>NC_088623.1:926865-1232487 GCF_036013475.1 Columba livia | reverse complement strand
AACGCTAACTCTACCCCAACCAAAACCGTAACACCAGACCCTAACTCTAACCCTTCCCCCAACTGGTAATGCCAACTCTAACCCTAACCATCATCTAACCCTAGCTGAAACCCTAACCCTAAGTCATAACTGCTAACCCTAACTCTATCCTTAACTATAATACTAACTCATCTGCTTAATCACTAACCCTTCCCCTACGCCATAAAACTAACCCCTAACCATAACCACATATATGAACATTCATTGCTAAACTTCAAACCTGATCCTAACCTCTAAACCATAACTCTAACCCTAACCTCATCTCTAACCCCATCCCCAAACACTAACCCTATTCACAACCTAATCCTAACTGTAAGCCTACCCCCTAACACCTATCCCTAAAAAGATCTAACCATAATGCTTAACCCATACCCTCACTCTAATCCTAAATCAAAGCCTGAGTCTAAGCCTAAACTCAAACCCTAACCCTCCCTCTAACTTTAATCATAAACCTAAATCTAAACTTAACCATAACCCTATCTCTGTCCCTAACCCATAAACCTAAACTCTACACCTAACCACTTCAACTGACTGTAGCACGACACCCTAACCGCGAAACCTAACACTATTCCAAACCTTACCCTACACTTAATGCTAACCCCTACCGCTAATTCTAACCATAAATCTAAAACTGAGCTCTAACCCTAGCACTAACTCTAACAGTAACCCTAAACTCTAACCCCAATACTAAACTCTAACCCTAACCTAACACTAACTCTATCACCAGCCTAACCTTAATGGTAAGCCGTAACTAACCTAACCTAACGCTAATTCTAACCTGAAATCTCCACCTAACCCCGAAATTCACCTCTAAACCAAACCTTAAACCTAAACATAACCCTAGTCTAATCCTAGCCCCATTCATATCCCTAGCCCATGAACCCAGCCACCAACCGTAAGCACTTATACTAAAATTAACACTAACCCAACCCCATTATCTAACCCTAACCATTAACTTAACCTCTAAGCCTAACCCTAAACCCTAACCAAAACCGATCTCTAATCTAATGCTAAATCCTAACCCATCATTCTAACTATAACCCTAAACCGCTACCCCAAAAATAACATTAACACTACCTCTAACCCTAACCCAGTGTCCTAGCCCTAACCCTTCAATATAAATCTAAAACCTAAACCTGACCATCCAAATAACAAAACTCCTAACCCCAACATCTAACTCTAATCCAACCCTTACCCCAACCCTAATCCTAATCCCTATCTTTAACTCAAATCTTAACTCTAAGTCTAAAATCTAACCCTAATTCTAACCCTAAATCTAACCCGAATTATAATGGTAACCCCTAAGCTGACCTCTAACCCTTACCCCTAACCCTAACCCTAATTCTAACTCTAACCCCTAACACTCACCCCTAACCTAAACCTAACTATAACTGTAATACTTACAAATAGTGCTAACCTTAACCATATTCCTACCCTTTCCCGCAAAACATGAAGTCTAACTGCTTATACTAACACTATTCCCTAACCCCTAACCTTAATCCTTACCTCTAACACTAAGCCTAATACTAACCTTTACCACTAACCGCATCCCTACCCATAAACCCTAAACCTAATCCTAATCAAACCCTAATAATAACCCTAACACTACCCCTAACACCTATCCCTAAATCTAAAACTCTGATGTTAGTCCAATCACTTACTGTAATCCTAAAGCAAAGGCTAAATCAACCTCTAACCCTAACTCTAAAACTAATTCAATGCCCTAACCCTGATTCTAACCCTAAACCTTAATCTAACCCTACCTCTAAATCTAACCCCAAAACTTAACTCTGCCCCTAAGACAACTCCGGAACCCCTAATACTAACCCTAATCCAACCATTACCCTAAACCAAATCCTAAAACTTAAGCCTAAATGTAAACCTAAATACTAATCCTAAAATTTAAGACAAACTCTAACTCTAACCCTAAGACTAACATCACATAAATAGAAATCCAATCCCCAACCTAACAACACCCCCAACCCAAAGTGTAACGCTAACATCAAACCCTGACTCCAACCTTTCTCCCTAACTGGTAACGCTACCCAATAACTGACTCTAATCTAACCCTAAAAGGAACTATAACCCTAAACCGAAGTCCTAACCACTTATCCTAGCCATAATCTTATCCTTCAGTCTAACCCTAATTCTTCTCCCTAATACCTAAGCCTAACACCAACCCCCTAAAGCTGACTCTAAAGCTCAGCCCTAAACCTTAACCCTAACCCTAGCCAGTAACCATCATTCTAAACCTCACCCTTACTCTAGCAATAACCCCTAAACCCTGAAACTAACCCTACCTAACCCTAAACAGTTTCCCTAACCGTAACACTACTCCCTAACACAAACATGATAACCCTAATGCTGACCCCTAACACTAACTATAACCTTAATGGTAAGCCTAAACCCTAATACTAACTCTAACCCTAACTTGAAACCTAGTCCTAACACTAAACCTAAACCCTAACCTTAACCTAACCATAACCCTATCACTAACCTAACTTCAACCACAACCCTTCAACCAACTTAACCCAACACTAACCCTAACATGAAATCTAACCCTAACCTGACCTCTAAACAGAATCCTAACCCTAACTCTAGCCTCACCCCTAAACCTAATCTCCTATGCTAATCTTAACCTTTTACAATAACATTACTCCATAACCATGAACCCGAACCCCTATCTCCAACAGAATTCTAAAACCTAACCCTAACCACCTTTTCTAACACTACTGCCTAACCCCTAAACTTTAATCTAACCCTTACCCTAATCCTAATTGTATTTCCTATCCCTAACTCTAATCCCAACCCCTAAATCTCACCCCAATTCCAACTCCTACACCTAAGCTACTCCTAACTGTGTCCACTAATGCTACTCCCTCAACCCTAAGCCTAACCCTAAATTCTACCCAATTCTCTTCACCCTAATGGAACTCTAATGCAAACCCCTAACTCTAACTCCAACTCTAAACCTAATGCTTAGCCCTCTTACTGTAATCACAAATCTAAGCCTAAACCTAAAACCAAACTCTACCCCTAACCCAAACCCAAAAGCCCTAACCTTAATTCTAACCCTAATCCTAATCAAACCCTGACCCTACCCCTAACTCTAACCCTAAACCTGACTCTAAATATAACCCTAACTTTAGCCCTACCACTTCCACTGACACTACTCTCGAACTCCAACACTAATCAAATCCTACCCCTAATACTTAAACACCTAACCCAAACCCCAATGCAAACACATACCCGAACCTCAAACCCTACCTCTCAGACTAATCCCTAGCTCCTAGCTCTAGCACTAACCATAACTCCTAACCCTAAAGCCTAACTCTAACACATAACCCTAATCCTATACCTCATCTAACTCAAACACAGGAATTCTAACCCTAACTCTGACCCCTTGCCCTACGTTTAACCCTATTTCTAACCCTAAATGTAACCCTTCCCCTAACCCTAGCTCAAACCCCTAACCCCAAAATCTATCCCAACCCCCTAATTCCTAAGCCTAACCCTAACTGGAACTCCTAACACTTACCTTTACCCTAAATCTAACCCTAGACCTTAACCCTACCACGGAACCCTAACCTAAACCTCATATAACCCAACCACAAACTCCTAACCCTAAACGCTATACTCTAACCTCTTGCCCAAACTTCAACTCCAGCTCTAAGACTAACTCTAACCCAAAACCTGACCCATAACCCTCACTCAAAATCCTAATCCCAAACACTAACCCTAACCATGCTCCATAAGCCTATCCCAAACTCTAACCCTAACTCTATCCCCTAACCCAAAACCTTATCTAACACTAACCCTCAACCTTATCTAAAACCTAACCCTCATCTAAATGCTAAACCTAAACCAAATTCTAACCCTAAATCTCAATCTAACCCTAATTTAACCCTTAAATTAAGCCCTAATTTTTACCCTAACTCTAACCTTTACTGTAAACCCTAACCCTAAGTCTAAACCTGAAACCTAATGCTAATTCTAGCCCTAACCAAACCCCTAACACCAAACCCTAACAATAACCGTAATCTAACCCTAAGCCTAACTATAACCATAACCCTAAGTCCTAACTGCTTACTATAACCCTGTCCTTAACTCTACATCTAACTCTAACCACAAAAACAAACCCCTAACACTTATTCTAAACCTAACTCCTAAAACTTAACCCTATACCCTAGCCTGCAAGCCTCATTCTAAACCTCAGACTTACTTTAAAAATAACCCCTACACCTTAACACTAACGCAAATCCTATCCCTAAAACTAAAATTAATTCTTTTCCCTAAGGCTAAGTCTAGCCCTACCTCTAATTAGAACTCGAAAACTAACCACTAACCCTACCCGCAAACCCTAATCCTAACTATAACCCTAACCCCTAAACCTACCTGTAATCTAAACCTAACCTGAAACCTTACCTAATGCTAACTCTAACTCTACACCCAAACCCCTAACCCATATCTAAGCCTCACCATACACCTTATCTCAACCTAACACTACTCCTAATCCCTAACTGGTAACTCTAATCCTGACCCTGTGCTTTACCCAAAGCCCTATCCCTACATCTGACGAAACACTAGCCCCCTCTGATGCTAATACAAACCTAATCCTAACTCTAACCTGTAGCACTAATCTCAAACTAACATATCCTCTAACCCTAGCCCCTAACCCTAACACTGAAACCTAACCCTAAACACTAATCCTAACTCTAAACCTAACTAATACACACTAGCCAAGAAACCGTAACCAGCAAATGATAACCCTAAGCAAAACTCTGATCCTGGTCCTAACCGCTAACCCCAGCTCTACCCCAAATTCCAACCCTTAATCTAACTCTTAACTCTAACCACTATTCCAAGCACTACCAGACCCCTAATCCTAACCCCAAACGCAAAATCTAACCATTTCCCTTATCCACAAACCATACCACTAAGTACAATGCCAGTTCTTCATCCCTAACCCTACCCTAATCCTAACCACTAACTCTAAACCTAAACCATAAACCTACCTCTAACCAAAACCCAACCTTAACTCTGTCCCTAGCCCTAACCCTAACTACTTACCATAATACTCTTCAATAACCCCAAGTCTAACCCTAGCACCTAACAGCAAACTGTAACTCTAATCCTAACCCCTAAACCTAACTTTAACCCTATCACTAACTCAAACCCTGAACAGTAAACCTAAACCCAAGCCTTCATTCTAACCCTTACCCACAATCTGTAACCCTAATGCTAAACATAATTCTAACCCTGAGCAGCCCTCTTCTGTCTCCTCCATTCTCCTCTTTTTCTTCCTCTTGAGGGGGCAGATGGGCTCTGTGGCCAGACAGGTCCTGGGGACTGACACTTGCACCACGGGGCTGATCTTTCGGAGCTGACAGCTGGGTGCCTCCCTGACACCGCTGGGACCCTTGCCTGCCACCTCCTACCCCGCAGGGGACACTGAGCCCTCCTGTGAGATCCTTCCTCTTCTTCCTCGGGGGCTGGAGACTTGATCCTTGTCCTTCACAGCCAGAGCACAGGGCTGCTGTCTGCTCCACGGTGCTGCTTACACTGACACTTTCTGGAGGAACCAGGGGTGACCTGGCTGGGCTCCTTCTCGCTGCTGCAGGAGGAAGGTGGTGCGAAGGGTGGGCAGTGGAACAGGTGGTCACGGGGAGGCTGGGAGCCAAAGGGCTGAGCTGAGGATGAAGCTGAAGGTCGGCTTTTCATGATTTGGCCAACGGAGAGCAGATGAGGACAGCCTGCAGAACAGGAAAAGAGGCTGACGTGATCTGAAGGCCAGGTCAGGAGGAGGAGCCCCCTCTTCCTCCACACTCCACAGTGCACAAGCACAACACCCAACTGCTGCCATCTTAGCCAATCCAAGAGAACAGGAGAGGTGGCTGCTGAAACCACTCCCCCGGGCCACCTGCCATGTCAGACAGTTGCCTCGTGGACTACTGGCCTTGCTGCCATGCAGGAGCCTGGGAGCCACTGGCACCACTTACCTCGACTTGCCAACAGGCCAAGGAGTTGGGGTGGGTGGTGTCCATGGGGTAGGTGTGGTTGGCAAATTGTGGATGAGGTGGTGTGCAATGGTCACTTCTGCTCGCCTTCCACAGGATGCTGCGCTGCAGTTATTGACGTGAAAAAAAATAAACAACAAACTTGGTGATCTAAAGAAAAGAGGTTTCCATGAGCCAAGAGAAGAAAATAAGATGAGCCCAGAGAAAAAGGAAGAGTAAAGACACAGAAGGGGAGAGGAAAGTGGGGGATGGTCACCCAATTAGAAGAGTTTTCTGTTAGAAGCAGAAACAAAAAAAGGAAGGAAGGAAGTTTAAACAACAGAAACCCCACCGCGCTGTCCTGAGCCCTGGTTGCACAGCGGCGCCCAGAGGGCCGGTCCCAGCCCCTGCCTGGGGAGGAGGAGACTCTGCAGCCTCCAGCTGGGGAGTCACCTGCTCCCATTGCCCCAGGGGACAGGACACTCAGAGAAGACTGGTGAGGCCACCCCGTTCCAGGGACTGGCACAGCCGCCCCTCTGTCCTGAGCAAGAAGACAGGAGGCGTTTCTCCAGCCTTAATCAGGGATGGGAACAACAGCGGGGACCTGGGCCTGTACCCCAAACCAGAGCAACCGCTGCAGCCCTGGGGCTGAGGGGCTCTCCCTGTCTGCCTCCAGCTTAGCAAGACACCCAGCATCCGGTCTACACTCTCCCCAACACAATCTCCAGCTCAGAAGACACAAGGCACCTGTCGAAGACTGCAGGCAGAAGCTCAGGCTCACTTTTTGGCAGAAAGCACCAGCTTCATGGCTGGTGCTGGTGACGACATGGTGATGTTCAGCTCCAGAGCAGCACTGGCCAACAGGGACGATTTCAATTTTGCTAATTTGGAGTCTTTCGGTGCACCCATCTTGGTGCTGGAGGTAGTAGGGAGGTCCATGCCACAGCCTGATTCCTGAGATGTGCAGAAGCTGCTGGTTCCACCCTGGGCCTTCTGGGATGCTTTGGACAGATCCCCGCTGTGCCGTGCACTGGGCTGGCAGCACCGCTGCTGCAGGAGTCCCTCTCCAGGGTCTGAGCATTCTCCCCACAACCCCTGGGCTCCTGGCTGGGGATGGGCTCCAGCAGCAGCTTGGGTGAGGTGGGTGGCTGCTTGCTCTCCCAGGAGCTCTGCCAGGACAGCTCTGCTTTGGCCCCACTTGTGTTGCTGGTGTTGCAGGAGCTCTGAACTGTTATGGGCACAGGAGGCAGCTGCAGGAGGGCGAGCAGCTTTTTGGGCCTCCAGGCTGAATCACTGTGCCAAGGACACAGGGTGATACTGCAATCCCATCCCCTCCAAGCTTAAACAGCAACTCTTAACTGAGCAGGATCCTTCCTGCAAGCCATCCTCCCTCACACCTGTCCATTGGGTGCAGTGCCTGCCTCCCTGCCAAGCTGCAGCCCACCTGCCCTCGCAGAGCTGGCAGAGGGGCAGCAGCTCCCTGCAGCTCTGGCCCAGAACAGCCTTCAGGACTCACCTGGCCTGTCACTGGTGAAGACCTGGGTCTGTTGGTCACAGCTTTTTTCACCTGATCAGAGACGCTGGCCCCAAGAGATAAAACAGAGCATGAGCACAGGGCCACAGACTGCACCAAATTACTGAGCCTGACCCCAGCCAGGCACTGGCCAGCATGCCATGAGGGACGGCTGTACTGTCCCCAATCCCATGGAGCCTCAATGGAGGAGTCGTGGCTCACGCTCAGGCAACAGGCTCTGCTGTGCCAGACAGAGGCAGCACAACAACAGAAGCTGCTTCTCTCTTGCCTGCACCCTGCCTGACACTGGCAGTTAAGCAGCCTCGAGAGCAGTAACGGTGCAGCTGCAGGAACATCCCCTGTGAGAGCAGAGCTCCCCCACCCACACCCTGCCCCACTACCTGATCTCCAGCACCAGGCCCAGGAAAGGGTCAGAGGTCTCCCAGATGCTCTGGCACACTGAGAACTTCACTGCAAAAGCAAGAGCAGTAAGCACACCCTGGCACAACACCTGCACCCAACACCACCCCAGCACAGCACAGGCAGCTGCCGTGTTCTCCCTCTCCAGCTTTGGGCTCTGGGATGTCAGCACCAGGATTCACAGCGTGCAATTCCACTGTGTGCTGGGATAGCAAGTGCTGGTACATTACTGCCAACATGGGTTCCTCAGCTGGTGGCAAAGAGCTGGGGGCGCCCAGCCCACAGCTTTTTCCATCACTACAACACACGCCACAACCCACAGGAACCACAAGACTGACCAGCTGCACCTCTGGGTAAGTTACACACACTCAGCAGGTTTCCCAAAAGATTTTTACTGCAAGGCTCTCACGGAAACCGCTGCCCTGAGAGTCACAGGCCCAGGACCTGGCAGCCAGCGCTCAACACGGGACCACAGGGATCTGCCAAGGACTTGGCGAACCAGCATGGTGGCCTGGGTCTGGTGATCCAACCTGGAGACAGCAGCACCAGAGCTCACACTGCCCCTCCGCAATGGCCACCCCTGTCACCCACCGCTGTGTCCTCAGGATCCAAACCCATCCCAGCGGCAGCTCCTCTCTCCCTTCCCGTCAGGAGCAGCTTGCCAACATTTATCCAGCACTTGCAGTGGCCACTAACCAGGCCTGGAGCTGTCAGGAGAAAGGACTCCCTGGAGCTCACCCAGCTCTAAACTCAGCCCCAACCTGCTGCTGGCTCGGCAGCCGGCACTGCGAGCAGCGCAGAGATGGAGCAGCTGGCAAAGAGCTTTGCAAGGCAGAGCCCTCTGGGGCACAGCACTGAGGCGGACCCACTTCCCCTCTGCGTGACCAAGCGTCAGCCAAGAAAGCAGCAAGCTAAATTTCACAGGAACAGAAAATTAACATGTAAACACTCATTTGAACCAAGGTCGTACCTGTGGGATCGCCCCGAGGCTCACGGACAGACTCAAGTCAAGAAGTCAAGTAGCCGCTGCCTACAGGGACGGCTGGAATCAAGGAGAAAGGAAAAGAGTTTTCATTTCACGTTGTGATCTACCTTGTCCTCAGTGACCCGCAGTGCCTGGACGGGGGTCAGGCAACAACATGGGACCCAGACGCATGCTGAAATTGCCAAAGCTGCAGAGGGGCTGCAGACCCCTTGGCTGGGACCTGGCAGCTTCCAAACTACTGTGACCAGGCCACATGCAACACCCCTCAAGGACCAGACGGACAAACGTGGGGGCTCTCAGGGCCTTCTGACCAGGACACCTCTCACACACACAAAAGAAAACCCACACTAAGGTGGCAGCATGGAGCACCAGGGCAAAAACGTGACCATCCATGTTTCTTCTAGCAAAGAGCCTGCTGGCTACTGCAAGGCTCAACTATTGCAGGAAAATGTTAACAAATAATAAACCAAATATTAACACATGCAAAAGGCCAGTGACCAATGATGACTGAACACCTACCCCTGGGATTGCCCCCAGGCTCAGGAACAGGATTACACCAAGAGGCTTGATCACCATGGACTGCAGGAACCAAACAGGGAGTCAAACACAGGGGAGGAGCTTCCATGGCATGTTGTGATCTCCTTCTTCCTCAGTCACCTGCAGTGACGGGAGGGGGTGAGGTAAGGACACAGGACACACACAAAGGTGTACGTTCCCACAGCTAGAAATGGAACATACGTGACCTTTTTGCTGAGACCTAGCAGGTTTGCAGGCAAATAGTATTTATGACTTGTCTGTGTAACACCACCAAGGACCAAAAAGCTTTTGAAAAGCCTCTGAGATGATCCTGGAGACAATCACATGTGAATAACCTATTAAAACATGAGTGTTTATTCCTTCAAGCAGACAGGCAGTGACAACGTACCTCTGGGACAGCCCAAGGCTCATAACCAGGATCCAGCTGAGAAGCTCCATCAGCTCTGCCAGTGCCATGGCCTGGAGTCAAGCACAGACCAGAGAGGTTTCCAGGCTCACAGAGCAATACTCCTGCATTTCGGGTAAAAGAGGACATAAAGAAGAGAGAAACAATGCCCATCTATTGCAGAGAAATAGCCCTATTTAGGGAGAAAACTGGAGAAATGACTAAATATTCCAAATATTTGGGGGCTAAATTTGCCAATACAGGCAAAAGATTCTGAGTATTTGGGCAAAAAGTGGCCAAAAGAGGCAAAAACGTCCACATTTGGGAGCAAAACTGTTGGCAAAGGTGAAAACATCCCATAGTTGGGAACACGGCGCCTCCATTAGGGGAAAAAATGGGCAAAAGCACCTGAGTATATCGGGTAAAAAGAGCCAGAAAAACCAAAGCACCACTAGATTTGGATCAAAACTGGCCAAAAAGGGGTATAACATCCCCAGATTTGGGGTGAAATTGGACCACAAAGTCAAAGTACGCCCAGATTTGGGTAAAAAACGGCCAAAAGTGGCCCAAACACGCCCAGATTTGGGTAGAAACTGGACTGCAAAGCCAAAGAACTCCCAGATCTAGGCAGAAACGACCCCAAAGCGCACAAATGTGCCCAGATTTAGCTCAAAACTGGCCCAAAGGGCCAAAGCAATCCCAGCTTTGATTTGAAACAGGCCCAAAGGCTCAAAGCGTGCCCTGGGATGGGGCCGTGTGGCACGAGGCTGGGGGCAGCGAGGGCCCACAGGGACTCAGTGCTGGTTTCTGCCCCTGGGCCACCACTCCCAGCCCCTGCTTGCCCAGAACTTGCCCCTGAAGCAGCCGCAGCCCCTCTCCCCTCCCTGCGGGGTGTCTGCCCCCTGCCCACACCCTGGTGCTGCCTGGCTCGCCCTGCCCGGCCCAGCCCGGCTGCTCTCCCGGCCCCAGCCCCAGCCCTGGCCCCACTGCTGCCCTGCTGAGCTGCTCGGGGCTGGGTGCTGCCCCTGCCCGCCCACCTGCTCCCTGCGCTCGGCTGGAGCAGCCTGGGCGTCCCGGGCTGGCAGGGGCACCAGGAGGAGGAGGAGGGTGAGGACCATGGCCCCCACGCTCGCACCATGATGCTGCTGCTGCCAAGACACAGCACAGCACGTCACCGTGGGGCTGTGACCTCATGGTCACATTGCAGTCACCACATCTGCACACTACTGCATGGCCTTGTTCTACACCAGCATGGAAGGAACACAAGTGGAGAAGGGTGCACCTATTTGGGAGGCAGCGCTGCCTATGGGAGTGCACAGGCTCTCACTTCTTGCTTCCCAGAAATCAATCAATCAATCAATCAATCAATCCCAAAAGCACCAACTTCAAGGGTCTTGTAACTATTTTTGTCAGGCAGCTCTCTAGGAAGAAACCAGCTTTACCTGCGGGTTTTACCACAGCTTCAATGCCTTTAAAGCCACCACTTCTTACCTCTGCTTCTCCAACACAGCCTCACAGCCCAGCAAAATCATGGACGAGGCCATTTCAAATTTCACGAGGCCAACAAGAGCTTGTTTTTAATCGTGGCTTTGGCTGTTCTGCCCGCTGGTGCCCAGTGAGTGTTTCTGAGCAGCGATCCCAGCCGTGGCCGCAGGTTGCAGCTCTTCCTCCCGGGGCCTGTGGGCAGGCGGGCCGGCCGGCAGAGCTGCCCGTGGCTCTGGAAGGGCTCTCTGAGCTCTTCCTGCCAGAGGCAGCACTGGCTGCTGGTGCCCTGGGGCAGCTTGGTCCCTGCTGGGGCAGCTTTGCTGCTTCCTGGACTCTTCCTCCTCCTCTTCCTCCTCTCCAGCACCACAGGCGTCAGATGCTGTGTCCTCCCTCATCCAGGCTGCAATCTGTCCCCGTCACCACTGACCGTTTTCCTCATCTGCATCTCCAGGGCACTGAAGCCTTCCTGCTCCTCCTCCTCCTCTGTGCTGAGGGGTCACAGTCCGTGATCTCCACAACTGCGTGTGGAGATCATAGCGGCGCCGCGGGGATCTGCTCCGCTCCCTCTGCCTCAGCTGGGTCTGCTCCCGAGCAGCTTTGGGTGCAGAACGACACCGGGAGCTGTGGCTGGAGGGCCCTGGAGCTGCATCATCCCTTAGGGCTCGGTCAGACCGTGGAGGACTGGTTCTCCAGCTCCTCGTCCTCCCTGCTGAGTGATGCTGGTCTGTGATCTCCAGAAACCGGCTGCGGAGATCACAGTCCCGGCCGTGGGGATCTGCTCCGATGTCTCATCCTTGGCCGGGTTTGCCCCTGAGCAGCTCTGGGGGCAGGAACAGACTGGGAACTGCTGCTGGAGGACAGTGGAGGTGCTGGTGCAGACTGGGAGCTGCCACTGGAGGGTCTTGGAGCTGCCTCGTCCCTGTGAGTGGGGTCATAGCTCAGGGGACTGGTTCTCCCCCTCCTCCCATCTGAGTGTTCGTAGTCCGCGGTCTCCACAACCCAGCTGCGGAGATCGTTGCCCCAGTGCGGGGATCTGCTCCTGGGCCTCTCCCTGGCACCGTTCTCCTGGCAGGGGGCAGAAGGGCTGAATCCCCGCTCCTCTTTGCTGCTGTCCTCTCGTGCAGAGTGGAGCACACGGTCACGGGGGTGACAGCGCAGCGGGCACGCAGCTTTCCTTCTGGACACCAGCCTGAGACAGCCATGGAAGAAGCGACGCAAGCAGGAGCCCAGGGAGGAGCTGCTGTTGATCCTGCCTGGCCAGATGGGGCACGGCCAGCCCGCAGCTGCCTCCTGGGCTCCTGCCCGGCTTTGCTGGCTGGTGATGGCTGGTGCAGATGAGCTGCTGTCCTCTGGAGACTCCACCGTGCCCCCTGCCATGTCCTGCAAAGAGAGCTGTGAGAAGCTCCTGCCCTCTCCTCCTGACAGGACCATAACAGTGGGGAAACCCCTGAAGCTGTGAGGGGACAGCCAAGGGCCCCCAAAGGCTCCTGGAGGCTGCAGAGGGGCCAAGGAGGACAAATGGGATGGATCCAGGTGGATGTTGGGAGTGGGAGCCGTGCTGCAACTGTGCAGAAAGCTGCCGTGTGGGAGGGAAAAGAGAGCGCTGCCAAGATCCCCAAAAGAAACCCGCTGTCCATCTGGTGCCCTGACCACCTCCCCACAGCCGCCTTAGTCCTATGGGGCAGATGCTGCTGTCCCACAGAACGCACCTGCTTGCTGCCGGCCGCCCACTGACTGAGGAGGGAACGGGCTTCTGATGGTGCTGGTGAGGAAGAAGCCCTTTGTCCAACTTCCAAATCAGAGCACCTGGGGAAAAAAAGAGGGATCTCTGTTGGGGGCTGTTCTTGCAGCCTTCCCTGGGTTCCGGCATTTTCTTGGAACAGTTTATATGACAGGGAGAAGATGCAACTAAGACCACAAATGGGAAATGTGGTTGGGCTGAAGGATGCAGGAGGTAATTGTCTGCTATGACAGAAACACTCAACAGGATGAGAAGAAAAATAGCAAAGCCAGGAAAAGGAAATGTGTTCTGAACACAGTTTAAAACTTGTGATTACCTGATGTAAAACAGTAAATAGGCTTGCTGCCTGAGGACTGTGTCACTGTCGCAAAGATCCACAGACTTGTCGTCCATGTGGTACCACAGTCCATCACTGGCCTGCAAAGAAAAGCGTCGATATCTGGAGATGAATGGCACGGCTTCACAAAACACAGGCCAAAAACTGCCCAACCAGCAGTGTTCAAAACATATGCATTCCAGCCCCTGAGGAAACCTTCTCCCATCAAATCCGTGGCTGTCAGTAACACGGCCAGGAAAGTCAGTTTTCCCCAGGATACATTTTTCCGTTGTTCAGAAGGAAGTAGCTTTTCACCTTTATGTAGCAGAAGTAGTGTCCTGCACGGCAGCTGCCACCTCCGTGCACCAGGACGGCGTATAAGGAGTAGAGGAGCGGTTCTCCGGCTGCCTGAGACATGTACGGGCGAAGATCCAGGTACTGGGGATACTCCACGACCTACGGAGAGACCAGGAGGGCTCAGCAATGACCCTGGAACACTTCAGGACACAGCAATATGTCCCGAGTTGGGTGGCAGGAAACTCATCTGGACCAAAGCAGCTCTGTGGGAGCAGAGGACACACTTGTCTTCTCACAGGAAGTGTCCCCAGAAGGGAACGTGAAAATCTCAACATGAGAAGCTTGTGACAGAGCGTCCGGCTTTGGGAAACCCGCTCCAGGAAGAGAACGTTGCACTCCAGTTGTGCACACACCTTGCTGATCTTGTCGCCGGTGAAAGCTTCAAACCTCTTCAGACAGACCGTGAGAACCTTGGGCGCGCGATGGACCGTGAACCTCTTGGAGGCGGCAGTCACCTTGTCACACCTTGAAAGCCAGGACAGAGCCAAGGGCTAAACGCACCATTTTTTCCCCCAAAGGCCAGACAGACTTTCCTGTCTCACACATCCCTGTGCTCTTTTAAGGCTATTCAGTACCATAATGCCATGTTAAAAAACCTGCGTCTCATTACTGTGCCTTAATTCAATGTGAAAAGCTGACTTCTGCTCAATGACACCTTCGCACAGGATCCAGTATGAATACATCATCAATAATGGCCTTACTTGCTACATTTAAAGCAGTTTTCACCATCCAGGTGCTCCGGTTTCACAAAGTCTTCCAGAGCTGCGGTGACAGATGCGGCTGCCTGGAGGAGTGAGAAGGGAGAGCCCTGAGCTCTGGGAAATTCCCACAGCCAAACACTTACGAGGAGTTTACGCAAAAAAACCAGCTCGATGAGGCTGAGGAGACCCACTGTGAACCCGCAAGCAGTGCCCAGGAGGCAGAAAGAGGGTGTGATGCTGAACATCTCCCTCATTTCTCAGGGATTCCCAGGGTTCTCCAGAGCCACCTCTTTGTGGCACCGCACAGTTCAGCTGCGATGGTATGGGTGTCACCAGTGACGGAAACAACACCCCCATGAGCCTGGGAGCCAGACGGGTGTTGCGGGAGGGCAAGGGAAGAAGGAGGAGGGTACGCCATGGTGCAGAGAGGGGCACGTGTGCCTGTCCAGCTGAAACCAGCTCTGACAGGGAGACCACTGCCATGGCCTCTGCAGAACACAGTCCATTCCACCTCCCGCCCACCGCCAACCTCTCTTGTCAGAAACGTTTTTAAGCCAACTGTGTGGAATCTGGAAAGCTACAGGGGCCTTGGGACGTCTTGAAGCACAATTACAAACTCTCTTACTTTGATATCCAGAGGAACATCCAGGAAGGCCTCGTAGGAATCGGAAACCGCTTGGCAGCTCCAGCATGTGACTGGAAGGCAAATGGAAATGCTCAGTGACAGGGGAAGTCGACAGACTGTGCCGGGTTACCCTCTCACACCCACTGCGCCAATCACACCATCGGCTGTTATCGCAGGCAGACAGGAGGGCACAGACGATTCCAAGGAGAGCAATAGCAGTGGAAAAGTACCTCTGGATCTCAGAAAGCCCCCAAAGATCTGATGGACGATGGTGGTTGCTTGAGAGGACATGTCCAAGCTGCAAACCAATGGGAAGGCAGAGTTATCTCCTCCCAGAGTCTGGCTTTGTCTGAAAGCCCTGGGCATAGTTTTCCTTGAGGGGAGGACATCAAGGACTCCAAAGGGCTTGGGAACGCTGGAAACACAATTTGCTTGCACTTACTCGCTGTTTCCTCTCAGACAAGCTCTCTGCATGGCATCCATGGTGCAGCGTAAGAACTCGTGGGCGTCCTCCTGCCTGCCATGCTGGAAATTTTCTCCTATTTCTAAGAAAGAAGAAGTTACTAGTTCTCTCCGACAAGAACAGCATCAATCATGTCACAGCACCTGCACTGACTCACCTGTGAGAAAATCGACGACAGCCCAAGGCTCGATGGCACTGCCTGAGGAATGCAGGACCTGTTGAACGTGCACTTCCATCCTGCACATGACGCAGAAGCCTTTCTGGCCACCTGGAGAGGGAGGGAGGAATGGGAGAGGAAAGCTCCTCAGGTTTGCAAAATATCCACAGCGATGGGAAACCTAATGGAGGTCTTGCAGTTTAAGAATTCTCCATTCCTCCCAAGTTGCCCAAGTCCCAACAAGCCCGGGACATTTTAATGCACAGAAAACTTTCTTCAGAGGGATGCTGAACTGATGGAAGCTTTCTGTGCAATCAGCAAAGGAGTTTAACTTGCAGGAACAGGGACCAAGAGCCTGGGATAGAAAGAGGTGCCTTTCTGAAGATGAACACATCCAGATACAACAAGCTGCTTCTAGGCTTGAGTGTTCAGAGAACACCAACTCAGGGAGCTGACAAAGAAGGGCCACTTTTCTCCTAGATCAGCTTCCAGATTCTGGGAGCCCTTGGGCCCTGCTCAACAGATGGACAAGGAATGTTCCCTAAAGTACTCACAGGCCCGGCTGTGCTCCCCAGAGAGCAGGTGGTTGGCCAGAGGCGGGGTGTAGGTCAGGCACTGCAGGACGGAGTTGAGGAAGCACGTGTTGCCCAGGTTGTGCAGTCCCGCTCCAGCTCTCTGGCTGTGCTGCCAGGCCATGCAAATCTTCTCTGGGGGAAAGAGGATCCTCTGCGGCGGAGCCATTCCCTCAGCAACGACTGCCAAGAAACCACATTGGAAGAGAGATGAGTCCATGTTCTTGCACAGAAGCAGATTTAAAAGTTGAGTTCTGTATCTGTACAGGAGCACCCAGGAAAACAAGCTCTATCCTCCCACACAGAAAAACTGGGGGAAGCCTAACACTGCTCTTGAAAGTTCCTGGTCAAGGAGCACTTTTGGAAAATAGCGTGTTCCCCTGCTCACTTTGCCAAAAGTGCAACAAATCCGCACTCTGACTTCTGTGCCCTGAGCAACCTTCCTTTCCTTCTGGAGTCTTGACCTGGATCAACCCCCGGCACAGTCTCCCCGTGCGTGTCAGGGCTGGAGGGTGCCCGGCAGACGGGCTGCGATGCTGGAGCCAGGCAGGACGGGGAAAGCCGGGTGCAGCGGGTGAGGAACTCGCTTCAGACGGGCAGGAAAGGTCCCCGTCCCACAGCACGGTTGCCTCCTGCCCGCCCAGCTGCCTCTCGCTGCCCGTGCCCTGGAGCAGGAGCTGGGTCCCCTCTGCACGCAGAGGCTGTGCTGGGGCCGGCTCCCAGCTCGGAGCAGCCCTGGACTTCAGGCAGCATCATGGCCAACACCTGTGGAACCCCCCTGCCAGCGTGCAGGGAAACGTGATCCCGGTGTTGAGCAGGGAGTGCTCGCTGGCCCCCGCCCTGCCCAGACAACCAGGGCCCCTCACTCACCCATCTCCAGGTCCTGGGCCATGCACAGCTCCTGGGGCTCTGCTGGAGAGCTGCTCTCCTGGGGAGCCCTGTCCTCCTCCTGGGCCACCATGGGGCAGGTGAGGTGTTTGTCTGCCATCTCGTGGGTTTGGGGAAAGAGGTATAGGTGAGGAATTGGGAAGACTTGGTGAAACACCACGAGTCTGCCAAGGGCAGCCGGGAAAGACGTGGGCTGCACTTGGGGAGTCCTCAGCACAAGGCTGCCGGGGGCAGAGGGGAGTCTGCCAGGGGCAGCTAAAGTGAGGGTGTGGTTGGACTCGACGATCTTAAAGGTGCCGGACAGTGTGGGCCGGGGCTGCAGCTGCGCTGAGCACATGCAGCACCGCGATTGAGAGACGGGGCGCGGTTTGATGCAAACAAAATGTCCGCTTTATTAGTGTACTTCACATACATTTATACTTTTCCTCAGCAATGTGCTTCGAGCTGATTGGTGTTTCTGTTACCGTGTTACAGACTGATTGGTCTACACTGTACACATTCACAGACTGGCTGGTGCTAAGACATTTTCTTAAACAGTTACTACCCCAACCCAAGCAATCTTCCCTGTGCAAAAACAAGAGTCTCCTTTTTACAGGACAACATTATTAACTTGTGAACCTTGTCTAAACATAGAATCAGCGCTCTCCACTCCTTCTAATTAAGGTTCTCGCCTCTATCCTTCCCATGGCCTGTGACCAACAAGTTCCAGCACATCTCCTTTTACCAATTGATAAGTGCTGGGAGTTTTGCTGAGGCCAGCCAAATCCTGTCCCACAATGCAGGGTAGTGGGTGTCACAATGCGAGGTCACAAAGGGCCCCACTGTGACCCTGCGCCTGGGGAGCAAGGGGCACCATGTCCCGTTGGGAGGAACAGGCCAGTTCAGCCCTGGGCACCTGGGTGCTCTCAGGTGTCTCCAGGTCCCCCTTTGCCCTCATGTCCCCTTGGGACTGCCCTGTTGCCCTGTGGTATGTTCCAGAGACCCGTGTTCACCTGGCTGGCTGATCTGAACAGCAGTGAAGCTGCTCCTGTAGTGGGTTTGTAGAAGTTTCTAGGGAACTCCAAGGGTGGGCAGCAGAGGGCATGGGCTTTGTGTGCTGTCTCACCGCTTACAGAAGCTCTCAGTGGCTTGAGGATAAACTGACCATATAACCAGGTGACAAACGGTTGGAGCGGGCAGAGCACAAAAGGAGGAATCCAGGTGGTGGGGGGTGAAAAAGGTGAAGGGACTCTGCCGCCTGCCAGGGTCAGCGCTCAGCCTGCCCGGGGAGATCCCAGCAACACTGAGGGGAGAAGCTGTGGGGGGAAGGAGCAAACCCTATCGGGCAGGAAAGTTGCTTCTGCTGTTGAGAGGGCGCCGTGTGGTCAGTGCTGCTCACAGTTCCAGATCACCCGCAGGATTTTTTGCGGCGATTAGAAATGACGCATACCAGGACACAGACAGAAATTCACGCAGAGGCAGAGATCTTGTTCAGGAAGGAGCGCAGAGCCTGGCCAAGCAGAGACCTGACCTAGGCCTAGGCTGCCTTCTTTATTCACCATTGACAACGTATAGGATTTACAGGTACGGGCCTGGACTAAGATGTTTGCAAAAGGTGTTTTTCCAATAATTGTTATTAAAAACACACTGAACGCATGTGATGTTTCTCTCACTTGTTTTTCCACTCATTCACAGACCAGGCCCAAGGACATTCACACATCCCATGCACTAGGGGTCGGTTATCCAGCCTGAGATACCATTCTCACGAGTCTGGGCTATAACTTTTTACAATTATGAGAAATGTACTTCAAAGTAATCTGTCCAAGGCCCTTTACATATTATTGTGTTAGTATTATGTCTTTGACCGTCCGGATGGTCAGGTTAGTATTGATCTTCCTTTATCATCCAGGTGGCTGGAACCGCACATCTTGCTTTCCCACGTTTTACTCTCCAACACGGGTCCTCAAGACATTATCTTAGAATCTCTCACATATGGCCAGTTGAACAGCTTGTCAGAGGAAATAAGGTGAAGTGAGTGCACTCTGATGAAAACAAGATTTTATACAAGTTGCTCATTGTTTTACTTGTCTATTAATACTATTTAACAGATTTAAAGCAGTACAGACAATGCCACATTGTACACCTCGTGTTGCAAACATCGGCACTGAGCGTATTTCTGATATGAAATACAGGTGGATGCCTCTTGGAAAATTTTTGTTCCTTTATAGAATGTCTTTCCATTTTTTATCCATTGTCTGGAATGCTTTTCCTATTCATATTCTTTCCCTTTTTTTCCATCACAGGATGTGAATGTAACTTCCTACGATCGTCTCTTTAGGAAAGAGAGTGAAATCCAGGGGTTTACTTTGCTCTAGTTGGGAGGGGAGCAAATACAGCGGTTTTGACTATTGATGTGATTCAGAGCAGCACACCAGACAGATGTGCTGGGTGCAGCTTTTTAATGCGAGACTTGCAGAATCAACAAGAATAAACAAGCCATTTCTGCCAAAGCAGCAGCTGCTGAAAGTGACATAACACAGGCTGATTGTGCACGTCCCAATGTGAATGGTCAGCAAAGACCAGGAGAAAACCCTTGGACACTGAAGATGAATTTGGCGCTTCCCGCCATCACATCCTGCTCTGCTGAGGCCGTGACATGAGGGGCAAGGTGTCAGGCAGAGTGACAGCCCAAGCAGCCAATCAGAGGTCAGCCCCTCAGATGAAGGGCGGGCACTGCACTGCACACCCAGTCTGAGCAGTTTACGTGATGGGATTTTGAGAGCTGTGTGATGGCATGTGCCCATGTTGCAGTCTCTTTTGTTTTAAACATGGAGGTTGAGTCCCTGGAACTGAAATGGGCTGGATGAGCCAGCGGCAAGTGAGACTGACACTGGCTGACGGCCCGGTCCAGAGCGTGTTGCTCAGTGGCACCAAGTCTGGTTGCAGGCCAGTTACAGGCAGTGTCTCCCAGGGGTCAATACTGGGTCCAATCCTGTTTAACATCTTCCTTAAGTGGTCGGGATGGTGGGGCAGAGTGCACCCTCAGCAAGCTGGCGGAGGACACCACACTGGGAGGAGTGGCACTTAGGCCAGGGGGTCGTGCTGCCATCCGCAGGGACCTGGGCACACTGGAGAGATGGGCTGACAGAGATCTCACGCAGCTCAGCAGAGGGTGCTGTGTGAGTGACGCGCACTGGCAGAGAGTGCCCAGGGAGCTTGTGGAGTCTCCTTCCTTGGAGATGTTCCACAGCCCTGTGAACACCATCGTGGACAACCGGCTGCAGGTGGCCCTGCTTGAGCAGGGGGTGGGACCAGGTGACCTCACCCTCCAAGTGACCTCACCCTTCAGGTGACCTCCTGGCCAGTCTCAAGTAGCCTGTGATCTGTGAAATGGATGCCTAGAAGAGGATCCAGCCACTAACACTGTCACCCTCAGGCAGCCATCGACAACTCCACCAGCAAGCTGCAGTCCCTGGAGGGAGAAATCCACCCCTGAGGAGCACAGGCACCTGCACCCCGAATCCCAGAGCTGCCCCAGCCCGCTCCCCCTGCAGCTGTCCCAGCCCAAAACCTCCCTGACCTGTCCCACAGCTCCGGGCCACCCCACGGCCTCTCCTGGCAGCAGCAGCTGGGCCTGGGGCTGCTCCATCCTCCGTTAACGCAGGTGCCAGCAGCACGGGTGCGGGGAAGGAGCGGGGTGTGCAGGAGCTCCTGCAGCAGGCGGTCTCCAGCCAAGCAGCTGCGGGAATCGTGGCTGCTGGTTTGTTCTCTGCCAGAGGCTGCACTGGGGCCCTGGGGCTGTTGTTGCTGCATCTGGCTCAGGTGTGCGTGGGCTGCTTTGGCCTTGTTCTCCTGGTGGGGTGTGTAAAGGGGCAGGTGGGCACTTGCTGGCTTTGGAGAGGAGCTGCTGGGGCTGGAGCTGGAGAGAGCAGGAAAAGGTAAAGCAGCTGGAGGATGAAGTAGAGGGGATCCCCACAGCTGCTGCTCCAGCTGCACAAGAGACAGCTGCCCCTCTGGGCGAGGAAGAGTCCCTGTGAGCCGCCTCAGCAGAGCAGATCACAAACGTGCACCGCAGGGTCTGTGTCAGGGAGGAAAATTACTGTACGGCCGTAGAGTGTGTGTTTGCGTGGTGTGTGTCTGGGAAGCCTCGTGGTGTAAGAGCTGTCAAACACCAGTGTCTTCTCCTAGGTGGAGGATGGGCAAGCGGCTGGGGCTACAGAAGAGAAAGGGAGGACAGAAACACAGAGACAGAGTTGCCTGAACTCCACAACTTGCCTGGCAGTGCAGAGAGCGGGAACTGTGGTGAGCCCTGGGCCCTGGGGGTCGTGTCACCCTCTTTTGTGTCCCAGTCCTTCCCCGCCCTCTCCTGTTTCCTTCTGTGTCGGGTTTTTTTGGCTTCCACGTAGCTCTCTTCCCCTCTGTTATTATGCTCTGCTCCCTGTCACCCCTTTCTCTTTTCTCCAAGTCTTTGTCATCCAACTGTTCCTCTCCTCATTGCTGCTCTTTCCTGCTCCCTGTGCATTTTTTTTTCTGTCCCTCTCTACCCTTCAGGCCATTGTCTCTTTCTTCTTCTCCATCTCTTTGTCTTGATCTGCGTCCCTGTCTTTTTCCCTCATAATCTTCCTGACCTGTTCTCTGTCTTTTGTCTCTTTCTGCCTCTATGTCCTGCTCTCTGCCCTTGTCTTCCCCTCTCCTTCATTCCTTCTGCTCTTCTTTCCTTCTTTCTCTCTTGCCGTGTTCTGTTCGCTGTCGTGGGTCCAAAGCGGGGCAGAGTGACAGCCCAGGGACCAATGCGGGGCAGCGTCACCTCGGGGAGGAGACTGGCCGCCCTGCCGCCCTGTGCTGGCAAAGGTGGAAGTGAGAAGGCGGCGGCTCTGCCGGTGGCCGGGCTGAGCTGGGACGTGGCGCCCGTGGGGCTGCCCCAGGGCTGAGCAGCCCCTGGCCCTGGCCCCGCCTCCTCTCTTCAGCCCTCCCCCCCTTGCCCGTGTTCTGGACCCCCCGTCTCTGTGGGAGCCACCGCCTCACAGAGTCAGTGTCCCTGGGCTGTGCCACCACACAGCAGCCATGGGCCACTGGGCTTCTCGCCGCCATCGCCGCCAGCACGTGACCGACAGCGATGAGGACGTGACGCTGAGGTGGAGGACGGGGTGGGTGGTGATGATGGCGGGGGCCGTGTTTGCCGTGGGGGTGCTCGCTCTCATCTCACCCACGTCCCCTCCCGCAGCACAAGCGACCCCACAGCGCCTGGAGGACGGTGAGGAGGGGAGGACGTGGCCGCCATCCCACGTCTGGCCTGAGATGGTGAGTGGAGCAGGGGGGTGGCGGGGCTGGGGTCTCCCCTCAGAGCAGGGGGTCCCAGGGCTGACGCTCTCCCCGCCTCCCCACAGCTCCTGCTCATCATCTCCTGACGCTGCCCGACCTGCTGAGCCGGGGCCAGACCTGCTGCTGCCGCCACGAGCTGTGAACAGCGAGGCCGCCTGGGGCCACTTCTGCCCCCTCTGCCCCCACCAGCACCCGGCCCTGCAAGATGCCGCAGTCTCAGCTGTGAGCCCCCGGCACCGCCAAGGGAGGGGAGGGTGGTGGCACTTTGTCCCCAGCCCATGACAACGTCTCTGCTTCCCCCTCCAGACACCAACGGGCTGAGCCTCCAGGGCCTGGGCCCCTGTCAGCAGCCAGCGCTGGTGGCCTCCATCCCATCCCCCTTTGCTCACGGCCACCACAAGCTGCCGCCTGCCCAGCAGCACCTCTTCCTCCTGGGTTATGGCAGGACCCTCTTCTTCCTCCATGACTCTGGCTGCCACACCTGCCACTGCCAGGCCCTCTCCCGTGGCATCGATGACGTACGCCGACCCCTCACCCCACCCCTTTCGCCCATGCCACCGCCACGCTGGGTGACCATCCCCTCCTCCCCACGGGTGACAGCAGGCCCCTGTGAGGAGCCCACCCATATCTACGTGCTGATGGGGCAGGAGCAGCAACAGCTCAGCAGCAGGTCCTCGTCACAGAAGGTAACGTGCATTGGAGACTTTCAAAAGGCCTTTGAAACTGCTGTGAACTGGGGCCCCGTGAGAGTCATGGGAAGGTCATCAGCCTTGCAGCTCTGCAGCAGTTAAAACTGCCACTGGAACACTCTCGGTGGCAGATGCTGTTCTGTGGGTTTCAATTTGGGTATTTTTTAATCATTTTGTTGAGGTGCAATTCTTTATTTGGAATCAGGTGACAGGATTGACGCTCATCTTCTCTTTCTGGAGCACATCCTGACATCCTTTGTCATCCAGAGCCCTGTGTTCCTGAGAGGAGCGATGGCCACAATGGAGAATGACCTCTGTGAGCAGCAGCTGCAGCAGCAGCCTCGGACTTTGTGAATCCCCAAGGTCAACGGACGTGGCTGGTGCTCAATTCCTGAATACTGATGTGCTGACAACCCAGAGTGGATTCTGGGGCACTTCCTGAGAGCAGCCAGACTTACCAAGGTGTTCTCAATTAGACAGGGGAAGTTGTGTTTCCTCACTCCCTGCCGCTCTGTACAGGAGTTTTAAAGATGTCGTTGCTCGCAGAAAGGTCCGACATCAGTAGGGTTACCTTCTGTGCCAGGTACTTGGTTGTTTTCATCAACTTACAATCAAGAAAAGGGAAGACTTGACCTGCTAATGCCATTCAAGACTCTAGAGGGAAAGGAAGGTTGTCTGGGGCACAGAAACGAGTGTGGGTTTGTTGGACTTGAGGCAAAGTAAGCAGGGGAACACACTTTTTCAAAACTGTTTCTTGACCAGCAAATTGCAATGGCGGTGTTAGGCTTGCCCCAACGTATCTCTGTTGGAGGTTAGGGCTGGTTGTCCTGGGTACTCCTGTAGAAAACTTGACTGTTAAAATGCGCTTTCATGCAACAACATTATTTCTTTTCAAATGTGGTTTCTTGGCAGTCGTTGCTGAGGGAATGGCTCCACCACAGAGGATCTTCTTTCCCCTAGAGAAGATTTGCATGGCCTCGCAGCACAACCAGAGAGCTGGAGCGGAACTGCACAACGTGGGCAACCCATGCTTCCTCAATTCCATCCTGCAGTGCCTGACGTACACCACGCTCTGGCCAACCACCTGCTCTCTGGGGAGCACAGCCAGGCCTGTCAGTACTTCTGTGAACATTTCCTTCTAAATCTGCTGGACAGTTCCCAAGGGCTGCCAGTATCTGGAACTGATTTAGGAGAAAAGCAGCCCTTCTTTGTCAGTCCTCGCAGGGCTGTTCTTTGAACATGCAAGCCCAGAAGCTCCTTCTTCTATCTCTTTCTTTCCCCAGGTCTCAGTCCCTCTTCTTGTAAGTTAAATTCTCTCTGCTTATTGTACAGAAACCTTTGGTGAGTTCAGCATCCCTATCCCAGCATCCAGCTGGATCCCTTCCATTTGTGCTCCTTGCCCCCCCTGCAGCCTCCAGGAGAGCGTCTGGGGGGCTCTTACAGCTTCTGGAGTTTCCCCACTGTTATGGTCCTGTCAGGAGGGGAGGGCAGGAGCTTCTCACAGCTCTCTTTGCAGGACATGGCGGGGGGCACGGTGGAGTCTCCAGAGGACAGCAGCTCATCCGCACCAGCCATCACCAGCCAGCAAAGCCGGGCAGGAGCCCAGGAGGCAGCTGCGGGCTGGCCGTGCCCCATCTGGCCAGGCAGGATCAACAGCAGCTCCTCCCTGGGCTCCTGCTTGCGTCGCTTCTTCCATGGCTGTCTCAGGCTGGTGTCCAGAAGGAAAGCTGCGTGCCCGCTGCGCTGTCACCCCCGTGACCGTGTGCTCCACTCTGCACGAGAGGACAGCAGCAAAGAGGAGCGGGGATTCAGCCCTTCTGCCCCCTGCCAGGAGAACGGTGCCAGGGAGAGGCCCAGGAGCAGATCCCCGCACTGGGGCAACGATCTCCGCAGCTGGGTTGTGGAGACCGCGGACTATGAACACTCAGATGGGAGGAGGGGGAGAAGCAGTCCCCTGAGCTGTGACCCCACTCACAGGGACGAGGCAGCTCCAAGACCCTCCAGTGGCAGCTCCCAGTCTGCACCAGCACCTCCACTGTCCTCCAGCAGCAGCTCCCAGTCTGTTCCTGCCCCCAGAGCTGCTCAGGGGCAAACCCGGCCAAGGATGAGACATCGGAGCAGATCCCCACGGCGGGACTATGATCTCCGCAGCCGGTTTCTGGAGATCACAGACCAGCATCACTCAGCAGGGAGGACGAGGAGCTGGAGAACCAGTCCTCCACGGTCTGACCGAGCCCTAAGGGATGATGCAGCTCCAGGGCCCTCCAGCCACAGCTCCCGGTGTCGTTCTGCACCCAAAGCTGCTCGGGAGCAGACCCAGCTGAGGCAGAGGGAGCGGAGCAGATCCCCGCGGCGCCGCTATGATCTCCACAGGCAGTTTGTGGAGATCACGGACTGTGACCCCTCAGCACAGAGGAGGAGGAGGAGCAGGAAGGCTTCAGTGCCCTGGAGATGCAGATGAGGAAAACAGTGGGTGGTGATGGGGACAGATTGCAGCCTGGATGAGGGAGGACACAGCATCTGACGCCTGTGGTGCTGGAGAGGAGGAAGAGGAGGAGGAAGAGTCCAGGAGGCAGCAAAGCTGCCCCAGCAGGGACCAAGCTGCCCCAGGGCACCAGCAGCCAGTGCTGCCTCTGGCAGGAAGAGCTCAGAGAGCCCTTCCAGAGCCACGGGCAGCTCTGCCGGCCGGCCCGCCTGCCCACAGGCCCCGGGAGGAAGAGCTGCAACCTGCGGCCACGGCTGGGATCGCTGCTCAGAAACACTCACTGGGCACCAGCGGGCAGAACAGCCAAAGCCACGATTAAAAACAAACTCTTGTTGGCCTCGTGTGTCTCATTCGTGGGGTGTTTGCTTCTCGGTGGGTTTTGAGGCAATTGGAGAAATGCCCATTCTGAGAAGTCTCTGTGGTGGGTTTTGGGAGCTGTGTGCTGTGTGTGCCCATCTTGCCGTCTCTTCTGTTTCAATGTGGAGTCGTAAGGAGCCATTGAAAGGGGGAATGTTGTTTTTGGAACGGATCTGGCACCTGGCCCCAGCAGGGGAAGGACTCAGAGACATCAGCCCACGAATCCTTAACGTAAAACAAAGCCCATTTGAAATAATCCCGGAATCCAAACGGATTGCTGTATTTAAAAGTTAATCTAGGGGGAAGGGTACCCAAAGAGCCAGGAATCCATATTTTGAATAAATCAATAGGTTAGAGGTTGTTAGAATTAGATGAATGAGACAGGCAAACCGAGGCAAGCAGTGGGCAGTCTGTAAACCCTGCAGTACCAGCCGATGGGGAGCAGAGAGGGGATGTGCAGCTGGGATCGGTGGATATGTAAGCGGGGGCTTTTTGTCCTACTCCCCGTGCCTGTCTTTGGGTAGAACACCTGGTCTTGCAAAATGGTTTATAAAATACGCTTTGCTGAGAGATGCTGCCCGGGCCTGTTCTATCGGCAAGGTGATTGTTTCCTGCAGCAGGATTTGCAGCAGAAGTTGGGCAGGACAAGAGCGCCCATGCGGTCAGAAAGCACAGCAGACAGCTGGACCGTGGGGTCACGGGCACCAAACCCAGCTCGGGTGGGAACCAAGAGGGTCCCCTCGTGTTCAGGGCCCAAAGCGCCATCTGTAGCATCTGCCCGTCCTTCTGAGTGCCCAGAGCCTCCTTCCTGGGGCCAAATCCTCGTGTTCAGGGTCCCCACGTGTCTTTCATCACCCACGGCCTTTGCTCAGGGCCCACAGTTCATTCTCAGGTGGAGCTCGCTGCCTGGCAACAACCGCCCGGAAGTCCGGGGCCAGTCAGTGGATGAAACGCAGCCAATCACATTGGAGGAGGCGGGGCAACTCATGTGATTGAAATGTAAGCAGCCAATCAAGCTTTGAGATCTGCAGGACAGTTGGCGACAGTGGAATAAACTGGGCAGCGTTCAGGGCGGGCTGTGCTGGCTGCACCAATCGCTCCTGGTGGGAGTGCAGCACATGTATGATTGACAAGGGTCTGGCCAATCACTTGGTGGGGGGGGCAGTGGGAAAACCCAGCCAGCCAAGCAGAGGAAACCTTGCCTCAGGGAAGACGGACACTGTGGAGGGAAAGACCCCTCAGGCAGCCAATCAGAGAGAGCATCACCTCAGGGCAGGGTGGGCCCCAAACCAGGGCAGAGTCACAGCCCAGACAGCCAATCAGCTGCAGGATCAGCTCAGGGGAGGAGACTGACAGCCCTCCCGACCAATGGTGGCGCAGCCCAGGCTGAGCAGGCGGTTGCTCTGCAGGCGGCCAGGGTGAGTTTTGCCATGGCGCCCGTGGAGCTGCCCCGAGGCTGAGCAGCGCCCGGCCCAGCCCTGGGGCCCGTTTTCCTCCCTCTGGGGCCCTGGGGATGTTGTTGCTGCCTCTGGCTCAGGTGTGCGTGGGCTGCTCTGGCCTTGTTCTCCTGGGCGGGGGAGGGGGCAGGGGGCACTTGCTGGAGAGGAGCTGCTGGGGCTGGAGCTGGAGAGAGCAGGAGAAGGAGAAGCAGCTGGAGGGTGAAGTGCAGGAGATCCCCACAGCTGCTGCTGCAGCTGCACAGGAGACAGCTGCCCCTCTGGGTGAGGAAGAGTCCCTGTGAGCAGCCTCAGCAGAGCAGATCACGAACCTGCACCGCAGGGTCTGTGTCAGTGAGGAAAATTACAGCACGGCCGTAGAGTGTGTGTTTGCGTGGTGTGTGTCTGGGAAGCCTCGTGGTGTAAGAGCTCTAGAACACCGATGTGTTCTCTTAGGTGCAGGATGGGCGAGCGACTGGAGCTACAGACTAGGAGGGGAGGAAAAGACAGACAGACAGAAGTGCCTGAACTCCACAGCTTGCCTGGCAGTGCAGAGAGCAGGAACTGTGGTGAGTCCTGGGCCCTCGGGGTCATTTCATCCTGTTTTGTGCTCCAGTCCCTCCCTGCTCCCTCCTCTTTCCTGCTGTGTCCTTCTTCCTCTTCATCTCTTCTCTCTCTGTCCCTCTGCTGCTTCCTCACCGTTTCCCCCACCCTTCTCCATCTCTGTGCAGGGTTTCTCGTATCTCCCTCTCTGTCTCCACCCCTCTGTGGTTTTCATCATCCCTGGTTTCTCTTTGTCGTCATTCTGCTCTGTTGCTCTGTCCTGCTCCCTGCCCCATCATTTCTCTCTGTATCCCTCTGTCCTGCTCCCTGCACCTATTCCTGCCCCTCTTCTTTTTTACTCCGTCTCCGTCTTGCTGCCCACCCCAGGATTTTTTCCCCAATCTCTGCTCTGCCCCCAACCCTTATTGTTCTTTCTCTCTCCTGCTCCCTTTCTGTCTTTCTGCCTGTCTTCCCTTTCCCTGTTCTTCTTTCTCCATCTCTGTCCAGATTACTGCCCCTTTTCCTTCTTGATGTCTTTCTGTCCTGCTTTTCTTTCTGTCTTCCTTGCCTGTTCCCAGTCCCATCCTTTCTCACTATATCACCCCTGTCCAGCTGGCTCTGCCTTTTCTTTTTCTTCTCTTCCTCTTTCCTGCTCCTCAGCCCTCTTTTCCTCTTCCTCCAGCTCATTGCTGCATGTTTCCCCTTTCCAGTGTCTTCATTTGGATCCGAACTTTGCTTTATTTCTCAGACTTTCTTTTTGTCTCGCCATCTGTACATCCCCCTCCCTGTCTTTCTCTAGCCCCTTCCTGCTTCTCCTCCTCCCCCCTCCCCCTCCCTCTGTCCTGCTCATCAGCCCTGCTGTTTCTTCCTCCCTGTTTCTTCACAGCTCCTTGTCCCTTTCTGCCTTGATCTCTCCATCTCTCCATCCTTTCCCCTGTGTGTTTCTTTCTGTCTCAGCTCCTCTGTCTTCTCTCTTGTCTCATTTGTCTCTCTCTAGTCCTCTGTCCTTCTCCCCAGCAGCTTGAACTGAATGACCAGGTGTCCCTGCACTCTGGTGTTTGCTCATCCCTGCCCTGGGGAAGATCTGTGTCTGTAGGGCTGGGGATCATTCAGGAGCTGGTCTCCTGCAGACAGCAGAGCCAGGTGCAGCTACAGCAGAGGTTGTTCTCAGCTGCTGCTTGTGCAGCTTGTTGGAAGGGCAGCTGTGGGCCTTCTTTGGAAGGGAGGTTTCTTGTTCTGTGCTTACTGCTCCTCAGGACCCTGCACAGGAGCGCTGTTGGGGTCTGCAGCGACGGGTGGGAGCTGCTGTGACTCCTGGTGAATGTGAACTCAACTTGTCCTGATGTCCTCGAATGAAACCAGACTGGCTGTAGGTGGATTTCTTGCCTGTTTCAGTTCCAAACTACATGTTTGGCACTGAAGGACATGAGAGTTTGTGCTGTTTTCCAGATGTCAGTGGCTGCGAATCAGCTGAGAACATCACTGCCTTAGGTACCAGGGCAGGTGGTCTGTGATCAGGGATGTGGACTTGCATGGCAGTGCTTTTATGAACATTTGATGGTCTTGCCACTTCAAAGCCTGTCATTTTCCTGGAAATTTTAAGATGATATTTCTTATTCGGAGGTTCAGACTCGGGTTGGACTTGATATTGAATGGTCCATATAATGGGCTCCATAAAATAAGAAGCTCGCTTCCTTGTTGTTTTCTTACACTGTCTGAATTTGGTAAGCGAGAGCAAGAGTGGTTGACAGTGTCTGTTTTTTGAGAGTAACGTATTCCTGACTCTCCCTCTCTGTATGGTGAAGGTTTCTGCCTGCACTATGATTTTGCTGGGCTGTGAGGCTGTGTTGGAGCAGCAGAGGTAAGAAGTGGTGGCTTTAAAGGCATTGAAGCTGTGGTAAAGCCAGCAGGTAAAGCTGGTTTCTTCCTAGAGAGCTGCCTGACAAAAATAGTTACAAGACCCCTGAAGTTGGTGCTTTTGGTATTGATTGATTGATTGATTGATTTCTGGGAAGCAAGAAGTGAGAGCCTGTGCACTCCCATAGGCAGCGCTGCCTCCCAAATAGGTGCACCCTTCTCCACTTGTGTTCCTTCCATGCTGGTGTAGAACAAGGCCATGCAGTAGTGTGCAGATGTGGTGACTGCAATGTGACCATGAGGTCACAGCCCCACGGTGACGTGCTGTGCTGTGTCTTGGCAGCAGCAGCATCATGGTGCGAGCGTGGGGGCCATGGTCCTCACCCTCCTCCTCCTCCTGGTGCCCCTGCCAGCCCGGGACGCCCAGGCTGCTCCAGCCGAGCGCAGGGAGCAGGTGGGCGGGCAGGGGCAGCACCCAGCCCCGAGCAGCTCAGCAGGGCAGCAGTGGGGCCAGGGCTGGGGCTGGGGCCGGTTGAGCAGCCGGGCTGGGCCGGGCAGGGCGAGCCAGGCAGCACCAGGGTGTGGGCAGGGGGCAGACGCCCCGCAGGGAGGGGAGAGGGGCTGCGGCTGCTTCGGGGGCAAGTTGTGGGCAAGCAGGGGCTGGGAGTGGTGGCCCAGGGGCAGAAACCAGCACTGAGTCCCTGTGGGCCCTCGCTGCCCCCAGCCTCGTGCCACACTGCCCCATCCCAGGGCACGCTTTGAGCCTTTGGGCCTGTTTCAAATCAAAGCTGGGATTGCTTTGGCCCTTTGGGCCAGTTTTGAGCTAAATCTGGGCACATTTGTGCCCTTTGGGGTCGTTTCTGCCTAGATCTGGGAGTTCTTTGGCTTTGCAGTCCAGTTTCTACCCAAATCTGGGCGTGTTTGGGCCACTTTTGGCCGTTTTTTACCCAAATCTGGGCGTACTTTGACTTTGTGGTCCAATTTCACCCCAAATCTGGGGATGTTATACCCCTTTTTGGCCAGTTTTGATCCAAATCTAGTGGTGCTTTGGTTTTTCTGGCTCTTTTTACCCGATATACTCAGGTGCTTTTGCCCATTTTTTCCCCTAATGGAGGCGCCGTGTTCCCAATATGGGATGTTTTCACCTTTGCCGACAGTTTTGCTCCCAAATGTGGACGTTTTTGCCTCTTTTGGCCACTTTTTGCCCAAATACTCAGAATCTTTTGCCTGTATTGGCCAATTTAGCCCCCAAGTATTTGGAATATTTAGTCATTTCTCCAGTTTTCTCCCTAAGTAGGGCTATTTCTCTGCAATAGATGGGCATTGTTTCTCTCTTCTTTATGTCCTCTTTTACCCGAAATGCAGGAGTATTGCTCTGTGAGCCTGGAAACCTCTCTGGTCTGTGCTTGACTCCAGGCCATGGCACTGGCAGAGTTGATGGAGCTTCTCAGCTGGATCCTGGTTATGAGCCTTGGGCTGTCCCAGAGGTACGTTGTCACTGCCTGTCTGCTTGAAGGAATAAACACTCACGTTTTAATAGGTTATTCACATGTGATTGTCTCCAGGATCATCTCAGAGGCTTTTCAAAAGCTTTTTGGTCCTTGGTGGTGTTACACAGACAAGTCATAAATACTATTTGCCTGCAAACCTGCTAGGTCTCAGCAAAAAGGTCACGTATGTTCCATTTCTAGCTGTGGGAACGTACACCTTTGTGTGTGTCCTGTGTCCTTACCTCACCCCTTTCCCGTCACTGCAGGTGACTGAGGAAGAAGGAGATCACAACATGCCATGGAAGCTCCTCACCTGCGTTTGACTCCCTGTTTGGTTCCTGCAGTCCATGGTGATCAAGCCTCTTGGTGTAATCCTGTTCCTGAGCCTGGGGGCAATCCCAGGGGTAAGTGTTCAGTCTTCATTGGTCACTGGCCTTTTGCATTTGTTAATATTTGGTTTATTATTTGTTAACATTTTCCTGCAATAGTTGAGCCTTGCAGTAGCCAGCAGGCTCTTTGCTAGTAGAAACATGGATGGTCATGTGTTTGCCCTGGTGCTCCATGCTGCCACCTTAGTGTGGGTTTTCTTTTGTGTGTGCGAGAGGTGTCCTGGTCAGAAGGCCCTGAGAGCCCCCACGTTTGTCCATCTGGTCCTTGAGGGGTGTTGCATGTGGCCTGGTCACAGTAGTTTTCCTGGTCACAAACCCTGCATCTGGCCAGGAAGGCTGAACACGGCCTCCTGCCTGGGCTCCTGCTTGCACCGCTTCTTCCGTGGCAGCATAAGGCTGGTGTCCAGAAGGAAAGCCGCGTGCCCGCTGCGCTGTCACCCCCGTGACCGTGTGCTCCACTCTGCACGAGAGGACAGCAGCAAAGAGGAGCGGGGATTCAGCCCTTCTGCCCCCTGCCAGGAGAACGGTGCCAGGGAGAGGCCCAGGAGCAGATCCCCGCACTGGGACAACGATCTCGGCAGCTGGGTTGTGGAGACCGCGGACTACGAACACTCAGATGGGAGGAGGGGGAGAACCAGTCCCCTGAGCTGTGACCCCACTCACAGGGGTGACAGAGCTGCAGTGCCCTCCAACCGCAGCTCTCAGTGTGCTCCCGCCCCAGTGCTGCTCAGGAGCAAACCCAGCCAAGGCACAGGAAGCGGAGCAGGTCCCCACAGCAGGGCCATGATCTGCGCAGCCAGCTTATGGAGATCATGGACCAGCATCGCCTGGCAAGGAGCACGAGGAGGTGGAGAATAAGTTCTCCATGTTGGGACCGAGCCCCAAGGGAGGTTGCAGCTCCAGTTCCCCGCAATGCCAGCTCCCAGTGTGCTTCGGTACCCCCAGCTGCTCAGAAGAAACCTCAGCTGAGGCACAGAGACCGGAGCAGATCCCCACAGCGGGGTCATGATCTCCACAGCTGGTTTGTGGACACCACAGACTATGATCCCTCAGCAAGGAGGAGGAGGAGGAAGGCTTCGGTGCCCAAGAGATACACATCAGGAAAACAGTCATGGCACTGCAGTAGTGATGGGGGCAGATTGTGACCTGAGAGAGGAAGGAACACAGCATCTGACCCCAGCAATGTCAGAGAGGAGGAGGAGGAGGAGGAAGAATCCAGGAAGCACTAAAACTTCCTCTAGCAGGGACCAAGCTGCACCAAGGGCACCAGCAGCTCCCCCATCCCTCCTCCCAGTGCTGCCTCTGACCAGGAAGAGCTCAGAGAGCCCCTCCAGACACACGGACAGCTCTGCCTGCCTGCCCACAGGCCCCTTGAGGAAGAACCTGAATCTGGGTCCAATGTTTGGGATCGCTTCCCCAAAACAACACTCATTTCGTACCAGCAGGCAGAAAAGCCAAACCCATAATTAAAAATGTGTCCTTTACAGGGTGTTTTCTTCTCTGTGGATTTTGGGGCAATTGGTGAGTACACCCAGTCTGAGCAGTTTACGTGATGGGATTTTGAGAGCTGTGTGATGGCATGTGCCCATGTTGCAGTCTCTTTTGTTTTAAACATGGAGGTTGAGTCCCTGGAACTGAAATGGGCTGGATGAGCCAGCGGCAAGTGAGACTGACACTGGCTGACGGCCCGGTCCAGAGCGTGTTGCTCAGTGGCACCAAGTCTGGTTGCAGGCCAGTTACAGGCAGTGTCTCCCAGGGGTCAATACTGGGTCCAATCCTGTTTAACATCTTCCTTAAGTGGTCGGGATGGTGGGGCAGAGTGCACCCTCAGCAAGCTGGCGGAGGACACCACGCTGGGAGGAGTGGCACTTAGGCCAGGGGGTCGTGCTGCCATCCGCAGGGACCTGGGCACACTGGAGAGATGGGCTGACAGAGATCTCACGCAGCTCAGCAGAGGGTGCTGTGTGAGTGACGCGCACTGGCAGAGAGTGCCCAGGGAGCTTGTGGAGTCTCCTTCCTTGGAGATGTTCCACAGCCCTGTGAACACCATCGTGGACAACCGGCTGCAGGTGGCCCTGCTTGAGCAGGGGGTGGGACCAGGTGACCTCACCCTCCAAGTGACCTCACCCTTCAGGTGACCTCCTGGCCAGTCTCAAGTAGCCTGTGATCTGTGAAATGGATGCCTAGAAGAGGATCCAGCCACTAACACTGTCACCCTCAGGCAGCCATCGACAACTCCACCAGCAAGCTGCAGTCCCTGGAGGGAGAAATCCACCCCTGAGGAGCACAGGCACCTGCACCCCGAATCCCAGAGCTGCCCCAGCCCGCTCCCCCTGCAGCTGTCCCAGCCCAAAACCTCCCTGACCTGTCCCACAGCTCCGGGCCACCCCACGGCCTCTCCTGGCAGCAGCAGCTGGGCCTGGGGCTGCTCCATCCTCCGTTAACGCAGGTGCCAGCAGCACGGGTGCGGGGAAGGAGCGGGGTGTGCAGGAGCTCCTGCAGCAGGCGGTCTCCAGCCAAGCAGCTGCGGGAATCGTGGCTGCTGGTTTGTTCTCTGCCAGAGGCTGCACTGGGGCCCTGGGGCTGTTGTTGCTGCATCTGGCTCAGGTGTGCGTGGGCTGCTTTGGCCTTGTTCTCCTGGTGGGGTGTGTAAAGGGGCAGGTGGGCACTTGCTGGCTTTGGAGAGGAGCTGCTGGGGCTGGAGCTGGAGAGAGCAGGAAAAGGTAAAGCAGCTGGAGGATGAAGTAGAGGGGATCCCCACAGCTGCTGCTCCAGCTGCACAAGAGACAGCTGCCCCTCTGGGCGAGGAAGAGTCCCTGTGAGCCGCCTCAGCAGAGCAGATCACAAACGTGCACCGCAGGGTCTGTGTCAGGGAGGAAAATTACTGTACGGCCGTAGAGTGTGTGTTTGCGTGGTGTGTGTCTGGGAAGCCTCGTGGTGTAAGAGCTGTCAAACACCAGTGTCTTCTCCTAGGTGGAGGATGGGCAAGCGGCTGGGGCTACAGAAGAGAAAGGGAGGACAGAAACACAGAGACAGAGTTGCCTGAACTCCACAACTTGCCTGGCAGTGCAGAGAGCGGGAACTGTGGTGAGCCCTGGGCCCTGGGGGTCGTGTCACCCTCTTTTGTGTCCCAGTCCTTCCCCGCCCTCTCCTGTTTCCTTCTGTGTCGGGTTTTTTTGGCTTCCACGTAGCTCTCTTCCCCTCTGTTATTATGCTCTGCTCCCTGTCACCCCTTTCTCTTTTCTCCAAGTCTTTGTCATCCAACTGTTCCTCTCCTCATTGCTGCTCTTTCCTGCTCCCTGTGCATTTTTTTTTCTGTCCCTCTCTACCCTTCAGGCCATTGTCTCTTTCTTCTTCTCCATCTCTTTGTCTTGATCTGCGTCCCTGTCTTTTTCCCTCATAATCTTCCTGACCTGTTCTCTGTCTTTTGTCTCTTTCTGCCTCTATGTCCTGCTCTCTGCCCTTGTCTTCCCCTCTCCTTCATTCCTTCTGCTCTTCTTTCCTTCTTTCTCTCTTGCCGTGTTCTGTTCGCTGTCGTGGGTCCAAAGCGGGGCAGAGTGACAGCCCAGGGACCAATGCGGGGCAGCGTCACCTCAGGGAGGAGACTGGCCGCCCTGCCGCCCTGTGCTGGCAAAGGTGGAAGTGAGAAGGCGGCGGCTCTGCCGGTGGCCGGGCTGAGCTGGGACGTGGCGCCCGTGGGGCTGCCCCAGGGCTGAGCAGCCCCCGGCCCTGGCCCCGCCTCCTCTCTTCAGCCCTCCCCCCCTTGCCCGTGTTCTGGACCCCCCGTCTCTGTGGGAGCCACCGCCTCACAGAGTCAGTGTCCCTGGGCTGTGCCACCACACAGCAGCCATGGGCCACTGGGCTTCTCGCCGCCATCGCCGCCAGCACGTGACCGACAGCGATGAGGACGTGACGCTGAGGTGGAGGACGGGGTGGGTGGTGATGATGGCGGGGGCCGTGTTTGCCGTGGGGGTGCTCGCTCTCATCTCACCCACGTCCCCTCCCGCAGCACAAGCGACCCCACAGCGCCTGGAGGACGGTGAGGAGGGGAGGACGTGGCCGCCATCCCACGTCTGGCCTGAGATGGTGAGTGGAGCAGGGGGGTGGCGGGGCTGGGGTCTCCCCTCAGAGCAGGGGGTCCCAGGGCTGACGCTCTCCCCGCCTCCCCACAGCTCCTGCTCATCATCTCCTGACGCTGCCCGACCTGCTGAGCCGGGGCCAGACCTGCTGCTGCCGCCACGAGCTGTGAACAGCGAGGCCGCCTGGGGCCACTTCTGCCCCCTCTGCCCCCACCAGCACCCGGCCCTGCAAGATGCCGCAGTCTCAGCTGTGAGCCCCCGGCACCGCCAAGGGAGGGGAGGGTGGTGGCACTTTGTCCCCAGCCCATGACAACGTCTCTGCTTCCCCCTCCAGACACCAACGGGCTGAGCCTCCAGGGCCTGGGCCCCTGTCAGCAGCCAGCGCTGGTGGCCTCCATCCCATCCCCCTTTGCTCACGGCCACCACAAGCTGCCGCCTGCCCAGCAGCACCTCTTCCTCCTGGGTTATGGCAGGACCCTCTTCTTCCTCCATGACTCTGGCTGCCACACCTGCCACTGCCAGGCCCTCTCCCGTGGCATCGATGACGTACGCCGACCCCTCACCCCACCCCTTTCGCCCATGCCACCGCCACGCTGGGTGACCGTCCCCTCCTCCCCACGGGTGACAGCAGGCCCCTGTGAGGAGCCCACCCATATCTACGTGCTGATGGGGCAGGAGCAGCAACAGCTCAGCAGCAGGTCCTCGTCACAGAAGGTAACGTGCATTGGAGACTTTCAAAAGGCCTTTGAAACTGCTGTGAACTGGGGCCCCGTGAGAGTCATGGGAAGGTCATCAGCCTTGCAGCTCTGCAGCAGTTAAAACTGCCACTGAAACACTCTCGGTGGCAGATGCTGTTCTGTGGGTTTCAGTTTGGGTATTTTTTAATCATTTTGTTGAGGTGCAATTCTTTATTTGGAATCAGGTGACAGGATTGACGCTCATCTTCTCTTTCTGGAGCACATCCTGACATCCTTTGTCATCCAGAGCCCTGTGTTCCTGAGAGGAGCGATGGCCACAATGGAGAATGACCTCTGTGAGTAGCAGCTGCAGCAGCAGCCTCGGACTTTGTGAATCCCCAAGGTCAACGGACGTGGCTGGTGCTCAATTCCTGAATACTGATGTGCTGACAACCCAGAGTGGATTCTGGGGCACTTCCTGAGAGCAGCCAGACTTACCAAGGTGTTCTCAATTAGACACGGGAAGTTGTGTTTCCTCACTCCCTGCCGCTCTGTACAGGAGTTTTAAAGATGTCGTTGCTCGCAGAAAGGTCCGACATCAGTAGGGTTACCTTCTGTGCCAGGTACTTGGTTGTTTTCATCAACTTACAATCAAGAAAAGGGAAGACTTGACCTGCTAATGCCATTCAAGACTCTAGAGGGAAAGGAAGGTTGTCTGGGGCACAGAAACGAGTGTGGGTTTGTTGGACTTGAGGCAAAGTAAGCAGGGGAACACATTTTTCAAAACTGTTTCTTGACCAGCAAATTGCAATGGCGGTGTTAGGCTTGCCCCAACGTATCTCTGTTGGAGGTTAGGGCGGGTTGTCCTGGGTACTCCTGTAGAAAACTTGACTGTTAAAATGCGCTTTCATGCAACAACATTATTTCTTTTCAAATGTGGTTTCTTGGCAGTCGTTGCTGAGGGAATGGCTCCACCACAGAGGATCTTCTTTCCCCTAGAGAAGATTTGCATGGCCTCGCAGCACAACCAGAGAGCTGGAGCGGGACTGCACAACGTGGGCAACCCATGCTTCCTCAATTGCATCCTGCAGTGCCTGACGTACACCACGCTCTGGCCAACCACCTGCTCTCTGGGGAGCACAGCCAGGCCTGTCAGTACTTCTGTGAACATTTCCTTCTAAATCTGTTGGGCAGTTCCCAAGGGCTGCCAGTATCTGGAACTGATTTAGGAGAAAAGCAGCCCTTCTTTGTCAGTCCCCGCAGGGCTGTTCTTTGAACATGCAAGCCCAGAAGCTCCTTCTTCTATCTCTTTCTTTCCCCAGGTCTCAGTCCCTCTTCTTGTAAGTTAAATTCTCTCTGCTTATTGTACAGAAACCTTTGGTCAGTTCAGCATCCCTATCCCAGCATCCAGCTGGATCCCTTCCATTTGTGCTCCTTGCCCCCCCTGCAGCCTCCAGGAGAGCGTCTGGGGGGCTCTTACAGCTTCTGGAGTTTCCCCACTGGTGGGTCCTGTCAGGAGGAGAGGGCAGGAGCTTCTCACAGCTCTCTTTGCAGGACATGGCGGGGGGCACGGTGGAGTCTCCAGAGGACAGCAGCTCATCCGCACCAGCCATCACCAGCCAGCAAAGCCGGGCAGGAGCCCAGGAGGCAGCTGCGGGCTGGCTGTGCCCCATCTGGCCAGGCAGGATCAACAGCAGCTCCTCCCTGGGCTCCTGCTTGCGTCGCTTCTTCCATGGCTCTCTCAGGCTGGTGTCCAGAAGGAAAGCTGCGTGCCCGCTGCGCTGTCACCCCCGTGACCGTGTGCTCCACTCTGCACGAGAGGACAGCAGCAAAGAGGAGCGGGGATTCAGCCCTTCTGCCCCCTGCCAGGAGAACGGTGCCAGGGAGAGGCCCAGGAGCAGATCCCCGCACTGGGGCAACGATCTCCGCAGCTGGGTTGTGGAGACCACGTACTACGAACACTCAGACAGGAGGAGGGGGAGAACCAGTCCCCTGAGCTGTGACCCCACTCACAGGGACGAGGCAGCTCCAAGACCCTCCAGTGGCAGCTCCCAGTCTGCACCAGCACCTCCACTGTCCTCCAGCAGCAGCTCCCAGTCTGTTCCTGCCCCCAGAGCTGCTCAGGGGCAAACCCGGCCAAGGATGAGACATCGGAGCAGATCCCCACGGCTGGGACTGTGATCTCCGCAGCCGGTTTCTGGAGATCACAGACCAGCATCACTCAGCAGGGAGGACGAGGAGCTGGAGAACCAGTCCTCCACGGTCTGACCGAGCCCTAAGGGATGATGCAGCTCCAGGGCCCTCCAGCCACAGCTCCCGGTGTCGTTCTGCACCCAAAGCTGCTCGGGAGCAGACCCAGCTGAGGCAGAGGGAGCGGAGCAGATCCCCGCGGCGCCGCTATGATCTCCACAGGCAGTTTGTGGAGATCACGGACTGTGACCCCTCAGCACAGAGGAGGAGGAGGAGCAGGAAGGCTTCAGTGCCCTGGAGATGCAGATGAGGAAAACAGTGGGTGGTGATGGGGACAGATTGCAGCCTGGATGAGGGAGGACACAGCATCTGACGCCTGTGGTGCTGGAGAGGAGGAAGAGGAGGAGGAAGAGTCCAGGAGGCAGCAAAGCTGCCCCAGCAGGGACCAAGCTGCCCCAGGGCACCAGCAGCCAGTGCTGCCTCTGGCAGGAAGAGCTCAGAGAGCCCTTCCAGAGCCACGGGCAGCTCTGCCGGCCGGCCCGCCTGCCCACAGGCCCCGGGAGGAAGAGCTGCAACCTGCGGCCACGGCTGGGATCGCTGCTCAGAAACACTCACTGGGCACCAGCGGGCAGAACAGCCAAAGCCACGATTAAAAACAAACTCTTGTTGGCCTCGTGTGTCTCATTCGTGGGGTGTTTGCTTCTCGGTGGGTTTTGAGGCAATTGGAGAAATGCCCATTCTGAGAAGTCTCTGTGGTGGGTTTTGGGAGCTGTGTGCTGTGTGTGCCCATCTTGCCGTCTCTTCTGTTTCAATGTGGAGTTGTAAGGAGCCATTGAAAGGGGGAATGTTGTTTTTGGAACGGATCTGGCACCTGGCCCCAGCAGGGGAAGGACTCAGAGACATCAGCCCACGAATCCTTAACGTAAAACAAAGCCCATTTGAAATAATCCCGGAATCCAAACGGATTGCTGTATTTAAAAGTTAATCTAGGGGGAAGGGTACCCAAAGAGCCAGGAATCCATATTTTGAATAAATCAATAGGTTAGAGGTTGTTAGAATTAGATGAATGAGACAGGCAAACCGAGGCAAGCAGTGGGCAGTCTGTAAACCCTGCAGTACCAGCCGATGGGGAGCAGGGAGGGGATGTGCAGCTGGGATCGGTGGATATGTAAGCGGGGGCTTTTTGTCCTACTCCCCGTGCCTGTCTTTGGGTAGAACACCTGGTCTTGCAAACTGGTTTATAAAATACGCTTTGCTGAGAGATGCTGCCCGGGCCTGTTCTATCGGCAAGGTGATTGTTTCCTGCAGCAGGATTTGCAGCAGAAGTTGGGCAGGACAAGAGCGCCCATGCGGTCAGAAAGCACAGCAGACAGCTGGACCGTGGGGTCACGGGCACCAAACCCAGCTCGGGTGGGAACCAAGAGGGTCCCCTCGTGTTCAGGGCCCAAAGCGCCATCTGTAGCATCTGCCCGTCCTTCTGAGTGCCCAGAGCCTCCTTCCTGGGGCCAAATCCTCGTGTTCAGGGTCCCCACGTGTCTTTCATCACCCACGGCCTTTGCTCAGGGCCCACAGTTCATTCTCAGGTGGAGCTCGCTGCCTGGCAACAACCGCCCGGAAGTCCGGCGCCAGTCAGTGGATGAAACGCAGCCAATCACATTGGAGGAGGCGGGGTAACTCATGTGATTGAAATGGAAGCAGCCAATCAAGCTTTGCGAGCTGCAGGACAGTTGGCGATGGTGGAACAAACTGGGCAGCGTTCAGGGAGGGCTGTGCTGGCTGCACCAATCGCTCCTGGTGGGAGTGCAGCACATGTATGATTGACAAGGGTCTGGCCAATCACTTGGTGGGGGGGGCAGTGGGAAAACCCAGCCAGCCAAGCAGAGGAAACCTTGCCTCAGGGAAGACGGACACTGTGGAGGGAAAGACCCCTCAGGCAGCCAATCAGAGAGAGCATCACCTCAGGGCAGGGTGGGCCCCAAACCAGGGCAGAGTCACAGCCCAGACAGCCAATCAGCTGCAGGATCAGCTCAGGGGAGGAGACTGACAGCTCTCCCGACCAATGGTGGCGCAGCCCAGGCTGAGCAGGCGGTTGCTCTGCAGGCGGCCAGGGTGAGTTTTGCCATGGCGCCCGTGGAGCTGCCCCGAGGCTGAGCAGCGCCCGGCCCAGCCCTGGGGCCCGTTTTCCTCCCTCTGGGGCCCTGGGGATGTTGTTGCTGCCTCTGGCTCAGGTGTGCGTGGGCTGCTCTGGCTTTGTTCTCCTGGGCGGGGGAGGGGGCAGGGGGCACTTGCTGGAGAGGAGCTGCTGGGGCTGGAGCTGGAGAGAGCAGGAGAAGGAGAAGCAGCTGGAGGGTGAAGTGCAGGAGATCCCCACAGCTGCTGCTGCAGCTGCACAGGAGACAGCTGCCCCTCTGGGTGAGGAAGAGTCCCTGTGAGCAGCCTCAGCAGAGCAGATCACGAACCTGCACCGCAGGGTCTGTGTCAGTGAGGAAAATTACAGCACGGCCGTAGAGTGTGTGTTTGCGTGGTGTGTGTCTGGGAAGCCTCGTGGTGTAAGAGCTCTAGAACACCGATGTGTTCTCTTAGGTGCAGGATGGGCGAGCGACTGGAGCTACAGACTAGGAGGGGAGGAAAAGACAGACAGACAGAAGTGCCTGAACTCCACAGCTTGCCTGGCAGTGCAGAGAGCAGGAACTGTGGTGAGTCCTGGGCCCTCGGGGTCATTTCATCCTGTTTTGTGCTCCAGTCCCTCCCTGCTCCCTCCTCTTTCCTGCTGTGTCCTTCTTCCTCTTCATCTCTTCTCTCTCTGTCCCTCTGCTGCTTCCTCACCGTTTCCCCCACCCTTCTCCATCTCTGTGCAGGGTTTCTCGTATCTCCCTCTCTGTCTCCTCCCCTCTGTGGTTCTCACCATCCCTGGTTTCTCTTTGTCGTCATTCTGCTCTGTTGCTCTGTCCTGCTCCCTGCCCCATCATTTCTCTCTGTATCCCTCTGTCCTGCTCCCTGCACCTATTCCTGCCCCTCTTCTTTTTTACTCCCTCTCCGTCTTGCTGCCCACCCCAGGATTTTTTCCCCAATCTCTGCTCTGCTCCCAACCCTTATTGTTCTTTCTCTCTCCTGCTCCCTTTCTGTCTTTCTGCCTGTCTTCCCTTTCCCTGTTCTTCTTTCTCCATCTCTGTCCAGATTACTGCCCCTTTTCCTTCTTGATGTCTTTCTGTCCTGGTTTTCTTTCTGTCTTCCTTGCCTGTTCCCAGTCCCATCCTTTCTCACTATATCACCCCTGTCCAGCTGGCTCTGCCTTTTCTTTTTCTTCTCTTCCTCTTTCCTGCTCCTCATCCCTCTTTTCCTCTCCCTCCAGCTCACTGCTGCATGTTTCCCCTTTCCAGTGTCTTCATTTGGATCTGAACTTTGCTTTATTTCTCAGACTTTCTTTTTGTCTCTCCATCTGTACATCCCCCTCCCTGTCTTTCTCTAGCCCCTTCCTGCTTCTCCTCCTCCCCCCTCCCCATCCCTCTGTCCTGCTCATCAGCCCTGCTGTTTCTTCCTCCCTGTTTCTTCACAGCTCCTTGTCCCTTTCTGCCTTGATCTCTCCATCTCTCCATCCTTTCCCCTGTGTGTTTCTTTCTCTCTCAGCTCCTCTGTCTTCTCTCTTGTCTGATTTGTCTCTCTCTAGTCCTCTGTCCTTCTCCCCAGCAGCTTGAACTGAATGACCAGGTGTCCCTGCACTCTGGTGTTTGCTCATCCCTGCCCTGGGGAAGATCTGTGTCTGTAGGGCTGGGGATCATTCAGGAGCTGGTCTCCTGCAGACAGCAGAGCCAGGTGCAGCTACAGCAGAGGTTGTTCTCAGCTGCTGCTTGTGCAGCTTGTTGGAAGGGCAGCTGTGGGCCTTCTTTGGAAGGGAGGTTTCTTGTTCTGTGCTTACTGCTCCTCAGGACCCTGCACAGGAGCGCTGTTGGGGTCTGCAGCGACGGGTGGGAGCTGCTGTGACTCCTGGTGAATGTGAACTCAACTTGTCCTGATGTCCTCGAATGAAACCAGACTGGCTGTAGGTGGATTTCTTGCCTGTTTCAGTTCCAAACTACATGTTTGGCACTGAAGGACATGAGAGTTTGTGCTGTTTTCCAGATGTCAGTGGCTGCGAATCAGCTGAGAACATCACTGCCTTAGGTACCAGGGCAGGTGGTCTGTGATCAGGGATGTGGACTTGCATGGCAGTGCTTTTATGAACATTTGATGGTCTTGCCACTTCAAAGCCTGTCATTTTCCTGGAAATTTTAAGATGATATTTCTTATTCGGAGGTTCAGACTCGGGTTGGACTTGATATTGAATGGTCCATATAATGGGCTCCATAAAATAAGAAGCTCGCTTCCTTGTTGTTTTCTTACACTGTCTGAATTTGGTAAGCGAGAGCAAGAGTGGTTGACAGTGTCTGTTTTTTGAGAGTAACGTATTCCTGACTCTCCCTCTCTGTATGGTGAAGGTTTCTGCCTGCACTATGATTTTGCTGGGCTGTGAGGCTGTGTTGGAGCAGCAGAGGTAAGAAGTGGTGGCTTTAAAGGCATTGAAGCTGTGGTAAAGCCAGCAGGTAAAGCTGGTTTCTTCCTAGAGAGCTGCCTGACAAAAATAGTTACAAGACCCCTGAAGTTGGTGCTTTTGGTATTGATTGATTGATTGATTGATTTCTGGGAAGCAAGAAGTGAGAGCCTGTGCACTCCCATAGGCAGCGCTGCCTCCCAAATAGGTGCACCCTTCTCCACTTGTGTTCCTTCCATGCTGGTGTAGAACAAGGCCATGCAGTAGTGTGCAGATGTGGTGACTGCAATGTGACCATGAGGTCACAGCCCCACGGTGATGTGCTGTGCTGTGTCTTGGCAGCAGCAGCATCATGGTGCGAGCGTGGGGGCCATGGTCCTCACCCTCCTCCTCCTCCTGGTGCCCCTGCCAGCCCGGGACGCCCAGGCTGCTCCAGCCGAGCGCAGGGAGCAGGTGGGCGGGCAGGGGCAGCACCCAGCCCCGAGCAGCTCAGCAGGGCAGCAGTGGGGCCAGGGCTGGGGCTGGGGCCGGGAGAGCAGCCGGGCTGGGCCGGGCAGGGCGAGCCAGGCAGCACCAGGGTGTGGGCAGGGGGCAGACGCCCCGCAGGGAGGGGAGAGGGGCTGCGGCTGCTTCGGGGGCAAGTTGTGGGCAAGCAGGGGCTGGGAGTGGTGGCCCAGGGGCAGAAACCAGCACTGAGTCCCTGTGGGCCCTCGCTGCCCCCAGCCTCGTGCCACACTGCCCCATCCCAGGGCACGCTTTGAGCCTTTGGGCCTGTTTCAAATCAAAGCTGGGATTGCTTTGGCCCTTTGGGCCAGTTTTGAGCTAAATCTGGGCACATTTGTGCCCTTTGGGGTCGTTTCTGCCTAGATCTGGGAGTTCTTTGGCTTTGCAGTCCAGTTTCTACCCAAATCTGGGGGTGTTTGGGCCACTTTTGGCTGTTTTTTACCCAAATCTGGGCGTACTTTGACTTTCTGGTCCAATTTCACCCCAAATCTGGGGATGTTATACCCCTTTTTGGACAGTTTTGATCCAAATCTAGTGGTGCTTTGTTTTTTCCGGCTCTTTTTACCCGATATACTCAGGTGCTTTTGCCCATTTTTTCCCCTAATGGAGGCGCCGTGTTCCCAACTATGGGATGTTTTCACCTTTGCCAACAGTTTTGCTCCCAAACGTGCACGTTTTTGCCTCTTTTGGCCACTTTTTGCCCAAATACTCAGAATCTTTTGCCTGTATTGGCCAATTTAGCCCCCAAATATTTGGAATATTTAGTCATTTCTCCAGTTTTCTCCCTAAGTAGGGCTATTTCTCTGCAATAGATGGGCATTGTTTCTCTCTTCTTTATGTCCTCTTTTACCCGAAATGCAGGAGTATTGCTCTGTGAGCCTGGAAACCTCTCTGGTCTGTGCTTGACTCCAGGCCATGGCACTGGCAGAGTTGATGGAGCTTCTCAGCTGGATCCTGGTTATGAGCCTTGGGCTGTCCCAGAGGTACGTTGTCACTGTCTGTCTGCTTGAAGGAATAAACACTCACGTTTTAATAGGTTATTCACGTGTGATTGTACCCAAGATCATCTCAGAGGCTTTTCAAAAGCTTTTTGTGCCTTGGTGGTGTTACACAGACAAGTCATAAATACTATTTGCCTGCAAACCTGCTAGGTCTCAGCAAAAAGGTCACCCATGTTCCATTTCTGGCTGTGGGAACGTACACCTTTGTGTGTGTCCTGTGTCCTTACCTCACCCCCTCCCGTCACTGCAGGTGACTGAGGAAGAAGGAGATCCCAACATGCCATGGAAGCTCCTCCCCTGTGTTTGACTCCCTGTTTGGTTCCTGCAGTCCATGGTGATCAAGCCTCTTGGTGTAATCCTGTTCCTGAGCCTGGGGGCAATCCCAGGGGTAAGTGTTCAGTCTTCATTGGTCACTGGCCTTTTGCATTTGTTAATATTTGGTTTATTATTTGTTAACATTTTCCTGCAATAGTTGAGCCTTGCAGTAGCCAGCAGGCTCTTTGCTAGTAGAAACATGGATGGTCATGTTTTTGCCCTGGTGCTCCATGCTGCCACCTTAGTGTGGGTTTTCTTTTGTGTGTGTGAGAGGTGTCCTGGTCAGAAGGCCCTGAGAGCCCCCACGTTTGTCCATCTGGTCCTTGAGGGGTGTTGCATGTGGCCTGGTCACAGTAGTTTTCCTGGTCAGAAACCCTGCATCTGGCCAGGAAGGCTGAACACGGCCTCCTGCCTGGGCTCCTGCTTGCACCGCTTCTTCCGTGGCAGCATAAGGCTGGTGTCCAGAAGGAAAGCCGCGTGCCCGCTGCGCTGTCACCCCCGTGACCGTGTGCTCCACTCTGCACGAGAGGACAGCAGCAAAGAGGAGCGGGGATTCAGCCCTTCTGCCCCCTGCCAGGAGAACGGTGCCAGGGAGAGGCCCAGGAGCAGATCCCCGCACTGGGGCAACGATCTCCGCAGCTGGGTAGTGGCCACCACAGACTACGAACACTCAGATGGGAGGAGGGGGAGAACCAGTCCCCTGAGCTGTGACCCCACTCACAGGGATGACAGAGCTGCAGTGCCCTCCAACCGCAGCTCTCAGTGTGCTCCCGCCCCAGTGCTGCTCAGGAGCAAACCCAGCCAAGGCACAGGAAGCGGAGCAGGTCCCCACAGCAGGGCCATGATCTGCGCAGCCAGCTTATGGAGATCATGGACCAGCATCGCCTGGCAAGGAGCACGAGGAGGTGGAGAATAAGTTCTCCATGTTGGGACCGAGCCCCAAGGGAGGTTGCAGCTCCAGTTCCCCGCAATGCCAGCTCCCAGTGTGCTTCGGTACCCCCAGCTGCTCAGAAGAAACCTCAGCTGAGGCACAGAGACCGGAGCAGATCCCCACAGCGGGGTCATGATCTCCACAGCTGGTTTGTGGACACCACAGACTATGATCCCTCAGCAAGGAGGAGGAGGAGGAAGGCTTCGGTGCCCAAGAGATACACATCAGGAAAACAGTCATGGCACTGCAGTAGTGATGGGGGCAGATTGTGACCTGAGAGAGGAAGGAACACAGCATCTGACCCCAGCAATGTCAGAGAGGAGGAGGAGGAGGAGGAAGAATCCAGGAAGCACTAAAACTTCCTCTAGCAGGGACCAAGCTGCACCAAGGGCACCAGCAGCTCCCCCATCCCTCCTGCCAGTGCTGCCTCTGACCAGGAAGAGCTCAGAGAGCCCCTCCAGACACACGGACAGCTCTGCCTGCCTGCCCACAGGCCCCTTGAGGAAGAACCTGAATCTGGGTCCAATGTTTGGGATCGCTTCCCCAAAACAACACTCATTTCGTACCAGCAGGCAGAAAAGCCAAACCCATAATTAAAAATGTGTCCTTTACAGGGTGTTTTCTTCTCTGTGGATTTTGGGGCAATTGGTGAGTACACCCAGTCTGAGCAGTTTACGTGATGGGATTTTGAGAGCTGTGTGATGGCATGTGCCCATGTTGCAGTCTCTTTTGTTTTAAATATGGAGGTTGAGTCCCTGGAACTGAAATGGGCTGGATGAGCCAGCGGCAAGTGAGACTGACACTGGCTGACGGCCCGGTCCAGAGCGTGTTGCTCAGTGGCACCAAGTCTGGTTGCAGGCCAGTTACAGGCAGTGTCTCCCAGGGGTCAATACTGGGTCCAATCCTGTTTAACATCTTCCTTAAGTGGTCGGGATGGTGGGGCAGAGTGCACCCTCAGCAAGCTGGCGGAGGACACCACACTGGGAGGAGTGGCACTTAGGCCAGGGGGTCGTGCTGCCATCCGCAGGGACCTGGGCACACTGGAGAGATGGGCTGACAGAGATCTCACGCAGCTCAGCAGAGGGTGCTGTGTGAGTGACGCGCACTGGCAGAGAGTGCCCAGGGAGCTTGTGGAGTCTCCTTCCTTGGAGATGTTCCACAGCCCTGTGAACACCATCGTGGACAATCGGCTGCAGGTGGCCCTGCTTGAGCAGGGGGTGGGACCAGGTGACCTCACCCTCCAAGTGACCTCACCCTTCAGGTGACCTCCTGGCCAGTCTCAAGTAGCCTGTGATCTGTGAAATGGATGCCTAGAAGAGGATCCAGCCACTAACACTGTCACCCTCAGGCAGCCATCGACAACTCCACCAGCAAGCTGCAGTCCCTGGAGGGAGAAATCCACCCCTGAGGAGCACAGGCACCTGCACCCCGAATCCCAGAGCTGCCCCAGCCCGCTCCCCCTGCAGCTGTCCCAGCCCAAAACCTCCCTGACCTGTCCCACAGCTCCGGGCCACCCCACGGCCTCTCCTGGCAGCAGCAGCTGGGCCTGGGGCTGCTCCATCCTCCGTTAACGCAGGTGCCAGCAGCACGGGTGCGGGGAAGGAGCGGGGTGTGCAGGAGCTCCTGCAGCAGGCGGTCTCCAGCCAAGCAGCTGCGGGAATCGTGGCTGCTGGTTTGTTCTCTGCCAGAGGCTGCACTGGGGCCCTGGCGCTGTTGTTGCTGCATCTGGCTCAGGTGTGCGTGGGCTGCTTTGGCCTTGTTCTCCTGGTGGGGTGTGTAAAGGGGCAGGTGGGCACTTGCTGGCTTTGGAGAGGAGCTGCTGGGGCTGGAGCTGTAGAGAGCAGGAAAAGGTAAAGCAGCTGGAGGATGAAGTAGAGGGGATCCCCACAGCTGCTGCTCCAGCTGCACAAGAGACAGCTGCCCCTCTGGGCGAGGAAGAGTCCCTGTGAGCCGCCTCAGCAGAGCAGATCACAAACGTGCACCGCAGGGTCTGTGTCAGGGAGGAAAATTACTGTACGGCCGTAGAGTGTGTGTTTGCGTGGTGTGTGTCTGGGAAGCCTCGTGGTGTAAGAGCTGTCAAACACCAGTGTCTTCTCCTAGGTGGAGGATGGGCAAGCGGCTGGGGCTACAGAAGAGAAAGGGAGGACAGAAACACAGAGACAGAGTTGCCTGAACTCCACAACTTGCCTGGCAGTGCAGAGAGCGGGAACTGTGGTGAGCCCTGGGCCCTGGGGGTCGTGTCACCCTCTTTTGTGTCCCAGTCCTTCCCCGCCCTCTCCTGTTTCCTTCTTTGTCGGGTTCTTTTGGCTTCCACGTACCTCTCTTCCCCTCTGTTATTATGCTCTGCTCCCTGTCACCCCTTTCTCTTTTCTCCAAGTCTTTGTCATCCAACTGTTCCTCTCCTCATTGCTGCTCTTTCCTGCTCCCTGTGCATTTTTTTTTCTGTCCCTCTCTACCCTTCAGGCCATTGTCTCTTTCTTCTTCTCCATCTCTTTGTCTTGATCTGCGTCCCTGTCTTTTTCCCTCATAATCTTCCTGACCTGTTCTCTGTCTTTTGTCTCTTTCTGCCTCTATGTCCTGCTCTCTGCCCTTGTCTTCCCCTCTCCTTCATTCCTTCTGCTCTTCTTTCCTTCTTTCTCTCTTGCCGTGTTCTGTTCGCTGTCGTGGGTCCAAAGCGGGGCAGAGTGACAGCCCAGGGACCAATGCGGGGCAGCGTCACCTCAGGGAGGAGACTGGCCGCCCTGCCGCCCTGTGCTGGCAAAGGTGGAAGTGAGAAGGCGGCGGCTCTGCCGGTGGCCGGGCTGAGCTCGGACGTGGCGCCCGTGGGGCTGCCCCAGGGCTGAGCAGCCCCCGGCCCTGGCCCCGCCACCTCTCTTCAGCCCTCCCCCCCTTGCCCGTGTTCTGGACCCCCCGTCTCTGTGGGAGCCACCGCCTCACAGAGTCAGTGTCCCTGGGCTGTGCCACCACACAGCAGCCATGGGCCACTGGGCTTCTCGCCGCCATCGCCGCCAGCACGTGACCGACAGCGATGAGGACGTGACGCTGAGGTGGAGGACGGGGTGGGTGGTGATGATGGCGGGGGCCGTGTTTGCCGTGGGGGTGCTCGCTCTCATCTCACCCACGTCCCCTCCCGCAGCACAAGCGACCCCACAGCGCCTGGAGGACGGTGAGGAGGGGAGGACGTGGCCGCCATCCCACGTCTGGCCTGAGATGGTGAGTGGAGCAGGGGGGTGGCGGGGCTGGGGTCTCCCCTCAGAGCAGGGGGTCCCAGGGCTGACGCTCTCCCCGCCTCCCCACAGCTCCTGCTCATCATCTCCTGACGCTGCCCGACCTGCTGAGCCGGGGCCAGACCTGCTGCTGCCGCCACGAGCTGTGAACAGCGAGGCCGCCTGGGGCCACTTCTGCCCCCTCTGCCCCCACCAGCACCCGGCCCTGCAAGATGCCGCAGTCTCAGCTGTGAGCCCCCGGCACCGCCAAGGGAGGGGAGGGTGGTGGCACTTTGTCCCCAGCCCATGACAACGTCTCTGCTTCCCCCTCCAGACACCAACGGGCTGAGCCTCCAGGGCCTGGGCCCCTGTCAGCAGCCAGCGCTGGTGGCCTCCATCCCATCCCCCTTTGCTCACGGCCACCACAAGCTGCCGCCTGCCCAGCAGCACCTCTTCCTCCTGGGTTATGGCAGGACCCTCTTCTTCCTCCATGACTCTGGCTGCCACACCTGCCACTGCCAGGCCCTCTCCCGTGGCATCGATGACGTACGCCGACCCCTCACCCCACCCCTTTCGCCCATGCCACCGCCACGCTGGGTGACCGTCCCCTCCTCCCCACGGGTGACAGCAGGCCCCTGTGAGGAGCCCACCCATATCTACGTGCTGATGGGGCAGGAGCAGCAACAGCTCAGCAGCAGGTCCTCGTCACAGAAGGTAACGTGCATTGGAGACTTTCAAAAGGCCTTTGAAACTGCTGTGAACTGGGGCCCCGTGAGAGTCATGGGAAGGTCATCAGCCTTGCAGCTCTGCAGCAGTTAAAACTGCCACTGAAACACTCTCGGTGGCAGATGCTGTTCTGTGGGTTTCAATTTGGGTATTTTTTAATCATTTTGTTGAGGTGCAATTCTTTATTTGGAATCAGGTGACGGGATTGACGCTCATCTTCTCTTTCTGGAGCACATCCTGACATCCTTTGTCATCCAGAGCCCTGTGTTCCTGAGAGGAGCGATGGCCACAACGGAGAATGACCTCTGTGAGTAGCAGCTGCAGCAGCAGCCTCGGACTTTGTGAATCCCCAAGGTCAACGGACGTGGCTGGTGCTCAATTCCTGAATACTGATGTGCTGACAACCCAGAGTGGATTCTGGGGCACTTCCTGAGAGCAGCCAGACTTACCAAGGTGTTCTCAATTAGACACGGGAAGTTGTGTTTCCTCACTCCCTGCCGCTCTGTACAGGAGTTTTAAAGATGTCGTTGCTCACAGAAAGGTCCGACATCAGTAGGGTTACCTTCTGTGCCAGGTACTTGGTTGTTTTCATCAACTTACAATCAAGAAAAGGGAAGACTTGACCTGCTAATGCCATTCAAGACTCTAGAGGGAAAGGAAGGTTGTCTGGGGCACAGAAACGAGTGTGGGTTTGTTGGACTTGAGGCAAAGTAAGCAGGGGAACACACTTTTTCAAAACTGTTTCTTGACCAGCAAATTGCAATGGCAGTGTTAGGCTTGCCCCAGCGTATCTCTGTTGGAGGTTAGGGCTGGTTGTCCTGGGTACTCCTGTAGAAAACTTGACTGTTAAAATGCGCTTTCATGCAACAACATTATTTCTTTTCAAATGTGGTTTCTTGGCAGTCGTTGCTGAGGGAATGGCTCCACCACAGAGGATCTTCTTTCCCCTAGAGAAGATTTGCATGGCCTCGCAGCACAACCAGAGAGCTGGAGCGGGACTGCACAACGTGGGCAACCCATGCTTCCTCAATTGCATCCTGCAGTGCCTGACGTACACCACCCTCTGGCCAACCACCTGCTCTCTGGGGAGCACAGCCAGGCCTGTCAGTACTTCTGTGAACATTTCCTTCTAAATCTGCTGGGCAGTTCCCAAGGGCTGCCAGTATCTGGAACTGATTTAGGAGAAAAGCAGCCCTTGTTTGTCAGTCCCTGCAGGGCTGTTCTTTGAACATGCAAGCCTAGAAGCTGCTTCTTCTATCTCTTTCTTTCCCCAGGTCTCAGTCCCTCTTCTTGTAAGTTAAATTCTCTCTGCTTATTGTACAGAAACCTTTGGTCACTTCAGCATCCCTATCCCAGCATCCAGCTGGATCCCTTCCATTTGTGCTCCTGGACCCCCCTGCAGCCTCCAGGAGAGCGTCTGGGGGGCTCTTACAGCTTCTGGAGTTTCCCCACTGGTGGGTCCTGTCAGGAGGGGAGGGCAAGACCTTCTCACAGCTCTCTTTGCAGGACATGGCAGGGGGCACGGTGGAGTCTCCAGAGGACAGCAGCTCCTCCGCACCAGCCATCACCAGCCAGCAAAGCCGGGCAGGAGCCCAGGAGGCAGCTGCGGGCTGGCCGTGCCCCATCTGGCCAGGCAGGATCAACAGCAGCTCCTCCCTGGGCTCCTGCTTGCGTCGCTTCTTCCACGGCTGTCTCAGGCTGGTGTCCAGAAGGAAAGCTGCGTGCCCGCTGCGCTGTCACCCCCGTGACCGTGTGCTCCACGCTGCACGAGAGGACAGCAGCAAAGAGGAGCGGGGATTCAGCCCTTCTGCCCCCTGCCAGGAGAACGGTGCCAGGGAGAGGCCCAGGAGCAGATCCCCGCACTGGGGCAACGATCTCCACAGCTGGGTTGTGGAGACCGCGGACTACGAACACTCAGATGGGAGAAGGGGGAGAACCAGTCCCCTGAGCTGTGACCCTGCTCACAGGGACGAGGCACCTCCAATACCCTCCAGTGGCAGCTCCCAGTCTGCACCAGCAGCTCCACTGTCCTCCAGCAGCAGTTCCCAGTCTGTTCCTGCCCCCAGTGCTGCTCAGGGGCAAACCCGGCCAAGGATGAGACATCGGAGCAGATCCCCACGGCGGGACTATGATCTCCGCAGCCGGTTTCTGGAGATCACAGACCAGCATCACTCAGCAGGGAGGACGAGGAGCTGGAGAACCAGTCCTCCACGGTCTGACCGAGCCCTAAGGGATGATGCAGCTCCAGGGCCCTCCAGCCACAGCTCCCGGTGTCGTTCTGCACCCAAAGCTGCTCGGGAGCAGACCCAGCTGAGGCAGAGGGAGCGGAGCAGATCCCCGCGGCGCCGCTATGATCTCCACAGGCAGTTGTGGAGATCACGGACTGTGACCCCTCAGCACAGAGGAGGAGGAGGAGCAGGAAGGCTTCAGTGCCCTGGAGATGCAGGTGAGGAAAACGGTCAGTGGTGACGGGGACAGATTGCAGCCTGGACGAGGGAGGACACAGCATCTGACGCCTGTGGTGCTGGAGAGGAGGAAGAGGAGGAGGAAGAGTCCAGGAGGCAGCAAAGCTGCCCCAGCAGGGACCAAGCTGCCCCAGGGCACCAGCAGCCAGTGCTGCCTCTGGCAGGAAGAGCTCAGAGAGCCCTTCCAGAGCCACGGGCAGCTCTGCCGGCCGGCCCGCCTGCCCACAGGCCCCGGGAGGAAGAGCTGCAACCTGCGGCCACGGCTGGGATCGCTGCTCAGAAACACTCACTGGGCACCAGCGGGCAGAACAGCCAAAGCCACGATTAAAAACAAACTCTTGTTGGCCTCGTGAAATTTGAAACTGCCTTGTCCATTTGAAATAATCCCGGAATCCAGTGCTTTTATGAACATTTGATGGTCTTGCCACTTCAAAGCCCTTCATTTTCCTAGAAATTTTAAGATGATATTTCTTATTCGGAGGTTCAGACTCTGGTTGGACTTGATGTTGAATGGTCCATATAATGGGCTCCATAAAATAAGAATCTCGCTTCCTTGTTGTTTTCTTACACTGTCTGAATTTGGTAAGCGAGAGCAAGAGTGGTTGACAGTGCCTGTTTTTTGAGAGTAACGTATTCCTGACTCTCCCTCTCTGTATGGTGAAGGTTTCTGCCTGCACTATGATTTTGCTGGGCTGTGAGGCTGTGTTGGAGCAGCAGAGGTAAGAAGTGGTGGCTTTAAAGGCATTGAAGCTGTGGTAAAACTAGCAGGAAAAGCTGGTTTCTTCCTAGAGAGCTGCCTGAGAAAAATAGTTACAAGACCCTTGAAGTTGGTGCTTTTGGGATTGATTGATTGATTGATTGATTGATTTCTGGGAAGCAAGAAGTGAGAGCCTGTGCACTCCCATAGGCAGCGCTGCCTCCCAAATAGGTGCACCCTTCTCCACTTGTGTTCCTTCCATGCTGGTGTAGAACAAGGCCATGCAGTAGTGTGCAGATGTGGTGATTGCAATGTGACCATGAGGTCACAGCCCCACGGTGACGTGCTGTGCTGTGTCTTGGCAGCAGCAGCATCATGGTGCGAGCGTGGGGGCCATGGTCCTCACCCTCCTCCTCCTCCTGGTGCCCCTGCCAGCCCGGGACGCCCAGGCTGCTCCAGCCGAGCGCAGGGAGCAGGTGGGCGGGCAGGGGCAGCACCCAGCCCCGAGCAGCTCAGCAGGGCAGCAGTGGGGCCAGGTCTGGGGCTGGGGCCGGGAGAGCAGCCGGGCTGGGCCGGGCAGGGCGAGCCAGGCAGCACCAGGGTGTGGGCAGGGGGCAGACGCCCCGCAGGGAGGGGAGAGGGGCTGCGGCTGCTTCGGGGGCAAGTTCTGGGCAAGCAGGGGCTGGGAGTGGTTGGCCAGGGGCAGAAACCAGCACTGAGTCCCTGTGGGGCCCTCGCTGCCCCCAGCCTCGTGCCACACTGCCCCATCCCAGGGCACGCTTTGAGCCTTTGGGCCTGTTTCAAATCAAAGCTGGGATTGCTTTGGCCCTTTGGGCCAGTTTTGAGCTAAATCTGGGCACATTTGTGCGCTTTGGGGTCGTTTCTGCCTAGATCTGGGAGTTCTTTGGCTTTGCAGTCCAGTTTCTACCCAAATCTGGGCGTGTTTGGGCCACTTTTGGCCGTTTTTTACCCAAATCTGGGCGTACTTTGACTTTCTGGTCCAATTTCACCCCAAATCTGGGGATGTTATACCCCTTTTTGGCCAGTTTTGATCCAAATCTAGTGGTGCTTTGTTTTTTCTGGCTCTTTTTACCCGATATACTCAGGTGCTTTTGCCCATTTTTTCCCCTAATGGAGGTGCTGTGTTCCCAACTATGGGATGTTTTCACCTTTGCCAACAGTTTTGCTCCCAAATGTGGACGTTTTTGCCTCTTTTGGCCACTTTTTGCCCAAATACTCAGAATCTTTTGCCTGTATTGGCCAATTTAGCCCCCAAATATTTGGAATATTTAGTCATTTCTCCAGTTTTCTCCCTAAGTAGGGCTATTTCTCTGCAATAGATGGGCATTGTTTCTCTCTTCTTTATGTCCTCTTTTACCCGAAATGCAGGAGTATTGCTCTGTGAGCCTGGAAACCTCTCTGGTCTGTGCTTGACTCCAGGCCATGGCACTGGCAGAGTTGATGGAGCTTCTCAGCTGGATCCTGGTTATGAGCCTTGGGCTGTCCCAGAGGTACGTTGTCACTGCCTGTCTGCTTGAAGGAATAAACACTCACGTTTTAATAGGTTATTCACGTGTGATTGTACCCAAGATAATCTCAGAGGCTTTTCAAAAGCTTTTTGGTCCTTGGTGGTGTTACACAGACGAGTCATAAATACTATTTGCCTGCAAACCTGCTAGGTCTCAGCAAAAAGGTCACCCATGTTCCATTTCTAGGTGTGGGAACGTACACCTTTGTGTGTGTCCTGTGTCCTTACCTCACCCCCTCCCGTCACCGCAGGTGACTGAGGAAGAAGGAGATCACAACATGCCATGGAAGCTCCTCCCCTGTGTTTGACTCCCTGTTTGGTTCCTGCAGTCCATGGTGATCAAGCCTCTTGGTGTAATCCTGTTCCTGAGCCTGGGGGCAATCCCAGGGGTAAGTGTTCAGTCTTCATTGGTCACTGGCCTTTTGCATTTGTTAATATTTGGTTTATTATTTGTTAACATTTTCCTGCAATAGTTGAGCCTTGCAGTAGCCAGCAGGCTCTTTGCTAGTAGAAACATGGATGGTCACGTTTTTGCCCTGGTGCTCCATGCTGCCACCTTAGTGTGGGTTTTCTTTTGTGTGTGTGAGAGGTGTCCTGGTCAGAAGGCCCTGAGAGCCCCCATGTTTGTCCATCTGGTCCTTGAGGGGTGTTGCATGTGGGCTGGTCACAGTAGTTTGGAAGCTGCCAGGTCCCAGCCAAGGGGCCTGCAGCCCCTCTGCAGCTTTGGCAATTTCAGCATGCGTCTGGGTCCCGTGTTGTTGCCTGACCCCCGTCCAGGCACTGCGGGTCACTGAGGACAAGGTAGATCACAACGTGAAATGAAAACTCTTTTCCTTTCTCCTTGATTCCAGCCGTCCCTGTAGGCAGCGGCTACTTGACTTCTTGACTTGAGTCTGTCCGTGAGCCTCGGGGCGATCCCACAGGTACGACCCTGGAACAAATGAGCGTTTACATGTTAATTTTCTGTTCCTGTGAAATTTAGCTTGCTGCTTTCTTGTCTGACGCTTGGTCACGCAGAGGGGAAGTGGGTCCGCCTCAGTGCTGTGCCCCAGAGGGCTCTGCCTTGCAAAGCTCTTTGCCAACTGCTCCATCTCTGCGCTGCTCGCAGTGCCGGCTGCCGAGCCAGCAGCAGGTTGGGGCTGAGTTTAGAGCTGGGTGAGCTCCAGGGAGTCCTTTCTCCTGACAGCTCCAGGCCTGGTTAGTGGCCACTGCAAGTGCTGGATAAATGTTGGCAAGCTGCTCCTGACGGGAAGGGAGAGAGGAGCTGCCGCTGGGATGGGTTTGGATCCTGAGGACACAGCGGTGGGTGACAGGGGTGGCCATTGCGGAGGGGCAGTGTGAGCTCTGGTGCTGCTGTCTCCAGGTTGGATCACCAGACCCAGGCCACCATGCTGGTTCACCAAGTCCTTGGCAGATCCCTGTGGTCCCTGTTGAGCGCTGGCTGCCAGGTCCTGGGCCTGTGACTCTCAGGGCAGCGGTTTCCCTGAGAGCCTTGCAGTAAAAATCTTTTGGGAAAACTGCTGAGTGTGTGTAACTTATCCAGAGATGTGGCTGGTCAGTCTTGTGGTTCCTGTGGGTTGTGGCGTGTGTTGTAGTGATGAAAAAAGCTGTGGGCTGGGGGCCCCCAGCTCTTTGCCACCAGCTGAGGAACCCATGTTGGCAGTTATGTACCAGCACTTGCTGTCCCAGCACACAGTGGAATTGCACGCTGTGAATCCTGGTGCTGACATCCCAGAGCCCAAAGCTGGAGAGGGAGAACACGGCAGCTGCCTGTGCTGTCCTGGGGTGGTGTTGGGTGCAGGTGTTGTGCCAGGGTGTGCTTACTGCTCTTGCTTTTGCAGTGAAGTTCTCAGTGTGCCAGAGCATCTGGGAGACCTCTGACCCTTTCCTGGACCTGGTGCTGGAGATCAGGTAGTGGGGCAGGGTGTGGGTGGGGGGAGCTCTGCTCTCACAGGGGATGTTCCTGCAGCTGCACCGTTACTGCTCTCGAGGCTGCTTAACTGCCAGTGTCAGGCAGGGTGCAGGCAAGAGAGAAGCAGCTTCTGTTGTTGTGCTGCCTCTGTCTGGCACAGCAGAGCCTGTTGCCTGAGCGTGAGCCACGACTCCTCCATTGAGGCTCCATGGGATTGGGGACAGTACAGCCGTCCCTCATGGCATGCTGGCCAGTGCCTGGCTGGGGTCAGGATCAGTAATTTGGTGCAGTCTGTGGCCCTGTGCTCATGCTCTGTTTTATCTCTTGGGGCCAGCGTCTCTGATCAGGTGAAAAAAGCTGTGACCAACAGACCCAGGTCTTCACCAGTGACAGGCCAGGTGAGTCCTGAAGGCTGTTCTGGGCCAGAGCTGCAGGGAGCTGCTGCCCCTCTGCCTGCTCTGCGAGGGCAGGTGGGCTGCAGCTTGGCAGGGAGGCAGGCACTGCACCCAGTGGACAGGTGTGAGGGAGGATGGCTTGCAGGAAGGATCCTGCTCAGTTAAGAGTTGCTGTTTGAGCTTGGAGGGGATGGGATTGCAGTATCACCCTGTGTCCTTGGCACAGTGATTCAGCCTGGAGGCCCAAAAAGCTGCTCGCCCTCCTGCAGATGCCTCCTGTGCCCATAACAGTTCAGAGCTCCTGCAACACCAGCAATACAAGTGGGGCTAAAGCAGAGCTGTCCTGGCAGAGCTCCTGGGAGAGCAAGCAGCCACCCACCTCACCCAAGCTGCTGCTGGAGCCCATCCCCAGCCAGGAGCCCAGGGGTTGTGGGGAGAATGCTGAGACCCTGGAGAGGGACTCCTGCAGCAGTGGTGCTGCCAGCCCAGTGCACGGCACAGCGGGGATCTGTCCAAAGCGTCCCAGAAGGCCCAGGGTGGAACCAGCAGCTTCTGCACATCTCAGGAATCAGGCTGTGGCATGGACCTCCCTGCTACATCCAGCACCAAGATGGGTGCACCCAAAGACTCCAAATTAGCAAAATTGAAATCGTCCCTGTTGGCCAGTGCTGCTCTGGAGCTGAACATCACCATGTCGTCACCATCACCAGCCATGAAGCTGGTGCTTTCTGCCAAAAAGTGAGCCTGAGCTTCTGCCTGCAGTCTTCGACAGGTGCCTTGTGTCTTCTGAGCTGGAGATTGTGTTGGGGAGAGTGTAGACCGGATGCTGGGTGTCTTGCTAAGCTGGAGGCAGACAGGGAGAGCCCCTCAGCCCCAGGGCTGCAGCGGTTGCTCTGGTTTGGGGTACAGGCCCAGGTCCCCGCTGTTGTTCCCATCCCTGATTAAGGCTGGAGAAACGCCTCCTGTCTTCTTGCTCAGGACAGAGGGGCGGCTGTGCCAGTCCCTGGAACGGGGTGGCCTCACCAGTCTTCTCTGAGTGTCCTGTCCCCTGGGGCAATGGGAGCAGGTGACTCCCCAGCTGGAGGCTGCAGAGTCTCCTCCTCCCCAGGCAGGGGCTGGGACCGGCCCTCTGGGCGCCGCTGTGCAACCAGGGCTCAGGACAGCGCGGTGGGGTTTCTGTTGTTTAAACTTCCTTCCTTCCTTTTTTTGTTTCTGCTTCTAACAGAAAACTCTTCTAATTGGGTGACCATCCCCCACTTTCCTCTCCCCTTCTGTGTCTTTACTCTTCCTTTTTCTCTGGGCTCATCTTATTTTCTTCTCTTGGCTCATGGAAACCTCTTTTCTTTAGATCACCAAGTTTGTTGTTTATTTTTTTTCACGTCAATAACTGCAGCGCAGCATCCTGTGGAAGGCGAGCAGAAGTGACCATTGCACACCACCTCATCCACAATTTGCCAACCACACCTACCCCATGGACACCACCCACCCCAACTCCTTGGCCTGTTGGCAAGTCGAGGTAAGTGGTGCCAGTGGCTCCCAGGCTCCTGCATGGCAGCAAGGCCAGTAGTCCACGAGGCAACTGTCTGACATGGCAGGTGGCCCGGGGGAGTGGTTTCAGCAGCCACCTCTCCTGTTCTCTTGGATTGGCTAAGATGGCAGCAGTTGGGTGTTGTGCTTGTGCACTGTGGAGTGTGGAGGAAGAGGGGGGCTCCTCCTCCTGACCTGGCCTTCAGATCACGTCAGCCTCTTTTCCTGTTCTGCAGGCTGTCCTCATCTGCTCTCCGTTGGCCAAATCATGAAAAGCCGACCTTCAGCTTCATCCTCAGCTCAGCCCTTTGGCTCCCAGCCTCCCCGTGACCACCTGTTCCACTGCCCACCCTTCGCACCACCTTCCTCACTGCAGCAGCGAGAAGGAGCCCAGCCAGGTCACCCCTGGTTCCTCCAGAAAGTGTCAGTGTAAGCAGCACCGTGGAGCAGACAGCAGCCCCTGTGCTCTGGCTGTGAAGGACAAGGATCAAGTCTCCAGCCCCCAAGGAAGAAGAGGAAGGATCTCACAGGAGGGCTCAGTGTCCCCTGCGGGGTAGGAGGTGGCAGGCAAGGGTCCCAGCGGTGTCAGGGAGGCACCCAGCTGTCAGCTCCGAAAGATCAGCCCCGTGGTGCAAGTGTCAGTCCCCAGGACCTGTCTGGCCACAGAGCCCATCTGCCCCCTCAAGAGGAAGAAAAAGAGGAGAATGGAGGAGACAGAAGAGGGCTGCTCAGGGTTAGAATTATGTTTAGCATTAGGGTTACAGATTGTGGGTAAGGGTTAGAATGAAGGCTTGGGTTTAGGTTTAGTGTTTAGGGTTTGAATTAGCGATAGGGTTAAAGTTAGGTTTAGGGGTTAGGATTAGAGTTACAGTTTGCTGTTAGGTGCTAGGGTTAGACTTGGGGTTATTGAAGAGTATTATGGTAAGTAGTTAGGGTTAGGGCTAGGGACAGAGTTAAGGTTGGGTTTTAGTTAGAGGTAGGTTTATTGTTTAGGTTTAGAGTTAGTGGTTAGGATTAGGGTAGGGTTAGGGATGAAGAACTGGCATTGTAGTTAGTGGTATGGTTTGTGGATAAGGGAAATGGTTAGATTTTGGGTTTGGGGTTAGGATTAGGGGTCTGGTAGTGCTTGGAATAGTGGTTAGGGTTAAGAGTTAGATTAAGGGTTGGAATTTGGGGTAGAGCTGGGGTTAGCGGTTAGGACCAGGATCAGAGTTTTGCTTAGGGTTATCATTTGCTGGTTACGGTTTCTTGGCTAGTGTGTATTAGTTAGGTTTAGAGTTAGGATTAGTGTTTAGGGTTAAGTTTCAGTGTTAGGGTTAGGGGCTAGGGTTAGAGGATATGTTAGGTTGAGATTAGTGCTACAGGTTAGAGTTAGGATTAGGTTTGTATTAGCATCAGAGGGGGCTAGTGTTTCGTCAGATGTAGGGATAGGGCTTTGGGTAAAGCACAGGGTCAGGATTAGAGTTACCAGTTAGGGATTAGGAGTAGTGTTAGGTTGAGATAAGGTGTATGGTGACGCTTAGATATGGGTTAGGGGTTTGGGTGTAGAGTTAGAGTTAGCATTAGGTAAGGTTTCGGGTTAGGTTTAGATTACAGGTAGGTTTAGGGGTTAGGGTTATAGTTAGGATTAGGGTTTGCGGTTAGGGTTAGTGGTTAGTTTTCGAGTTCTAATTAGAGGCAGGGTTAGATTTAGCCTTAGGGAAAAGAATTAATTTTAGTTTTAGGGATAGGATTTGGGTTAGTGTTAAGGTGTAGGTGTTATTTTTAAAGTAAGTCTGAGGTTTAGAATGAGGCTTGCAGGCTAGGGTTGGGGTTAAGGTTTAGGAGTAAGGTTTAGAATAAGTGTTAGGGGTTTGTTTTTGTGGTTAGAGTTAGAAGTAGAGTTAAGGACAGGGTTATAGTAAGTAGTTAGGATTTAGGGTTATGGTTATAGTTAGATTAGGGTTATTGTTAGGGTTTGTTGTTAGGGCTTTGGTTAGGGCTAGAGTTAGCATTAGGTTTCAGGTTTAGACTTAGGGTTAGGATTTACAGGAAAGGTTAGAGTTAGGGTAAAAATTAGGGCTTAATTTAAGGGTTACGTTAGGGTTAGATTGAGAGTTAGGGTTAGAATTTGGTTTAGGTTTAGCATTTAGATGAGGGTTAGGTTTTAGATAAGGTTGAGGGTTAGTGTTAGATAAGGTTTTGGGTTAGGGGATAGAGTTAGGGTTAGAGTTTGGGATAGGCTTATGGAGCATGGTTAGGGTTAGTGTTTGGGATTAGGATTTTGAGTGAGGGTTATGGGTCAGGTTTTGGGTTAGAGTTAGTCTTAGAGCTGGAGTTGAAGTTTGGGCAAGAGGTTAGAGTATAGCGTTTAGGGTTAGGAGTTTGTGTTTGGGCTATATGAGGTTTAGGTTAGGGTTCCGTGGTAGGGTTAAGGTCTAGGGTTAGATTTAGGGTAAAGGTAAGTGTTAGGAGTTCCAGTTAGGGTTAGGCTTAGGAATTAGGGGGTTGGGATAGATTTTGGGGTTAGGGGTTTGAGCTAGGGTTAGGGGAAGGGTTACATTTAGGGTTAGAAATAGGGTTAAACGTAGGGCAAGGGGTCAGAGTTAGGGTTAGAATTCCTGTGTTTGAGTTAGATGAGGTATAGGATTAGGGTTATGTGTTAGAGTTAGGCTTTAGGGTTGGGAGTTATGGTTAGTGCTAGAGCTAGGAGCTAGGGATTAGTCTGAGAGGTAGGGTTTGAGGTTCGGGTATGTGTTTGCATTGGGGTTTGGGTTAGGTGTTTAAGTATTAGGGGTAGGATTTGATTAGTGTTGGAGTCCGAGAGTAGTATCAGTGGAAGTGGTTAGGGTTAGTGGTTAGTTTTAGGAGGTAGGGCTTGGGTTAGGGTTATGTTTAGAGTCAGGTTTAGGGTTAGAGTTAGGGGTAGGGTCAGGGTTTGATTAGGATTAGGGTTAGAATTAAGGTTAGGGCTTTTGGGTTTGGGTTAGGGGTAGAGTTTGGTTTTAGGTTTAGGCTTAGATTTGTGATTACAGTAAGAGGGCTAAGCATTAGGTTTAGAGTTGGAGTTAGAGTTAGGGGCTTGCATTAGAGTTCCATTAGGGTGAAGAGAATTGGGTAGAATTTAGGGTTAGGCTTAGGGTTGAGGGAGTAGCATTAGTGGACATAGTTAGGAGTAGCTTAGGTGTAGGAGTTGGGGCTTGGGGTAAGATTTAGGGGTTGGGATTAGAGTTAGGGATAGGAAATATAATTAGGATTAGGGTAAGGGTTAGATCAAAGTTGAGGGGTTAGGCAGTAGTGTTAGAAAAGGTGGTTAGGGTTAGGTTTTAGAATTCTGTTGGAGATAGGGGTTCGGGTTCATGGTTAGGGAGTAATGTTATTGTAAAAGGTTAAGATTAGCATAGGAGATTAGGTTTAGGGGTGAGGCTAGAGTTAGGGTTAGAGTTAGGGTTAGGATTCTGTTTAGATTTCATGTTAGGGTTAGATTTCATGTTAGGGTTAGATTTCATGTTAGGGTTAGTGTTGGGTTAAGTTGGTTGAAGGGTTGTGGTTGAAGTTAGGTTAGTGATAGGGTTATGGTTAGGTTAAGGTTAGGGTTTAGGTTTAGTGTTAGGACTAGGTTTCAAGTTAGGGTTAGAGTTAGTATTAGGGTTTAGGCTTACCATTAAGGTTATAGTTAGTGTTAAGGGTCAGCATTAGGGTTATCATGTTTGTGTTAGGGAGTAGTGTTACGGTTAGGGAAACTGGTTAGGTAGGGTTAGTTTCAGGGTTTAGGGGTTATTGCTAGAGTAAGGGTGAGGTTTAGAATGATGGTTACTGGCTAGGGTTAGGGTTAAGGTTTAGGGCTGAGCTTTAGAGTCAGCTTTAGGGGGTTGGTGTTAGGCTTAGGTATTAGGGAGAAGAATTAGGGTTAGACTGAAGGATAAGATTATGGCTAGGATAAGTGGTTAGGACTTCGGTTTAGGGTTATAGTTCCTTTTAGGGTTAGATTAGAGTCAGTTATTGGGTAGTGTTACCAGTTAGGGAGAAAGGTTGGAGTCAGGGTTTGATGTTAGCGTTACACTTTGGGTTGGGGGTGTTGTTAGGTTGGGGATTGGATTTCTATTTGTGTGATGTTAGTCTTAGGGTTAGAGTTAGAGTTTGTCTTAAATTTTAGGATTAGTATTTAGGTTTACATTTAGGCTTAAGTTTTAGGATTTGGTTTAGGGTAATGGTTGGATTAGGGTTAGTATTAGGGGTTCCAGAGTTGTCTTAGGGGCAGAGTTAAGTTTTGGGGTTAGATTTAGAGGTAGGGTTAGATTAAGGTTTAGGGTTAGAATCAGGGTTAGGGCACTGAATTAGTTTTAGAGTTAGGGTTAGAGGTTGATTTAGCCTTTGCTTTAGGATTACAGTAAGTGATTGGACTAACATCAGAGTTTTAGATTTAGGGATAGGTGTTAGGGGTAGTGTTAGGGTTATTATTAGGGTTTGATTAGGATTAGGTTTAGGGTTTATGGGTAGGGATGCGGTTAGTGGTAAAGGTTAGTATTAGGCTTAGTGTTAGAGGTAAGGATTAAGGTTAGGGGTTAGGGAATAGTGTTAGTATAAGCAGTTAGACTTCATGTTTTGCGGGAAAGGGTAGGAATATGGTTAAGGTTAGCACTATTTGTAAGTATTACAGTTATAGTTAGGTTTAGGTTAGGGGTGAGTGTTAGGGGTTAGAGTTAGAATTAGGGTTAGGGGTAAGGGTTAGAGGTCAGCTTAGGGGTTACCATTATAATTCGGGTTAGATTTAGGGTTAGAATTAGGGTTAGATTTTAGACTTAGAGTTAAGATTTGAGTTAAAGATAGGGATTAGGATTAGGGTTGGGGTAAGGGTTGGATTAGAGTTAGATGTTGGGGTTAGGAGTTTTGTTATTTGGATGGTCAGGTTTAGGTTTTAGATTTATATTGAAGGGTTAGGGCTAGGACACTGGGTTAGGGTTAGAGGTAGTGTTAATGTTATTTTTGGGATAGCGGTTTAGGGTTATAGTTAGAATGATGGGTTAGGATTTAGCATTAGATTAGAGATTGGTTTTGGTTAGGGTTTAGGGTTAGGCTTAGAGGTTAAGTTAATGGTTAGGGTTAGATAATGGGGTTGGGTTAGTGTTAATTTTAGTATAAGTGCTTACGGTTGGTGGCTGGGTTCATGGGCTAGGGATATGAATGGGGCTAGGATTAGACTAGGGTTATGTTTAGGTTTAAGGTTTGGTTTAGAGGTGAATTTCGGGGTTAGGTGGAGATTTCAGGTTAGAATTAGCGTTAGGTTAGGTTAGTTACGGCTTACCATTAAGGTTAGGCTGGTGATAGAGTTAGTGTTAGGTTAGGGTTAGAGTTTAGTATTGGGGTTAGAGTTTAGGGTTACTGTTAGAGTTAGTGCTAGGGTTAGAGCTCAGTTTTAGATTTATGGTTAGAATTAGCGGTAGGGGTTAGCATTAAGTGTAGGGTAAGGGTTGGAATAGTGTTAGGTTTCGCGGTTAGGGTGTCGTGTTAGGGTCAGTTGAAGTGGTTAGGTGTAGAGTTTAGGTTTATGGGTTAGGGACAGAGATAGGGTTATGGTTAAGTTTAGATTTAGATTTAGGTTTATGATTAAAGTTAGAGGTAGGGTTAGGGTTTGAGTTTAGGCTTAGACTCAGGCTTTGATTTAGGATTAGAGTGAGGGTATGGGTTAAGCATTATGGTTAGATTTTTTTAGGGGTAGGTGTTAGGGGGTAGGCTTACAGGTAGGATTAGGTTGTGAATAGGGTTAAGGTTAGGGGATGGGGGTAGAGATTAGGTTAGAGTTATGGTTTAGCAATGAATGTTCATATATGTGGTTATGGTTAGGGGTTAGTTTTATTGGTTAGGGGAAGGGTTAGTGATTAGGGAGATGAGTTAGTATTATAGTTAAGGATAGGGTTAGGGTTAGCAGTTATGACTTAGGGTTAGGGTTTCAGCTAGGGTTAGATAATGGTTAGGGTTAGAGTTGGCATTACCAGTTGGGGGAAGGGTTAGAGTTAAGGTCTGGTGTTATGGTTTTGGTTGGGGTAGAGTTAGCATTAGATGTTTAGGGTTAGACTTGGAGTTGGGGTTAGGAATTACAGTTAAGGTTAGCATTAGGGTAAAAGTTAGGGCTTAGTGTAAGGGTTAAGTTAGGTTTATGAGTTAGGATTGCATTTAGAGTTAGGGTTAGCACTAGGGTTGTCATTTAGATAAGGGTTAGTGTAGGATAAGATTTAGGGTTAGGTTTAGATTAGGGTTAGGGAATAGAGTTAGAGTCGGGGTCAGGATTAGAGTACAGGTTAGGTTTAGGGGTAAGGGCCTATGGTTAGTGCTTGGGGTTAGGCATTTGAGTTAGGGGTTAGTTTTCAGGTTAGGGTTAGGCTTACTGTTAGGGTTAGGAGTTAGGGTTAGGTTTAGAATTGGGGTAAGGGCTTGGGGTTACAGTTAGATTAGTTTTAGGTTAGGGTTGGTGGTAGGGGTTTATTTAGGGTTAGGGAGTAGCATTATTATAAGTGGTTAGGATTACTGTAAGGGGGCAAGGTTAGGGGTGTGGATAGGGTTAAGGTTAGAATGATGGGTTAGGGTTGCAGTTAGGGTTTGGGATTAGGGGGTAGAGTTAGGTTTCGGGACAGGGGTTTGGGGTTCAGATTAGATTCAGGGTTAGGGTTTAGGATAAAGATTAGGCTTTTGGTAAGTGTTGGGTTAGTGTTATGGGTTGGGGTTACGGAGTAGTGGAAGTGGTTAGGAGTAGGTTTAGGTACTAGGGTTAGATTTTGGGTTAGAGTTAGGGTTTGGATTTACATTTTGGGTTTGGTTAGTGTTCAGGTTAGAGTTAGGGTTAGTGGTTAGTTTTAGATTTACAGTTAGGATTAGATTTAGGAGCCAGGGAGTTGTGTCAGTGGAAGTGGTTAAGGTTAGGGGTTTAAGGATTTAGGGTTTGAGTTAGGGTGAAGTTTCAGATTAGATTTAGGGTTAGGGTTAGATTAGAGTTAGGGGATGGTGTTTACAGTTAGACTTATGGTTAGGGCTTTGGATGAGGTTTACAGTTAGGATTAGATTAGTGTTAGGATATAGTTAGGGCTAAGCATTAGGTTTTAGAGTTAGGGAATAGTGTTAGTGTAAGCAGTTAGGGTTAGGTTTTAATATTAGGGTTGAAGGGTAGGACTAGGGTTAGGGTTAGAGTTAGAATTAGGATTATGGGTAAGTATTAGAGTTAGATTAGGTTTAGAAGAGGGTTAGAATGTAGGGTTGGAGGTAGCGTTAGGGGTTAGTTTTATGTTTTGGGTTAGAGTTAGGATTATGTTTTAGCTTTAGATTTAGTTTAGAGTTAGGGATGGGGTTAGCATTAGGGTTAGGGTTAGGCAGTAGTGTTAGTGGCATGGTCAGAATTAGGTTTTAGATTTATATTGGAGATGGAGGTTGGGGTTGGCATTAAGGATTGCAATTCTGGTTAGTGGTTAGGGGGTAGTGTTAGTGTAAGTCGTTAGGATTAGTGTAAGGGGTTAGGTTTAGGGGTTAGGGGTTGGGATAGCTTTAGGGTTAGGATAATGGGTTAGGGTTTGAATTACGGTTAGTTTAGTGTTAGAGTCAGTCGTAAGAGTTACAGGTTAGGAGTTAGGGTTAGGGCTTGGTTTAGTGTAGTGTTTCGTTTAAGGCTGGTGTTAGTATGATGTGTTAGGATTAGTTTTAGGGTTAGGATAGGGTTATGGGTTAGGGTTAGAGGTAACATTAGGGTGATATTTCAGGTAAGAGTTAGGGGAAGGCTAGGGTTAGGGTTAGTTTTAGGGTTAGGGAGGGTTTGGTTTAGGTTAGATTTTGGGCTAAGCGATAGGGTTAGGGTGGTGATTGGGTTAATGTTATGGTTAGTTTTAGGTGAATGATAGGTGTAGGGTAAGTTTTAATCCAGGGGTTAGGACAAGGGTTAGGGTAAGGGATGGATAAGTGTTAGGGTTAGGGCTTAGGGAGTGGTGTCAGTGGAAGTGGTTAGGGTTGGGGTCTGGCTCAGGGTCCCAGGGGGATTTGTGAGGTACCAAGGCCTGGATGAAGAGCTCCCTTCTTGGTCGCACACATCCAAAAAGACAGGGACACGTCTGTGACTTATCTGCCTGGCGCTGTCCCACCAGCAGTGGCAGATGCATCCTGGAGAGGAGTGGAGCTGCCAGGCACTGTCAGAGGATCTCCCTGAGGTGCCACTCGCTGCCCACCCAGACTCACACCCTGTCCCTGGCTGTGACAGATACACCAGCTACGAGCTCTGGACACAGGACACAACAGTCCAACAGCAAAGACCATCTCTCCTGTCCTGAAAGACTCTTATGACCCCTGGAGCCCAAAGCCATGGACCACATGAACTCATTGGACATTATAGAGGCGTGGCCTATAGACTGAGGAATGAGATCTGTGTGTATATCCAGAGACAGGAAAGTGCTCTTGATTAACTGGAATGTATTGGAGAGTGTGGGACCCGGGCACAACACAGATGGTACAGAATAAGGGGGGGGCACTGTCCTGGTTTCAGCTGGGAGAGAGTGAATTTTCTTCCTAGCAGCTGGTAGAGTGCGGTGTGTTGGATTTAATCTGAGAAGAATGTTGATAGCACAGGGATGTTTTGGTTGTTGCTAAGCCATGTTTATCCCAAACCAAGGAGTTTTCATCAAGGAGGCTGGAGATGCACAAGAAGCTGGGAGGGGCACAGGCAGGACAGCTGGCCCAAGTGGCCAAAGGGATATTCCACACCATATGATGTCATGCTTGGTATGTAAACTAGAGAAAAGTTATCTGGGGGACCGCTGTTTGGGATCTGGCTGGGTGTCACTCAATGGGTTGTGAGCAATTGCATTGTGCGTGACCTGGTTTATATCTCCTGTTATTATTATTACCATTTTTGCAATTACTACTATTACTACTGCCATCATTATTATTATAATTACTATTGCTATAATTATTTTATTTATTACCATTATTATGTTATATTTATTGTAGCTATTGTAGCTATTGTAGCTATTGTAGCTATTGTTGCTATTGTTATTGTTTTCCCTTTCTGTCTCATTAAACTGTCTTCATTTTAACCCAAGATGTTTATTTCTTTCCTGATTCCCTCTCCCATCCCACTGGGCTGGAGGGAGTAAGAGAAGGGCTGTGTGTGATGTTCAGCTGCCTGCTGGGTTCAACAAAACAGTCCTGGTAAAAGGAGTGATCATGCAAGGTGTCCCAGAGGAAGAGGTGAACCTGAGGAGGGCACAGGGTAACAAGGGCCCTTCAATGCCAGGACAGGCTGTGAGGAGCCAGGATGCCAAAAGATGTCAGACTGGAGAATGTTTCAGGACACCATCCTGGAAGCCCAGAGGCTGGATCTGGTTCAGCCCTCCCCTGCCCTTGGTGCCATGAGAGACACCCCATGGTCCTGCCCAGCCTTGTCCTGGGCTCCTGAGCCAGCTGGGAGGATGGAAAGGGCTCAGCAGCAGTGATCCTCATCCAGCTGGGTCTGTTTCCCAGCCCAACCAGCGTGGCCAGAGCAGAGTCAGCCCATGGCCCCAGGGCACCGCAGCCCCTCGCTCTGCAGAGCAGCATCGCCAGCTCAGGGCCCTGTGGGGAGCACAGGGAGGGAACCAGGACCAGCCGGCCAGGCCAGGCTGGACACCCTCCCCTGGGGAAAGGGATGTCCCTGGAGAAGAGCAAGGGAGCATTTCTGTGCCTGCAGGGAGGAATCCAGGAGGAAGAGAAACCTCCTTCTGCAGACACTCATTTGGGTCAGGCTGCTCTGTTGCTGGAGCAGGACTCTTGTTCTGGTCTGAGGAGAGGGGCTGGCACTGATGGACACAGCTCATCTGTGGTGGGGATCTGCTGGAGCTGGATCTGCTTTTCCTGTCTGTCCACAGCTCTTCAGGAGACACTCTGCATCAGTATCCATTGGAGAATGGAGAATTCTTCTATCACATCTTCAAAGTGCTCATTCAAAATGTCCTCTTTATCTACTCTCCTGAAACCTCTCTAATTAACTCTACAAGCCTTGTAGAGCTTGAAGAAAATTATGCAGGAGACATGGCTTGTGAGAGCTTGGGGCATTTGAGTGAGCTCATGCTGCGTTTGAGGCCGAGTCCATGAACCTCAGGTACTGAGAACAAACAAAGCTCTCAAGGAGGCAAAGTCAGAAACAAAACTTCAAAGCTCCTTGAAGCATTAATGGGCCCCACTGAGGCCTGTTACTGACAAAGGCTCCCCGGGCATTCGTTGGAGGCTGTGATGACAGGTGGGCCAAGGCCCTGTGCAGGTGGCTCTGATGCTGAGAAACCCCTTGGTTTGCTTTCTGAAACAGAAAGGAGACCCATGAGCTCCAGGCGATGGGAAGGGGGATCCTGTCCCTCACACACGGCTCAGGGCTCTTCCTGGGACCGTGGGATGTGTGTGTGCAAGGCCAAGGGAAGGACAACACTGGTACAACAACTTCCAGCTTCCCCATGGGGCTGCAAGGAGGCACCGCGGCCCCAGTGCCATGAGGACGACATGTTTTCTCATTGGCCTCAGTGGCAGAGACAACTGCCAAGGCCAAGGGGACAAAGACCCGGGTTCTATTGATGCCTCCCAGCCTTGACATCACCCTTTCCCATCTCCATCACAGGCTGCTCCACACAGCCCCACACCTTCTCCTCTTTCCCTGCAGGCTATAGACGCCCATCTCGCTTCCCCACCTGCTCTCACCCCAACATTTCTGCACCTTCACTGATGTGTCTGCACCCTCACTGGCTGCTCTTTGGAACACAAAGCCATGGGCTGATCCAGACTACCTCTGGGCGACCTCTTGCACCACAGCAATGCCCTTCCAGTGACATTTCTTCCTCCTGATATTCAGTCTCTATCTTCCAAGTTGCTCTTCTTGCCGTTTTTCTCCCTCTCCTTCATTTTCCCACTTCCATGGAAAGCTCGACTATCTCAGAAACTGCCCTTCAAGCAGGGAACCCAACCTGTCAGGCTTCTTGTGGTCTTTCACCTCACCACACAGAAGCAACCTCACCATGACCTTGTAAAACCCATGCGTGCCTTTCAGCTTCTCTGGTAGACATGACCACATACCCGCTGCTGTCCCGTCATGTACTCAGGCAGAATGGACATGACAACCCATCTCCAAGTCCTCTTCGTGGACAGGGCCTATCCTCGTGCAGAGGTTCTTTCCCAGCCATGTCCCTGCTGCTGGTCTGTCACCTCCAGAGTCAGAACTGACCCCATGGTCCCCTTCACAGCCACAGGCTTTTTCCTGGATTATGAGTTTCTGAGACACAAATTACTGCATAACACCATCCCCATCCATCGCCCTCCTTACAGCCCAGGGCGTGACCTGACACAAGCGCACTTGTTTTATCAAACTGATCAAATATATTTCATCCTCCTGATCTGAGTGGAGAAACATTCTTCACAGGAACTGCTTTATTTATGTTGACACCTTTCCTATGTCCTTCTCTGTCTTATTTTTGTTCTCTTCCTCCATCTATTCTCTCTTCAAAAACCTCTCCAAGGGAAAAACTCTTTGAATCACAGAGTAACTCAGGTTTGCAGAGAGCCCTGAACATCATCTTGTCTCACTCTCCTGCTCAAGGCAGAGTGAACCAGGTGAGGCTGTTCAAGGCCTTCGCCCAGCACCGCGTCATCCACAAAGGAGCTGAAAGTGCACTGCGTCACATCATACAGGGGGAGGATAAAGATGTTCAGCAGTGCTGGCCCAAGTGCTGGTCCCTGGGGGATGTCACTAGTAACTGGCTGCACAGAGGACACTGATGACATCGGAGCTTGATCGTTCCACCAAATTCCCACCTAGTGTCCGCTTCTTCAGCGCAGAGAGTGCCAGTCTGGCTAGAAGGACACCAGAGGACATCATGTGTGAAGGACTTGCAAAATTCCACGTGCACAACTTGCCTGATTTCCCCTGCCCATTCTGGTTCAGCAATCCCTTTCTTGTCTTTCAAGTGCCTGCACATGGATGCAGGTGACCCATCCCCTTCGACCACCAGCTCCACACCCCCATGTACTTCTTCCTCCTCAACATCTCCCTCCTCGACCTGGGCTGCATCTCCACTACTGTCCCAAAAGTCACGGTCAATTCCCTGTGGGGCACCAGGGCCATCTCATATGAAGGATGTGCTGCACAGCTCTTTCTGTTTCTCTTCTTCATCACAGCAGAGTATTCTATCCTCACCATCATGGCCTATGACCGCTACGTTGCCATCTGCAAACCCCCGCACTACGGGACCCTCCTGGGCAGCAGAGCTTGTGTCCACATGGCAGCAGCTGCCTGGGGCACTGGGTTCCTCAATGCGCTGCTGCACACAGCCAATACATTTTCAATACCACTCTGCAAGGGCAAGGCTGTGGACCAGTTCTTCCATGAAATCCCCCACATCCTCAAGATCTCTTGCTCACGCTCCTACCTCGGAAAATTTTGATTTATTGTGCTCAGTGCATTTTTACTCTTTGTTTGTTTTGTTTTCCTTGTGCTGTCCTATGTGCAGATCTTCAGGGCCGTGCTGAGGATCCCCTCTGAGCAGGGTCGGCACAACGCCTTTTCCACCTGCCTCCCTCACATGGTCGTGCTCTCCCTGTTTGTCAGCACTGGTGCATTTGCCTACCTGAAGCCCCCCTCCATCTCCTCCCAGTCCCTCGATCTGGTGGTGTCAGTTCTTTATTCAGTGGTTCCTCCAGCAGTGAACCCCCTCATCCACAGCATGAGGAACCAGGAGCTATAGGATTCTCTGAAGAAGGTGATTCAGTCACATGTCTCTCAGTACAAATAAGCTGCCCAGATCTTCTCACAAGTGATTTCCAGTTCATGTTAGGAACCTTCTGTGCTTTGGAAATCTTGTGCATGACAATCGTGTTTGTCCGTGAGTGTCTACATACACTCTTCTTCTCCAGAGACGTGAACCCAGCCTGTCTGTCTCAGGGGTTTTTGTATGTGTATCTGGCAGGACAGTACAGTGGCATCCTGTATTGTATCTCTGTAATAAACAGGGAATTTCCTCAATGACAGTGTCTGGAGTTCAGGCTCTTCTTCCAAATCTGAGGTCAGGAAGAGGCTGAATAAATTGTCTCCATGAGGCCATGCTTGTGTTCTCCCTGGGCTGAGGGAAGGAGGACATGGGACAACGCATTAGGAATGGTCCTGGTTTGAGCCTTCGCCTGTGGCTTCACAGTGTCCCTGCAGATGGTGAATGACCTACAGGGACCTGCCTGGGACTGTCTCCCCACGGCTTTTGTGCACCACAGCCCGCTTGGTCTCCACTAGCCCGCTGGCTACACTGCCAGCCCAGGGCCCTGTGGGGACAAGGGGAGGGGGCAGTAGCAGCTGGCACCAGGGCAGCATGGACAGTGTCCCCTGTGACAAGGATCTCTGGGGTTAGGGGCATCCCTGGAGAAGAGCAAAGTAGCGACTCTGTACTTCCAGAGAAATAAATGCCAAAGAGAAACCTAATTCTGCATGAACCAGCTCAGGGCAGCCTGCTTTCTAACAGGGGCAGCAGGAGCAGCTGAGGAGCCCAAAGGTCAGGAACCTTGTGCTGGGGAGAGAGACCTGCACCGTGGGGCTCCTGGCGCTGGGCAATAAAGAGCTCTTGAAGACAAAAGCAAGGACGAAGGGAGACAGAGGCCTCTGTCTCCTCCTCCATGGCTGGCTTCCGCATGCCCTTATGGTTTCCTTGTGCCTTGGGGTGATGTGGGGCTGAACACTCTGCCCCCAGCAGCTGCTGTGCCGTTCAGAGGGGCTGGGGCTGTGGGTGAGTGCCCAGAAGAGTTGTGATTGCTGTGCTAGTGATAACGGCTGAACAAGGAAAATGGAGGAGGGTATTTAATAAGAGCAGACACAGGTGAGGCTGAGGGACTCAATGCTGCTTTGCCTGAGTCTTTAGTAAAAAGGTCTCCAGGTCTTTTCCTTCCTCAAGAAGCAGGAGAGCACGTCTTGGCATGAACCTCAGGAAACGCAGCAACGACGAACACCACTGTTTGCCCTGCGGGGGAAAGGTCTGGGTGGGCCGGGAGCTGGGCAGGAGGCCGTGTGTTCCCTGGCAGCAACGGAGGCCTGGTCATACCGAAAAGTTGGCAAAAAGGCTCTTTAACACTGTTTCGAAAGTGTTAACAAGCAGCACTTTCATTACAGCGTGCTGGATGCTCGGAGGATTGCTCCTCTAACTGAGTGTGTGCGTGATTTGCACTCCTTGGTATTTATTACATATACCTATTGCATATTCCTTTATCTCTACTGCTTTCTTAATTCATTAAACATAAATTATTTACATAACCCTGCCCTCCGCCAGAAGTCCATCTTTGGTATTCGAGAGTCTTCATCAGGGGTCTCTGGTGGTCTTCGCAGCTGGTGTCCCCCCAGTATCAGCTTCTTGACCTAATTTCTTGAGCATGCATATTGTCATTTTGTGCTGCTACTCAGCAGAAGTCATGTAGCTTTTCCAGCTTGCAAGCCAAGGACATCCAGCTTTGCCTCATGTCCAGTCTCTATAGAGCTATTGTTTCCCTGTTGGGTTTCTCTTTCATTAGGCCTAGTCTTGCTACATTAGGCCTAGTCTTGCCACATTAGGCCTAGTCTTGCCACATTAGGCGTAGGGGTTTCTCAAAGATTCTTGTTCCTGCTACCACAGGACCACGCTGGGCTGTGCGACCAGGAGAGCGAGGGAGGGGATTATGCAGGTTACTGTGTTCAGATTTCAGGTCCCAATAGAGGAAAGATGTCAGCAAGCTGGAGCGGGTTGAGCAAAGGGCCCCCAAGATGTTCAGGGCCTGGAGCACTCTGCCTGTGAGGAGGGGCTGAGGGAGCTGGGCCTGTCCAGCCTGGGGAAGGGAAGATCCTGGGGGAAACATGGAGCAGCGTGGCACTGTTCCCAGGAAGACGGAGTCAGGCTTATGTCCTTGGTACAAGACACACGGACAACAGGAACTTTGCTGAATCAAGAGAGGATCAGGCTACACAGAAGGAGAAACTTCTCCAGCATAGGGCTAGTCAAGCACTGGAAGCTGTTTCCCAGGGAGTGTGACCAGCTCTGTCCCAGAGAGTGACCGAGACAAGTTTGGATAAAGCCCTGAGTAATCTGACCTGACCCTGCTTGGAGCAGGAGGTTGGTTGAGACACCTCCTGAGGTCTCTTCCAGCCTGAATGACGCTGTCCTCCCTTCTCCTTCATGTTTTCAAATTAGGGAGAGCTCTCATGTTCTCCCTGACCCCAGAAGTGATTCGCATCGGTTTCCGGGCTGCTTTACAGGTGCCCCAAACAGCTCTGACCACATCCTGGGCTTCCCTTTTCATGTGCCCAAAGCAAATTTCTGCTCTTTTACTCTCTATACCCTCCCAAACTAACAGCCTACCATGTCAATTCCTTCAGAGCAGGTTGATCCGTAAATGTCAGCATCCACGTACAGAACCCACAAATGAGCCGGGCATTGAAGCCACAATTGAAGGAAAAGAGACAAGACATGCGATGAGCTTCTTAAACCCAGGAATCACTGTACCACGCCTCCTGAGGTTCCTGGGAACACCTAAGCTTTTTTACCAGAGAAGTGCGATTCCTGTTTAGGTGTCCAGGAGAGAGGGAGAAGAGAGGACACTTCAGTTTCCCAAATCCCATGACAGTGCCCAAAACAACCTGCTCTTGGCCTCTGGCATCCCGTTTCCTCAGATGAAAAGCTGGTGGGTGATAATGCATCAATAATCCCTCAGGTGTTTCTGTGATCTGTCTAAAAGTGGCAGGCGCTGGTCAGTTCACCCTGCTGGAAGGTCACTGGGCCTGCTGAGCTCGCCTGTATTTCACGGCTTCAGGCAGGCGCAGCCTCCCGCTCTTTCTCACAACAAAGCAGGAATCTCAGACACAGTGATGAGGTGCCCAGAGTTTCTCACAGCCCTGTGTTATCTAACACAGAGGTTCTGCTCATCAAGCACACAGGGTCAGTAGAACAGTTAGTGTGATGTATGTGCTTTTTCTACAGACAGGTGCAAGCCACTTGACCATATTTACATTTAACTAACCTCCTCGCCAATCGTGCGCTGCATTCCCAAACAGTGTAGCTGTGGTGGGATGGCCAATGGCCTTAACAGGGTTTGATGCCTCAGCAGAACTGAGACCCTTGTCCTCTTGACTGTGGCCTCTGTCCCTTGCACCGAGTTCCACGAGAGCACAGCAAGTCCTTACAACTCCAAGGGCTTGTTGCTTCCTCATCTACCCCCCACAGAGCCCAGCAGGGGTCCTACTGATGACTTGGACATGGAATCACACACTCCCACATCACATTGCCCCCAGGAAGGGCCCAGAGCATCCCAAAAGGGAAAGGATACCCGCCCCCAGGGGCTGGGGGTCTGCGCTTTGTCACCCTGCTTGGTGAAGCACGTCAAGGGCTTTCACAGTGACCTCCACATTGGAATTTCCCCTTGGAACAAGTGTCTCTGACTTCCTGCTTCACCAGTGCCCCGGGACAGGAACCTTGTCCGCTCATTCCCTGCGTGGTCTCCTCAGTGACGGACTTGAGCAGGGCCTGTAACACCCTCAGAAACCTGGAGGTTTGCTGCTGACTTTTACTTCTCTAGAGGCGTGTTCCATCTTTAAGGATCAGCAGTTCAGGAGCTGGCACCACAGGGCTCATTGAAATGCAAAACACCCTAAGGAGCCAAGTCTGGGCAGAATTTTCCTTTTGTCTTCAGATCTTCTGTGAGATTCCAGGAGGGCAGTCAACGTGAAAACATGTCAAAGTAAAGAGGCAAATTGAATAAAGAGCTTGATTTTGAAAGGCAAGTTCTGCACTGATCCTGATGTGTTTGGGCTACAGGAATGTCTTCAAGCAGGGTCTGCACCACCTTGACCCCTGTGGGTGGCCGGGCACAGCCACCCCAGCAGGGAGCATTCCCCACCTCCGAGGCTGAGACAGTCGGGACGCAAACCTCTGCAGTGCCCACTGGTTACAGGCCTCCAGGCAGAGTGTGACTCATTCTGCATGACCCTCCAGCCCCTATCAGCTCATTTTGCTCCCTCTACCCACCCCTGCAGTTACCAAGCCTATGGGAGCTTTGGCCGTTCCCTTAAATACCTCAGATGTAAGGAATTTCAAAAAGGAAATGGGGACCATGTTAGATGATCCTTTCGGAGTAGCCGAAAAGCTGGATCAATTCTTAGGTCCCAACACTTAGACCTGGGAAGAAATACAGTCTATTTTAGGAATCCTGTTCACCGCTGAGGAAAAGGGAATGATTAGGCAGTCTGGAATGAGAATTTGGGAAAGGTAAAATCAGGCCGGACCCCCGGCGGATCAAAAGTAGCCAAATACAGACCCCCACCGGGATCATCAGCAACCACAAGGAAGGCAGAACACGAGGGATCTGAGGACGTTAATTACACAAGAAACAAGGGAAGCAGTTCCCAGGGGACAAAATATTAATTAAGCATTTAACGAGCAGCAGGGGAGGGATGAATCTCCAACAGAATGGTTGGAGAGATTAAGAAAAAGCTTGCAGATGTACTCGGGAATTGATCCGAACACCCCAGCGGGGACTGCGCTTCTCAGGATGCAATTTGTAGCAAAATCATGGGGAGATATAAGGAGGAAGTTGGAGAAGTTGGAAGACTGTCAAGACAGGGGACTGGAAGAGTTGCTTAGGGAAGCACAAAAAGTGTATGTTAGGAGGGATGAGGAAAGACAGAAGGTAAAAGCTGAGATCCTAGTGGCAGCAGTAAGGGAAAGTCAAAAGAACAAGACCCTGTCCCGAGAGGGGAAGGGAAACGGACCAGGGAGGGCACCGAGGGGACCACCTCCCCAAGAAAGAATTACCGGTCCTATTTGTTACTACTGCAATAAGAGGAGACACATCCAAAGGAACTGTCGTAAGCGAAACCAGGATGAAAAAAATGTTTAAAGAAGAATAGGGGTGTCAGGGGCTGTACCTTCTGGGGACTCAACCATCAGCAGAGGCCTTGACAAAACTATTAATAGGTTCCCATAAAGAAGAAGTTCTATTTTTAGTAGACACGGGGGCTGAAAAGTCCACTGTTCAAAAACTCCCCAAAGGAGTAGAAAAAGAGAGAAACTATATATCAGTAATACGGGCAAAAGGGGAGCCTTTTAGGGTACCCGTTTTGAAAGATGTGGAGACTGAAGCGGAAGAAAGAATCTGCCTTGACGATTTCTGCTCCCCGCGGCAGAATATAATTTATTGGGAAGGGATTTGATTTTGAAATTAAATTTGGGAATTCAGAGCCAGCGGAATACCTTGCAAGTCAGATTATATACTCTGGCGCAAGAGGACGAAGAAGCTATTGATCCTATAGTATGGTATAGAGATAAGGAGAAACAAAGAGTAAAGGTAAAAATCTTAGTAGCTGCAGTGAAGGAGTAATGGTTTGAACTTCAGCAAGCAGAGAGAGAATTAGCTGATAACAAGTGAATCACAGAAAACTTGCAGAACAGCCTGCAAGATGCTTTTTAGTACTAACTTTTTTTCTTTGTAGGTATCTGTTTAAATGGTACAGTAAGATCACAGATCGACCCAAAATGTACATTTTGTGATGATGAGCAATTTAGCTCTTAACTGTGTGAATGTGGTGATAAGGTTTTGTGTGTGACAGCCGTTACTTTTCTTTCTAGCATGCCAGCTTTATTCCAGCATCCAGACTTGCGCAACTCTGTGATAGGCTGTGTCTCATCTCGGTGTACTAAATTTGGCTTTTCTTTCGTATGCACACCGAGTAAAGAATCCTGGTTTTTGGGATAACAGCTGTGTCACCCCAGATGGGACGCTAACAGAAGCCGTGCCCAGTCCAGCTTGCTGGAGCAGCGGGGGGGCGGGTGCCGATGGGGCTCCAGCCGCACTGACCTGTTTTGTCAGGAGACCCAGCGGTGCCTCCACCTGCTGAGCAGTGAGCGGCTCAAGGGCGCAATGCTAAAATCGAGATATTGTCTTGAATGCACGGAATTGTGATCTCTTTGTATATTTGAACTTGGTGTGTGGTTTGCGTGTCTGAGCTCAGTATTTTAATTTGCATATTTATAGTTGGTACCAAAAGAATTTTGTTTGGGGAGATAATTACAAAATGAGAACCGGTTCCATTATTAAAGTACCACCGCGCTCCCCCTTAAGATGCATCTGTACACAGGAGAGTAAATTAGTGGAGGAAGTGCTTTGAATGTGAAATTCTGGGTTAGCTGTATTGCGGTTAGTGTTGTTCTGCGGATAGACTGATTTGGGTCAAAAATTAATGTAAGAAATTATAAAAGGGAGGAGCTGAGGCATGTAACTATTGCTCAGCTAATTGAAATTGCATATAAAGTTTATAGTCACAGGAATTAAAGGAAGAGAGAAAGAGATTTTAAATCAGACTTTGCCTTTAGGGTTTCCAATTCATAACATAAAACCCGGGGATAAAGTACTAATTAAAACCTGGAAAGAAGAAACTCTAACCCCACGATGGGAAGGACCTTTTCTTGTCTTATTAGCTACAGAAGCAGCTGTTTGGACTGCAGAGAAAGGATGGACACACGTCTCTCGAGTTAAAGGACCACTGATGGAAGAAAGAACCTGGAAAGTAACTCAAGGAGTGGGGGAATTGAAATTGAAATGGCACAGGATTGGTGATGTAACCACTATCAGTATTATTAATATGAATGTCCAGTATAAATGGAAATGAGAATGGTTTAATAGTTAAATGTGTCGAACCAAGCTGTATATGTAATTCCTTTTTGTATTCAAGGTTTAGGTTGTAATGGACTGTGGTATAAGCATATCCACACAGGGAGCTTACCAACAGGATTGTGTAATAAATGTCTAAAATAGAAGATAAGGAAACCAGAGCTCGGTTGAGGATTCCAGTCGCCACTGGAAGAACAGAAAAAGAATAGTGAAGAATGGTGGGAGGTGTTTACTAAAGGGGTGAATGGGAATTTAGGGAGTCCACCAGTGTTAGGAGGAATAGAGTGTAGAAAGAGAAATCAAATTCCGTGTTGTCCTGTTGCTCCTGGGAAGTGAAGGCCAAGAGCTGGGAAACGATAACAAGTCGCCACGGTAACGGCAGAAATAGGAAAGGCGGGGACACCACCCTTGCTGCCGAGAAGATGATGAACTCGGCTGCCGCTGCAACCTGGTCGGCCGGAGAGGCAGAGGGTGTAGAAACCTGGACCTGATCCTCTTGCTAGGAGCGGGGACTTATTGTTCCCAACTTAGCCTGGCTAATCCCTGTACCAAGTGCGACGAGCGCGTGAGAATAGGAGGACTAACCCAATATGTTCTAAATTATCACGCTCATATTAGTTCTGGATGTTATGATAGAACAAAATTGGAGAAGTGTGAAATCCAAGGGCAGAAGTTATGGGTAGTAACTAACCCAGGGAAAGGTGGACTCGGTGTGGGCTCTGTCTCCTGCCCCAGGGGAGAACAGAATATCTGTTTTACACAAGCTGGTGTGTGGGGCTATTCAGATGGAGCGGGAGTGCAAGATCAGTATAAGGAGGAGTTAGTTAAGAGTGCCACTCAGGAATTAAAAAGAGAGCAAGAGAAACAGAAATTGGTACCGAGAAGCAGTGATTGGTATGAAGAAATAAGGCAAAAAGAGAAGGGATTACAATTACCAACAGCAGGGAAAAACCTGTTTATAGATCTTATGGAAAAGATAGCCCGGGAATTAAATGTCACCTCATGCTGGATATGTGGGGGGTCTCAAATGACTGAATACGTTGGACGAACCCCTTGTAAGTTAGTGTTGCGGGCAAATTCATCAAATACCTCTATTCCTCCCACTTGGTGGCCAGGTCCACGTAACAGATATTGGTCTCAAAATTGTAGCCTGGTGGAAGAAAATGGGGTTCATGATAGTATGTGCATTTCTGGGTTTACTGTCTGTGCCATGTATGATCCCGTTAATACATTCAGTAGTCCAAGGCATGCAAATCTGTGGGGGGTCTCAAATGGCAGAACAGTGGCCTTGGAGAGGAGAGAGTGTAAGCCCAGAAGGATTACTAGTATGGATCCAGCCACCTGGGCCCAAGATGGAAGCTGGGGATACCGTACCCCAATATATATGCTAAGCTGAATTGTTCGGTTGCAAGCAGTGATTGAAATAACAAGCAACCGGACAGCTGAGGCACTGAATCTCATAGCGAGACAATTGTCTCAAACCAGAGCCACAGAGTACCAAAACTGGGTAGCCTTAGATTATCTTTTAGCTGAAGAGGGGGGCTCTGTGGGAAATGGAATACTTCTGAGTGTTGTTTGGAAATAGATGATAATGGGGAAGCCATAATGAAAATAGCAGAAGAGATAAAACGAGTTGCACACGTACCAGTACAGAAATGGAATTCTATACTTACTAGCCACTGGTGGGATAACTTGTTTGGGGGAGCCTGGTGGAAGAAAATAGGGTTCATGATATTATGTGCATTTCTAGGTTTACTGTTCATGCCATGTATGATCCCGTGCTTTGTTTGCTTAATACATTCAGTAGTCCAAGGCATGCAAATCTCAGCCATGCCTATAGATCCTGAAATGGCAACAAAAGGAACAGGGTATAAATTAACGATTTTAAAAGTTAACACAAAATTGGACCTAGCCGCCACCAGGGAGGTGCTAGCTAACTTTGAGGCCAAAGCACGAATCAGGGGGATAAAAAAGAAGAAGGGGGAATTGTGAGAAACGCAGCTGTGATTCGTGCTGTTGTTTACAGATATAACCAAATAAGGCATGGGCTCTTAAGAAAATGAAAAGATAGTTAAGTTTTATGTAAAAAGTTGTGGGACTTGTTTTGTCCCACATGCACATGTGTATGGGAAAGGTGGGGGGGAGTGACGTGAAGGAGAAGGTGGCCTTCCCCGAGATGCTGCCACGGGGGAAGTGGGGGGAGCCCGGTAGAAAAGACCCCTCGGTAACAACCTGGAGTCTGCACGCGAGGGGGCGGGCACTGAGGAAGAAGGAACTCCTCAACCACCAATCAGAGCGAGAGAAGACCCCTAGTGGCAACCAACCACGGACTCAGAGTGCGAGAAGGGCTAGCCAAGGAAATAAAAGAGGTCGGTCAGAAACTTAAGGTGTGTGTGTTTAATTCACCTATTAAATAAACCAGACTCTTGTTTGGCAAATTATCGGAGTCTTGGTCATTTATCACACTCAGTATCTGTTCTGATCGGTTTTATCTCGTCATTACTAATGCCAGAAAGAGGTGGAAATATAAAGATGATGGGTTGTGCTGGACAGAATTACGTCATTTTTGCCAAATAAAGAACGGTAGCGTAGTATATGCTGAGAGAGAAGCTATTGGTAACAACACTGCAGAAATGGTCTGGGGATTGTGGGTGACTGTGGGCTAAACATGAGTAAATATCAACTTGTTTTGTTCTTTGTGAAATTTAAAAACCAGGCTGTGCCACAACGGTGTGTTCTACAGATTTCGGATCAGGCTTTCACAGCTGGATGTTGAATCAGACCTTTCAGTTTTTAATTCTAAAACCCACTTAGTCACAGGGATTACGTATTGAATTGTGAAGCTCTGCTTTACTTTTCATGAGACCTGTATTTAGCTTTCTGTTTATTCAAATTTCTTTAACCACAGCAAGCAATGTGATTGGCAATGTGTTCCATGAGTGCTGATACTGTGAGGCTTGTTTCACGAACCTCAGGGAGGTTTTTTCCTTCCCAGAAAATCCCTGTTCATTAGAACTGAAGAATTTAAGTGTGTCCAGACAGCACACGAGTTTAAGGGTTTGGGGCAGAGTTTTCTTTGTGATTTTACTGTGATCATCAGCAAGCTATTAAAGAATCCCAGGAGTTGCTGCACAACCCAAGCAGTGGCAGAAATATAATAAATCACAGGTCCTAAATACTAAGGAATGGCCTTGGGAATTCACCCATAGTCCATCTGGTATGAAAACACAGCTTTTTGATATATTTATCTTTGTATCCAGCAGGATGGGGGAGCGAATCAGAAGACTTAAAGTGATAAAACTCACTGGCTGACAGTTTAATCAGGAAAGGAAAAGCCATGCACACAAGCAAACTGGCACTGGCACCACTGGCACTGCCACTGGCACTGCAACCGGCACCTCTGTCCCTGTGGTGCCTCCTCCTGCCGCGCCCCTGGGGCTGCGGCCAGCCCAGGGGCTCCTCCTGCATCTCCTGCACCGCGGCAGTGACCAGGGACCTGCCAGCACATGGTGGTGGTGACCTGGGGCTGGTGCTGCAGTGGGATGGCCAGTAGCCATGGAGCCCGGGTAGCACTGTGGGTGTCACGGAGGCACCACAAAAGGCAGTTTTAGGCAGACAACAAGTTCCAAAGCAGACTTTATTCTAGATGGGAAAGCATAGCAAATAAACTAGAAACAGGGTTTATACAATTATTTAGCACTCCAACAACATAAAATTCAGGTTCAGATATCACTTGAGGAGGTTATTTGGGTATGACAACGTAAGAATAACAAGGATCAACAATGTGCCCGCATTCACTCACAAGAAACAGAACTAGAGGCCTCTCACTCATGGGTGCCCCGAAGAAACAATCACTCACCTGGGCTGGGCGAGGGCTCTCACTTGCCTGGGGTAGGCAAGGACTCATCCCAGGATATATCCAGTAGAGAAAAATAACCCCCCAGCACAGGAGGAGGTGAGGCGCTCTCGGTGCCAGGCAGTCTCCTTAGACAGCGTCCCAGTCTAAGGAGAGGGCTCCAGTTCACAGACCTGCTGCTCTGAGAAGACCACTCCAAGGGGCTCTTCGGTGGGGGCCCCGCTCCATAGTCTAGGCAGATGTGGCTGTGGGCATTTCAACATGGTCCAGAAGCTTCTCAGCTTCTCTGGGCACATTCTTTGCTGAGGACCCTGTCACCGACTGAGGGTCCCACCCCTCCTGTCCCCCCAGCTGCTGGAGGTGAAGTCACCCTGCCCGGGGTAGGGGAGGATGTGACTGGGAGCGCCTTGGTACCACCCTCGATGTGTACGTGGGGACAGGCACAGTGGGGCACAAAAGGTTCTAAGGAGCCATCAACTGCCCTGTTGAACGCTCCGGATCATGGGGGGTTGTGCAACTGCCACAGTGGGGCATTGTGACGTCACTGGTGATGTCACAAAGGGCCCTGCCCAGGCACCCCTATAAAAGCAGGGCCGGGGGTGCAGAGCTGCATCCTCTGGCAGGACAGGGCGGCGGCCACCCCACCATGGCCCGGTACCGGCAAAGCAGGAGCCGCAGCCGCAGCCGCCGCCGCGGCCGGCGCCACTACCGGAGCCGCTCTCGCCGCCGCTATGGGCGAAGCCGACGCCGGCGGTACAGGAGCAGCCGCCGCCGGCGGGGGACACGGCGCCGCCGCCGCTGAGCCGACCCCAGCACTGGCGTCTGGGGAACCGGCAGAGCCTTGGCCACCACCACCGCCACACCAGTGCACCACCACGGCTCCACCAATAAAACTGGAACGATGGCACAAGGCGTGCGTGTGTCTCTGGTGTCCCTGTGGGCCAGTTGTGTGTCCCATGGGTACGTGTCTGTGCTGGGGGCGTGTATCCTATGGCTGGCATGTCCAGGACAAGCACATGTCTCCAGGGATGGAGCTGCTCCAACCTCCCTGCTCCTGTGCTGGGTCTGACTCGTTCCCATGGCCCAGCCCACCTCCATGTCCCAGCCAGTCTCTGTGACCCAGGCCATCTATGTCCCAGCCTATCTCTGTGTCCTAGCCCACCTCTGTGTCCCAGTCCATCTCCATGTCTCAGCCCGTCTCTGCGTCCCCAGCCTATCTCCATTTCCCTGCCCACCTGCCAGAGATGCCCTGACCGCTCAGGACGAGGATCCTGGACCTTCCCGTGGTCCCAGGGGGGGCGCCCACCGCAGTGCCCCAGGAGGGAGGGGCTGCAGCTTTCGTTGACTTTTGTTCACTTTTAAGAGAGACCTTTGGAGGAGTCAGGTGGGAATCAGGAGCTCCCTGCTGCAGGTTCCCCGTACACTGCCTTTTAGGTAGTTTCATTTGCAGACAAACTATTAAACTCCACTGCTTCATCAGATGAAGTGGAAAGATCAAATGCAGAACTTCAGAATATCACTTTGTGGAGCAACAGTGTCTAAATTCATGGCATCTATTCAAGACAAACATATACTCAGAGGTGCCCCAACAATATCACTTCTGTTACACAGTTTTAGGAACAAATACCCAAGTATTTAATGACAAGAAAAGGAATAATTTAGCTGCACAGAAGTGCCCTCCAAACATATGGGATGTATTGGTTTGGGTATTTCTTTGAATCCCCAAGTCAGAAGTAAGAAACAGCACCAAGTTTAACAATGATGGTTTCTCAGTCGTTTTTGATAACTTTTTCAAAAACCATTAGGCAAAAAAAAAGCATTGAAAAACAAGAGCTGAGTGATACAATGTGAAAATGGCAAAAACTACACTCCAAACAATTTTTTTTGCAAGAAACAGAAACCACACAGCAAGCTATACAAACATACATGTTACCGGCTCTGGACAGACAGATGCAGCCCATGGCAGCACGTTCAGCTGTGCAAACCTTGAACCCGCATGATCTAGAAACAACCTGACATTATCTGTACAACACAAAGTCATACCGGAAATATTCTGGCACATTCAATACGAAATACAACGTCCTGCTGGGTACAAACACCAATATTCACATCAGAACTGTGCAAACCATGGCATTACTCACTTTGGATTTACAACACAGCCTATGTCTTAGTGGAAAATACATCACGTTAATGTTTGTAAAATCAATACAAGGCTACATTGTCTAGAATTCAGTGCAGTGTGTAGAGAGAAAGTGAGAATGTGTTTTTACGTGCTGCTTTTGATGTTCCACTCACTGGCTCCTTTCGACTTCTAGAAGGAAAAATAAAGGTGATCAGAACTTCAGGTAAAACCCAACATGAAACAATGAAAACAGATTGAAAAACCTCAGTATCAAAAGCCTATGTTCTGATAGGCTAGTGAATGTGGCAATTTATTTGTATGAACTGTTCTCTCTCGGTACATTCAGGGCAACTAAAAAAACCCCAAGCCAAAATCACATTCCTACTCTGTCACAAATTAAGAGTTGCAGATCTAGAACACAACCGTGCCAGAGGAACTCCTCAGATGTTTTGTCTCTGCTACATAAGCATCAGAAACACGAAATCTGTACTCCAGGTTTGTGTTCTTAAACAGTCAGCCACCAAAACAGGAAGGTAACTTCAGCCAATCCGTATGTCCCAAGTATTACAAACAGGTACCAGCCACAGCACTTGAGTTCCTAGGAAACCACAGTGACAGTCTAGACACTTCAACGTGCACATTAGTGCTCTGACAAGGAAATAACAAAAAAACCTTTGGAACAGTGTTTAGTTGTGGAAGCTCAAGTGCCGTGTTCAGATATCTACCACGTTTAGCCATGAAAATGCTGAGATACAAAATACCTTACAAATACTGTCGTGACTAAAAATTGGGGTAGAAATGTCACTTGAAAGGAGTTCCAAGGGTCTGCGGCCAGCAGAACTTGTGATACCTGGATGGTATTGGCCTAGAGGAGCTTTGAAGGTCATGTCTGTGATTTGATGATTCTGTGACAGGAAAGCCCGAATGTAATGATGACTGACTGCTGGAAAAGGTCTTCACCAGCTGCTGACAGCTTCACCAGCAGCTCTCCCGACTCAGAGAGGAGTAATAAACCGATTCCCCCGCTCTCACGCTGCCCCACAGTGTCCAGAGGCACTGTGGTGAGGCACCGATCTTGGTGAACGGGCTTCTTGTGCCATGGGCCCTGGGCAAACTGAGCTTATCAGAGCCGCTGTGGCAGCAAACATCCCTCCTCGTGCCAGGGGAGCTCCGTCCCGCAATTGGCTCCGAGCGGCTGCCTGGGAACAAGCGCGCGCTTCATCACGTCCCTCTGGACGGCCACGTCCTGCTCAGGGACAGCGCTGGCCTGGGCCGGGGATGGGGGCATTGAAGGGACACTGGGTGGGGACAAGGGCCTTTGGTGAGCTGTGGCCACGTCCCAGGAAGGGCCGGGGCTGGAGCCAGAGCCTTGTTGGGGACGGGGACACTGGGACCCACCATGCGGGATCAGCTCTGCAGAGTGGGACCCAGGTTGTCTGGGAGGGCACAGTGACCCCAGGCAGGGGCAGGTGAGAGCCAGGGCAGGGGACGTTCCCTCCGCTCTGTTCTCAGCTGTGGCTGGAGACTGGACCAGTTGGGGGCTGGCGGTGCAAGGGAAATGGGGTGGGCAGGAGCTCTCACTGACACCACCCCAGCACTTCCCCCAAGCCCAGCCCTGCTCTCCCAGAGCCCAGGATTCACCAGTGCTCCCCACTGTCAGTGCCACCAGTGACTGAGGATCCCAGTCACCAGCTGTCCACACTGCCCAGTGCCCCAGTTCTCCCCCCACCTCCCAGAGTTCCCTAATCCTGGGGCCCCTGGTGCCCCAAGAAGAGGAGTGACTCCCAGCCCCTCATTTATTTAAGGGTCTGGAAAGGGCTCAGAGATAATTGTGCTTAGAGACCCCAGATTTGAGGCTGGTGTCATCTCTGAGGGGGTTCCACAGGGAAAGACTGGCCTGGGCGTTGAGGGGCGCTGGGAGATGGTGGTGCTGGGAGGTGAGGGGCACTGGGAGGTGGGGGGATCTGGCTTTTGGGGCTGTTGCAGGATGGTTTCGAGTTGGAGCAGTGGGTCATCACCACAGGGTGTCTGGCTGTCAGGGACACACTCCTGACCCCCCTCGCCCCCGTGGATGCCTGGGCCCTTCCCCGTGCAGCTGCCCCATGCAGGAAGCTGCACTGATGCCGGGGAAGGCAGCTGGATCAGTGCTCAAGGCGGGGGTGACTCTGTGCCGAGGCTGGGCTGCCAGGGCGGTGTCTGTGCCAAGCCTGGCTTTGCCCTGGGGGCTGGAGGGGTGGGGAGCGGCAAGGAGTCGTCCTGGGAGGGATAAAGGTGCCCTCGCCTTCTCCAGCATCACCCAGGACTCCCTGCACCGCAGAGGAAGAGGAAGGCCGCAGTGCTCAGCGTGGCCCTGCTCTTCACCATCCTGCTGTGCACCCCGGAGGATGCGCAGGTGAGGCTCCAGTGAGGGCCCCCACCGGTTTCTTGTCTTGGTGCCCCCACACCCCTCTTCTTTGGGCCTCTCCATTCTATCCTTTTGGGCCCCTCAGGTATCTATCTCCTCCTCAGGATCTCCTCTGTGTCCTTTATAGGGACCCCAAATGCCCTCCCTTTGATGGATGCCAATGCCTTTCTTTCCATCTTTCTCCTCTGTCCTCTGCCTTTCATCCTGTCCACTGCAGTAGTGTCCCCAGATCCCCTTCCTTGAACACCCCCTCCCAAACACTTTCCCGATCCCCGCGTTCTGTTCCTCTGCTGTCCTCTTCCTCCTGCCCCCACCACCAACCTCACTTGAATTCCCCGTGTCCCCTCCCCTTGAATTCCTTTACCCCTCACTTGCATCCCATGCAGTCCTGTCCCTCCAACACCCCCAGCCCGGTCCCTTGGGTTCTGCTAGTTCACCCCAGTGCCCTGTCTCTGGGTGCCCCCCAACCCCCGTCCTCCTTGGAGGCCCCAAATTCCCATGTTATCCTTTTCTCCGACCCGAGCCCTGGTCCCTGCATGAACAGGTATCCCAGGTGAAACTTGAGGAATGAGGCTGGGGGAGCAGAAGGGATTTTCAGGCTCATATGAGGGAGAATCCCCGGGCCTGGGTGGGGCTGGTGTCACCTGTGTCCCTCCCACAGCCCCATTTCTCTCCAAGCCAGACCAACCCCTTTCTCTTCTTTCATAGGCATTTCCAGGAGCACGGCTGGAAGCAAGTGGAGGTTCTCTCCTGGATGTAAGTAGTGGGGCGGACTTGGAGGACATCCAGTCTGGGGAACTGGAGGGCACTTTGGTCCTCCCCTCCCTTGCTGGGACTGGGACATCCCAGTGACCACTGAGGTCTCATGGTCTCTCTACAGGGGGAACTCAACCTCGGGCGAGTGAAGAGGGCTGCGGTCGGTGTCACAAGTTCTGCTGGCCCACACCCTCCCTCCCACGGCCACGAAACTCCAGGGCATCCCAGCGTGCCCCAGAACATGCCAGTGTGCCTCCGTACACTCCCATGCACCCCCCGCTGCCCCCCAGAACATCCCTGCTCCCCAGTGTTCTCCCAGGGATGCCCCATTGCCCAGGGCTCCCATTGCATTCCCATCCATCCCATCACAACCCACTACACCCCACTGCACCCCAGGATACCCCAGGACACAGCCCCTTCCCCAGGACCTCCAATGCTTTCTGTGCCCCACCACACAAGCTCACGTACCCCATTTTTCCCTGGAGTCACCTTCCCCAATGACCCCATCGCTTTCTCCTGCCTCGCAGTGCACCCAAGTGTGTCCCTCACCCAACCTTCCTCCCCAGCTCCCTCTGTCTGTCAGGGTGGATGATGTTTTGCAGCAGAAACGCCAGGTTCCAGATCTTCCAGATGTTGACTTGGAACTGCAGGATACGCTGTTGCGACCTCTTGAACTCGAGGTGAGCAGCATCAGGGCATCTCCTGCCCCACCAAGGGTCCTGGACCCCGGGGCATCCCTGAGCTGTCTGGGTGGGCAGAACGTGGATCTAGGAAAAGAAAACAGAGGAGACTGTCCATGACCTGTGTCCCAGGCCACACTGGACAGAGCTGCCCCCATGACTTCTGTTGCACCCAGTGGGGCTCTACGGACCCAGAGGGTCACCGTGCAGGCCAGGCAGCGGCTCTGGGGCCATACAGACCCCGAGGATCACCCTGAGGGCTGGGCAGGGTTCTGGGAGATGTAGGGGCATCCGGGGCTAATGACACACTGGCCAAAGAGCTCTGGGTGCCACATGGATCTCAGGAGAACCAAGTCTTGTCCTGGGTTGACTGAGGGCTCCAACTCTTCTCTCCTTCCCTGGGTCTCTGCAGAGAGAGACGGTGGGGACAAGCCTCCCCTCATGTCCCAGCTGACACTGGAGGTCTCATTTTTGGCTCCGATTTCAGACCTGAAACTGATGCTGACAGCCGTGTCCTGTCCCCCCTCCAGCGGCATGAGGAGATGATCATCCCTGGATGACCCCATCTGATCCCCTGGGAGCCCTGGGCCATTTCTCTTTCATAATCAGTAAATCCCTTCAGCAAAGCTACGCTCTGCGTGTGGATGTGTGTGTCCGTGTCCATGTTCCCACTGCTGTGCCAGCACTCGGACGCCTGGGTCCTCTCTGGCCACACCATGGCCATGAGCGGCGTGGCTGAGGGAGCCCGGACACCCAGGGTGTCACTGTAAAGGACACCTCCTTCCCACCTGCCATGTGCCCCCAGATACGGGCAGATTAGGGGAAAGTGGAGTGTTCCCCCATGAGGCTGGAGGAGGCTGGTTCATGAGGACTGGGTTATGGACCAGTTAAACAATCTGGACATCCATAAATCCATGGGTCTGGATGGGATCCACCTGCGGGTGCTGAGGGAGCTGGCTGAGGTCACTGTTAGGTCACTGTCCATCATCTTTGATAAGTCGTGGGAGACAGGAGAGGTGTCTGAGGACTGGAGGAAAGCAAATGTCAATCCAGTCTTCAAAAAGGGCAAGAAGGAGGATCCAGGTAACTGTAGACTGGTCAGCCTCACCTCCAACCCTGGGAAGACGATGGAACGACTTCTCTTTGGTGCCATCTCAAGGCATATCAGGGATAAGAGGGTCATTATGGGCAGTCAACAGGGCTTCACCAAGGGGAAGTCGTGCTTGACCAAGCTCATTGACTTTTATGAGGACATAACAAGGTGGATGGATGATGGCAAAGCAGTGGATGTGGTCTATCTTGATTTCAATAAAGCATTTGACACAGTCTCCCACAGCATCCTCACAGCTGAACTGAGGGAGTGCGGTCTGGACGATCGGGTAGTGAGGTGACTGTGAACTGGCTGAAGGGAAGAAGCCAGAGAGTCGTGGTCAATGGGCAGAGTCCAGTTGAGGCCTGTACCCAGTGCAGTGCCTCAGGGGCAGTGCTGGGGCCGGGATTATTCAATATATTCATCAATGATTTGGACGAGGGAATAGAGTGACTGTCAGCAAGATTGCTGGTGACACCAAGCTGGGAGGAGTGGTGACACTGGAAGCTGTGCTGCCATCAGAGACCTGGACAGGCTGGAGAGCTGGGCAGGGAAAAATGTAATGAAATATAACAAGGACAAATGTAGAGTCTTGAATGTGGGCAGGAACAACCCCAGGTTCCAGTATAAGCTGGGGAATGACCTATTAGAGAGCAGAGTAGGGGAAAGGGACCTGGGGGTCCTGGGGACAGCAGGGTGACCATGAGCCAGCACTGGGCCCTTGTGGCCAGGAAGCCAATGGTACCTGGGGTGGGTTAGAAGGGGGTGGTCAGTAGGTCAGAGAGGTTCTCCTGCCCCTCTGCTCTGCCCTGGGGAGACCACACCTGGAATCTTGTGTCCAGCTGTGGCCCCTCAGTTCCAGCAGGACAGGGAACTGCTGGAGAGAGTCCAGCGCAGCCACCAAGATGCTGCAGGGAGTGGAGCATCTCCCGTGTGAGGAAAGGCTGAGGGAGCTGGGGCTCTGGAGCTGGACAAGAGGAGACTGAGGGGGGACTCATTCCTGGGGATCAATATGGAAAGGGGGAGTGTCAGGAGGATGGAGCCAGGCTCTTCTGGGTGACAACCAGGGACAGGACAAGGGGCAATGGGTGCAAACTGGAACACAGGAGGTTCCACTTAAATCTGAGAAGAAACTTGTTCCCGGTGAGGGTGGCAGAGCCTGGCCCAGGCTGCCCAGGGGGTTGTGGAGTCTCCTTCTGTGCAGACATTCCAACCCGCCTGGACACCTTCCTGTGTAACCTCATCTGGGTGTTCCTGCGCCATGGGGGGATTGCACTGGATGAGCTTTCCAGGTCCCTTCCAACCCCTCACATTCTGGGATTCTGTGAGGTGAAGGGCGGACAGTGCCAGCCCTTGGGGCACCCTGTGTTTTGAAGGCACCATGGGAAACAGATTCTTCGCAGGGCTCTGGTGAGAACCATCCCCCAAAGAACATATTTTGGTGTTGGGGCAGGAGAGGAGCGTGGACAGGCAGCCCGGACCCCTGGGTCCTCTGCCCTGCTCGGGGAGGGGAGGTTGTTCCCTGGACAATGGGCTCAGCACTCCTGGGCTCACAGGAGATGTCACCACCTCCAGGAGCCATCTGCTGTTCCCAAGTCCAACAGTGCTGCAAGTCAACATTTATTTGATGCAACCAGTCTGTTACAGCCAGTACTCCTGTGTAAAATCGATGTAATTAAGCGCAGTGGTAATTTTGCAATGTGCCATATAACAACCAGGCATTGACAAATTTCTCTGTTTTCCCTGCGAAATCACATTTCTGGCACTTTTACCCCTAAATCCCGGCAGCAGCGTTTGTTAACACGGGGCAGCTTTGCTCTCCCAACAGGCACTTCCAGTCATTCACGCCCAAGCCAACACGTCACTGGAACCTGGCCACGCATTTTCAAACAATGCCCTTCTGGGGTCCAACTGATGCTGGGGTCGATGTCCTCCATCAGAAAGGCAGAAAATCCAAGCAATACAAGACGTGCTCCTCTCTGCTCCAACAGCTCTCAACCTCCTGCACTTCAGCTTTCATGGCATTGTGAAATAACAGAACAAACCCCAACACAAAAGACTCAAGCAGAGCACGCTCCTTAAAAACCAAATCCCAACACGAGTGCTCATTGCAATCAAAGGAAGCTGGGACACCGCCCTGCAAACGCTCCGGCTGCGCAGCCTGGACGAGACGGTGTCTGCGGTTCAGCAACATCCACGCTCGTCACAACCGGCTGGTGCCGTCACCCCCAAATCTCGGCAGCAGCGTTTGTTAACACCGGTTAACAGCTTTGGGTACCCAGAGCTGCCTTCAGCTCACGTGAAAGCGTCTCCTCGTAACGCCCAGTGTGAGCTCAAGAACGACGCCTCCCTAACGCCCAAACTGAGGAACCTCAAACAGTGCCCCCTTCTCCACTGGCTGCGTTACAACCTGTGACAGAAAGGGGATTCCACAGCCTGGAAAAGCTCCACGAGGAACTGGAGATTCCTGGGTCTCAGAGTAATTCTAGAGCTCAAGTGGTGACAGACATCAGCTCCAGCTCAGATAATACATGCCAACACCCATCACTGACCCAAGAAGCAGCTCCTCCCGTCCTGACCAACAGCTTCAGATCCAACACACTTTGTCCCTCCAACAGGTCGCAGCTTATTTGTCTGTCTTCCTCGAGATGAACTAGAGATACCTGAAAAAGCCTCTGGCCCGGCTCTGAAAAAAACCCCAGCCCCAAGATCCCGACTCTCCTTAAAGACACAGCACGACGCTAATGGAATATTCTCATTGACCAGCCTGGGTGTCAGTCAAGCTCTGCCCCATCCATCCCCCCTTCCCAGCTCCTCACACCCGCGGGCAGAGCTCAGACCTTGGCCCACAGCAGGTTGTTAAACCCAGAGTGACACCAGCTGACGGAGCTGGAGCAGCAGCCTATGTATTACTGGAAGGTGACAAGATCTCACACCTTTGGAACTAATGCAGCAAGTGAAACCATCTACTGATAATGTCTGGCTGAATAACTCGTGTAACTCCTTGACAAGATGAATGGGACACCTGATTATTGCAGAAATATGTTTCTCCCTTTTTCTGTAAGTGTTTATTGTGTGCCCCTGTAAATTGCTCTGTGCTTCACCTCACAAGCACAAATGAACAACTCTGGATTCGTTGGACCCAGCAGAAGCAAGTCACCTGAGCGAGAGGGTGTAAGGCATGGGGATATAGTGGAAGATTTGGTGAAGTGATTAGTTAAATGTAAATACACTCCAGTGACTTGCACCTGCCTGTAGAAAGGGATCACACAGACACTTTTACAGGCAGCGTGTGACACTGGCTGATTTAAAACACCTCCATCTACAGACACACTCACCCGTCCTGCGCGGCACTCAGAACCTCCTCATCCACCACAGCTCAGGCGGGAACAAAACGAATCCTCCTGCTTTCCCCACACCGAGAGCAGCCAGTTTTCCCTGCAAGCACAACAGCAGCTCCTGCGCTGCATCTCCCAACCACGCTCGTTACCGCAGAAGCTTCGGCAGCGCTAACCAGGACAGCCTGTACTTGTGCAAGTGATGAGCTCGGTCTCAGCACAAGGCCCGGGACGGCTGCAGCACACAGGGAGAGCGTTGTAGCTGTTTCTCCTGGAAGGCGGGGCTGCAGGAAAGGAAATATATTAGTTTTTCAGGAACAGGAAGAACACATTCAAATCACCAGGGAAAATCTGGAACAAAACACTAAAACCCCAGGTTTTGCAGGGAGCTGGAAAAAACACCTAAAACCTGTCCCCTGGACCCTTCCCTTTTCCGAATCACAGACAATTTCCTCACTCATCGACAAGGGCACCTGAACACTCCAGGGGTCTGTCTGTCTGTCTACTGCGGGTAAACGCAAACACCACCATTTCAGGTGGTCCATATATCCCCAGATAGAAGCAAATGAACTCAAACGCTGTCGCCTGCCAAGAGCTTTGTCACCTCAAACATTATCTGCAGGGCCCGCTGGACAACTGCAGAGCGGGCGACTCACACAGCCTGGGCCACAACCTCGGCTGCTTGGAACCTTAACGGCTCTCCAGAAATCTGGGCAGGACTCAAAGCCATTCTGGTTCGAGAGCAAGACCGGCTCGAGCTCAAGTTTCCTTTTGCATTCTCACACCTGGAAGCTCAATCACAAAGGCTCCACGAGTCCACACCAACGGAGCTCTCCCAACAGGCACTTCCAGTCATTCACGCCCAAGCCAACACGTCACTGGAACCTGGCCACGCATTTTCAAACAATGCCCTTCTGGGGTCCAACTGATGCTGGGGTCAATGCTCTCCATCAGAAAGGCAGAAAATCCAAGCAATACAAGACGTGCTCCTCTCTGCTCCAACAGCTCTCAACCTCCTGCACTTCAGCTTTCATGGCATTGTGAAATAACAGAACAAACCCCAACACAAAAGACTCAAGCAGAGCACGCTCCTTAAAAACCAAATCCCAACACGAGTGCTCATTGCAATCAAAGGAAGCTGGGACACCGCCCTGCAAACGCTCCGGCTGCGCAGCCTGGACGAGACGGTGTCTGCGGTTCAGCAACATCCACGCTCGTCACAACCGGCTGGTGCCGTCACCCCCAAATCTCGGCAGCAGCGTTTGTTAACACCGGTTAACAGCTTTGGGTACCCAGAGCTGCCTTCAGCTCACGTGAAAGCGTCTCCTCGTAACGCCCAGTGTGAGCTCAAGAACGACGCCTCCCTAACGCCCAAACTGAGGAACCTCAAACAGTGCCCCCTTCTCCACGGGCTGCGTTACAACCTGTGACAGAAAGGGGATTCCACAGCCTGGAAAAGCTCCACAAGGAACTGGAGATTCCTGGGTCTCAGAGTAATTCTAGAGCTCAAGTGGTGACAGACATCAGCTCCAGCTCAGATAATACATGCCAACACCCATCACTGACCCAAGAAGGCAGCTCCTCCCGTCCTGACCAACGGCTTCAGATCCAACACACTTTGTCCCTCCTACAGGTCGCACCTTATTGATTTCTAACACCATTCATCTCTGTCTTCCTCGAGATGAACTAGACATGCATTAGACAAGCAACCAAGTCCCTGCCTGGAAGCAGCGGAGCCTTTTACCTTCTCTTTTCCACCCCACTTTGCAGGAGAAGGAAAACAAACGGCAGCAGAGATGCTGAGAAATTCAACCACCAAATGGAGAGAGAACCTCTGAGAGCGGGAAAACTTACCCGTCCAACGGAGAGAGCTACACTGAATGAATAACACTGAAAATGAATCCTTCTTGCAGGGTAAAAGTGCACAGCAATTAACGACCTGCTGAACAGACCCGTCATTCTCAGAAATAAACAACCCCCAAGGCTCAACAAGCCAGCCAGGGTTACTGCTCTGAATCCACGCGCAGCTGCACCGACCTGAGTCAACACGGACACAGTCGCCTCCCTTGTCCCACACGAAGCTGCACGGGCCACGCGCTGCTCCACCAGGAACGTGCTGGGACACCCGGGTCTCCATGCGGCCTCTGCGCTGCCACCTGCACAAAGCACCGCCAGGCCGTCAGCTGTGGGCTCAGCTCCGGCGGTTCCGGGACCGGGGTCTCCCAGGGCCTGTTCGCACACGGGCCTTGGTGCGCGCGCCCCGCCCGCGGGCGCTTCTCCCGCCCCGATCCGACCCGCCGCTCGGCCGGACCCGCTCAGGAGCCGCCGCTCGGCCCGGCGCTGCAGACGGAAATTGCGTCACCGGGACGGCCGAGGCGAGCCGCGCTGCCTCAGGACCCCGCCAGAGCTGTCCGATTATTCGCCTGACCCGCCAAGTTTTTATACGAAATCTGATTGCGCTGAACCACGTCTCTGCCACTGAGGCCAATGAGAAAACATGTCGTCCTCATGGCACTGGGGCCGCGGTGCCTCCTTGCAGCCCCGTGGGGAAGCTGGAAGTCGTTGTACCAGTGTTGTCCTTCCCTTGGCCTTGCACACACACATCCACGGTCCCAGGAAGAGCCCTGAGCCGTGTGTGAGGGACAGGATCCCCCTTCCCATCGCCTGGAGCTCATGGGTCTCCTTTCTGCTTCAGAAAGCAAACCAAGGGGTTTCTCAGCATCAGAGCCACCTGCACAGGGCCTTGGCCCACCTGTCATCACAGCCTCCAACGAATGCCCGGGGAGCCTTTGTCAGTAACAGGCCTCAGTGGGGCCCATTAATGCTTCAAGGAGCTTTGAAGCTTTGTTTCTGACTTTGCCTCCTTGAGAGCTTTGTTTGATCTCAGTACCTGAGGTTCATGGACTCGGCCTCAAACGCAGCATGAGCTCACTCAAATGCCCCAAGCTCTCACAAGCCATGTCTCCTGCATGATTTTCTTCAAGCTCTACAAGGCTTGTAAAGTTAATTAGAGAGGTTTCAGGAGAGCAGATAAAGAGGACATTTTGAATGAGCACTTTGAAGATGTGATAGAAGAATTCTCCAATGGATACTGATGCAGAGTGTCTCCTGAAGAGCTGTGGACAGACAGGAAAAGCAGATCCAGCTCCAGCAGATCCCCACCACAGATGAGCTGTGTCCATCAGTGCCAGCCCCTCTCCTCAGACCAGAACAAGAGTCCTGCTCCAGCAACAGAGCAGCCTGACCCAAATGAGTGTCTGCAGAAGGAGGTTTCTCTTCCTCCTGGATTCCTCCCTGCAGGCACAGAAATGCTCCCTTGCTCTGCTCCAGGGACATCCCTTTCCCCAGGGGAGGGTGTCCAGCCTGGCCTGGCCGGCTGGTCCTGGTTCCCTCCCTGTGCTCCCCACAGGGCCCTGAGCTGGCGATGCTGCTCTGCAGAGCGAGGGGCTGCGGTGCCCTGGGGCCATGGGCTGACTCTGCTCTGGCCACGCTGGTTGGGCTGGGAAACAGACCCAGCTGGATGAGGATCACTGCTGCTGAGCCCTTTCCATCCTCCCAGCTGGCTCAGGAGCCCAGGACAAGGCTGGGCAGGACCATGGGGTGTCTCTCATGGCACCAAGGGCAGGGGAGGGCTGAACCAGATCCAGCCTCTGGGCTTCCAGGATGGTGTCCTGAAACATTCTCCAGTCTGACATCTTTTGGCATCCTGGCTCCTCACAGCCTGTCCTGGCATTGAAGGGCCCTTGTTACCCTGTGCCCTCCTCAGGTTCACCTCTTCCTCTGGGACACCTTGCATGATCACTCCTTTTACCAGGACTGTTTTGTTGAACCCAGCAGGCAGCTGAACATCACACACAGCCCTTCTCTTACTCCCTCCAGCCCAGTGGGATGGGAGAGGGAATCAGGAAAGAAATAAACATCTTGGGTTAGAATGAAGACAGTTTAATGAGACAGAAAGGGAAAACAATAATAATAGCTACAATAGCTACAATAAATATAACATAATAATGGTAATAAATAAAATAATTATAGCAATAGTAATTATAATAATAATGATGGCAGTAGTAATAGTAGTAATTGCAAAAATGGTAATAATAGCAGGAGATATAAACCAGGTCACGCACAATGCAATTGCTCACAACCCATTGAGTGACACCCAGCCAGATCCCAAACAGCGGTCCCCCAGATAACTTTTCTCTAGTTTACATGCCAAGCATGACATCATATGGTGTGGAATATCCCTTTGACCACTTGGGCCAGCTGTCCTGCCTGTGCCCCTCCCAGCTTCTTGTGCATCTCCAGCCTCCTTGATGAAAACTCCTTGGTTTGGGATAAACATGGCTTAACAAGAACCAAAACATCCCTGTGCTATCAACATTCTTCTCAGATTAAATCCAACACACCGCACTCTACCAGCTGCTAGGAAGAAAATTAACTCTCTCCCAGCTGAAACCAGGACAGTGCCCCCCCCCTTATTCTGCACCATCTGTGTTGTGCCCGGGTCCCACACTCTCCAATACATTCCAGTTACTCAAGAGCACTTTCCTGTCTCTGGATATACACACAGATCTCATTCCTCAGTCTATAGGCCACGCCTCTAAAATGTCCAGTGAGTTCATGTGGTCCATGGCTTTGGGCTCCAGGGGTCATAAGAGTCTTTCAGGAGAGGAGAGATGGTCTTTGCTGTTGGACTGTTGTGTCCTGTGTCCAGAGCTCGTAGCTGGTGTATCTGTCACAGCCAGGGACAGGGTGTGAGTCTGGGTGGGCAGCGAGTGGCACCTCAGGGAGATCCTCTGACAGTGCCTGGCAGCTCCACTCCTCTCCAGGATGCATCTGCCACTGCTGGTGGGACAGCGCCAGGCAGATCAGTCACAGACGTGTCCCCGTCTTTTTGGATGTGTGTGACCAAGAAGGGAGCTCTTCATCCAGGCCTTGGTACCTCACAAATCCCCCTGGGACCCTGAGCCAGACCCCAACCCTAACCACTTCCACTGACACCACTCCCTAAGCCCTAACCCTAACACTTATCCATCCCTTACCCTAACCCTCGTCCTAACCCCTGGATTAAAACTTACCCTACACCTATCATTCACCTGAAACTAACCATAACATTAACCCAATCACCACCCTAACCCTATCTCTTAGCCCAAAATCTAACCTAAACCAAACCCTCCCTAACCCTAAAACTAACCCTAACCCTAGCCTTCCCCTAACTCTTACTTGAAATATCACCCTAATGTTACCTCTAACCCTAACCCATAACCCTATCCTAACCCTAAAACTAATCCTAACACATCATACTAACACCAGCCTTAAACGAAACACTACACTAAACCAAGCCCTAACCCTAACTCCTAACCTGTAACTCTTACGACTGACTCTAACACTAAACTAACCGTAATTCAAACCCTAACCCATTATCCTAACCCTAAAGCTATCCCAACCCCTAACCCCTAAACCTAACCCCTTACACTAATCCTAACGACTTACACTAACACTACCCCCTAACCACTAACCAGAATTGCAATCCTTAATGCCAACCCCAACCTCCATCTCCAATATAAATCTAAAACCTAATTCTGACCATTCCACTAACACTACTGCCTAACCCTAACCCTAATGCTAACCCCATCCCTAACTCTAAACTAAATCTAAAGCTAAAACATAATCCTAACTCTAACCCAAAACATAAAACTAACCCCTAACGCTACCTCCAACCCTACATTCTAACCCTCTTCTAAACCTAATCTAACTGTAATACTTACCCATAATCCTAATTCTAACTCTAACCCTAACCCTAGTCCTACCCTTCAACCCTAATATTAAAACCTAACCCTAACTGCTTACACTAACACTATTCCCTAACTCTAAAACCTAATGCTTAGCCCTAACTATATCCTAACACTAATCTAATCCTAACTGTAAACCTCATCCAAAGCCCTAACCATAAGTCTAACTGTTAAACAGCATCCCCTAACTCTAATCTAACCCTAACCCTAAATCTAATCTGAAACTTCACCCTAACTCAAACCCTAAATCCTTAAACCCCTAACATTAACCACTTCCACTGACACAACTCCCTGGCCCCTAAATCTAACCCTAACTGTAAATCTAAAACTAACCACTAACCCTAACTCTAACCTGAACACTAACCAAACCCAAAATGTAAATCCAAACCCTAACTCTAACCCAAAATCTAACCCTAGTACCTAAACCTACTCCTAACCACTTCCACTACTCCGTAACCCCAACCCATAACACTAACCCAACACTTACCAAAAGCCTAATCTTTATCCTAAACCCTAACCCTGAATCTAATCTGAACCCCAAACCCCTGTCCCGAAACCTAACTCTACCCCCTAATCCCAAACCCTAACTGCAACCCTAACCCATCATTCTAACCTTAACCCTATCCACACCCCTAACCTTGCCCCCTTACAGTAATCCTAACCACTTATAATAATGCTACTCCCTAACCCTAAATAAACCCCTACCACCAACCCTAACCTAAAACTAATCTAACTGTAACCCCAAGCCCTTACCCCAATTCTAAACCTAACCCTAACTCCTAACCCTAACAGTAAGCCTAACCCTAACCTGAAAACTAACCCCTAACTCAAATGCCTAACCCCAAGCACTAACCATAGGCCCTTACCCCTAAACCTAACCTGTACTCTAATCCTGACCCCGACTCTAACTCTATTCCCTAACCCTAATCTAAACCTAACCCTAAACCTTATCCTACACTAACCCTTATCTAAATGACAACCCTAGTGCTAACCCTAACTCTAAATGCAATCCTAACTCATAAACCTAACTTAACCCTTACACTAAGCCCTAACTTTTACCCTAATGCTAACCTTAACTGTAATTCCTAACCCCAACTCCAAGTCTAACCCTAAACATCTAATGCTAACTCTACCCCAACCAAAACCATAACACCAGACCTTAACTCTAACCCTTCCCCCAACTGGTAATGCCAACTCTAACCCTAACCATTATCTAACCCTAGCTGAAACCCTAACCCTAAGTCATAACTGCTAACCCTAACCCTATCCTTAACTATAATACTAACTCATCTCCCTAATCACTAACCCTTCCCCTAACCAATAAAACTAACCCCTAACCATAACCACATATATGAACATTCATTGCTAAACCATAACTCTAACCTAATCTCTACCCCCATCCCCTAACCTTAACCCTATTCACAACCTAATCCTACCTGCAAGCCTACCCCCTAACACCTACCCCTAAAAAAATCTAACCATAATGCTTAACCCATACCCTCACTCTAATCCTAAATCAAAGCCTGAGTCTAAGCCTAAACTCAAACCCTAACCCTACCTCTAACTTTAATCATAAACCTAAATCTAAATCTAAACTTAACCATAACCCTATCTCTGTCCCTAACCCATAAACCTAAACTCTACACCTAACCACTTCAACTGACCCTAACACGACACCCTAACCGCGAAACCTAACACTATTCCAAACCTTACCCTACACTTAATGCTAACCCCTACCGCTAATTCTAACCATAAATCTAAAACTGAGCTCTAACCCTAGCACTAACTCTAACAGTGACCCTAAACTCTAACCCCAATACTAAACTCTAACCCTAACCTAACACTATCACCAGCCTAACCTTAATGGTAAGCCGTAACTAACCTAACCTAACGCTAATTCTAACCTGAAATCTCCACCTAACCCCGAAATTCACCTCTAAACCAAACCTTAAACCTAAACATAACCCTAGTCTAATCCTAGCCCCATTCATATCCCTAGCCCATGAACCCAGCCACCAACCGTAAGCACTTATACTAAAATTAACACTAACCCAACCCCATTATCTAACCCTAACCATTAACTTAACCTCTAAGCCTTACCCTAAACCCTAACCAAAACCGATCTCTAATCTAATGCTAAATCCTAACCCATCATTCTAACTATAACCCTAAACCGCTATCCCAAAAATAACATTAACACTACCTCTAACCCTAACCCAGTGTCCTAGCCCTAACCCTTCAATATAAATCTAAAACCTAAACCTGACCATCCAAATAACAAAACTCCTAACCCCAACATCTAACTCTAATCCAACCCTTACCCCAACCCTAATCCTAATCCCTATCTTTAACTCAAATCTTAACTCTAAGTCTAAAATCTAACCCTAATTCTAACCCTAAATCTAACCCGAATTATAATGGTAACCCCTAAGCTGACCTCTAACCCTTACCCCTAACCCTAACCCTAATTCTAACTCTAACCCCTAACACTCACCCCTAACCTAAACCTAACTATAACTGTAATACTTACAAATAGTGCTAACCTTAACCATATTCCTACCCTTTCCCGCAAAACATGAAGTCTAACTGCTTATACTAACACTATTCCCTAACCCCTAACCTTAATCCTTACCTCTAACACTAAGCCTAATACTAACCTTTACCACTAACCGCATCCCTACCCATAAACCCTAAACCTAATCCTAATCAAACCCTAATAATAACCCTAACACTACCCCTAACACCTATCCCTAAATCTAAAACTCTGATGTTAGTCCAATCACTTACTGTAATCCTAAAGCAAAGGCTAAATCAACCTCTAACCCTAACTCTAAAACTAATTCAATGCCCTAACCCTGATTCTAACCCTAAACCTTAATCTAACCCTACCTCTAAATCTAACCCCAAAACTTAACTCTGCCCCTAAGACAACTCCGGAACCCCTAATACTAACCCTAATCCAACCATTACCCTAAACCAAATCCTAAAACTTAAGCCTAAATGTAAACCTAAATACTAATCCTAAAATTTAAGACAAACTCTAACTCTAACCCTAAGACTAACATCACACAAATAGAAATCCAATCCCCAACCTAACAACACCCCCAACCCAAAGTGTAACGCTAACATCAAACCCTGACTCCAACCTTTCTCCCTAACTGGTAACGCTACCCAATAACTGACTCTAATCTAACCCTAAAAGGAACTATAACCCTAAACCGAAGTCCTAACCACTTATCCTAGCCATAATCTTATCCTTCAGTCTAACCCTAATTCTTCTCCCTAATACCTAAGCCTAACACCAACCCCCTAAAGCTGACTCTAAAGCTCAGCCCTAAACCTTAACCCTAACCCTAGCCAGTAACCATCATTCTAAACCTCACCCTTACTCTAGCAATAACCCCTAAACCCTGAAACTAACCCTACCTAACCCTAACCAGTTTCCCTAACCGTAACACTACTCCCTAACACAAACATGATAACCCTAATGCTGACCCCTAACACTAACTATAACCTTAATGGTAAGCCTAAACCCTAATACTAACTCTAACCCTAACTTGAAACCTAGTCCTAACACTAAACCTAAACCCTAACCTTAACCTAACCATAACCCTATCACTAACCTAACTTCAACCACAACCCTTCAACCAACTTAACCCAACACTAACCCTAACATGAAATCTAACCCTAACATGAAATCTAACCCTTACCTGACCTCTAAACAGAATCCTAACCCTAACTCTAACCCTAACTCTAGCCTCAACCCTAAACCTAATCTCCTATGCTAATCTTAACCTTTTACAATAACATTACTCCCTAACCATGAACCCGAACCCCTATCTCCAACAGAATTCTAAAACCTAACCCTAACCACCTTTTCTAACACTACTGCCTAACCCCTCAACTTTGATCTAACCCTTACCCTAATCCTAATTATATTTCCTATCCCTAACTCTAACCCCAACCCCTAAATCTTACCCCAAGCCCCAACTCCTACACCTAAGCTACTCCTAACTATGTCTACTAATGCTACTCCCTCAACCCTAAGCCTAACCCTAAATTCTACCCAATTCTCTTCACCCTAATGGAACTCTAATGCAAGCCCCTAACTCTAACTCCAACTCTAAACCTAATGCTTAGCCCTCTTACTGTAATCACAAATCTAAGCCTAAACCTAAAACCAAACTCTACCCCTAACCCAAACCCAAAAGCCCTAACCTTAATTCTAACCGTAATCAAACCCTGACCCTACCCCTAACTCTAACCCTAAACCTGACTCTAAACATAACCCTAACCCAAGCCCTACCTCCTAAAACTAACCACTAACCCTAACCACTTCCACTGATACTACTCTCGGACTCCAACACTAATCAAATCCTACCCCTAATACTTAAACACCTAACCCAAACCCCAATGCAAACACATACCCGAACCTCAAACCCTACCTCTCAGACTAATCCCTAGCTCCTAGCTCTAGCACTAACCATAACTCCTAACCCTAAAGCCTAACTCTAACACATAACCCTAATCCTATACCTCATCTAACTCAAACACAGGAATTCTAACCCTAACTCTGACCCCTTGCCCTACGTTTAACCCTATTTCTAACCCTAAATGTAACCCTTCCCCTAACCCTAGCTCAAACCCCTAACCCCAAAATCTATCCCAACCCCCTAATTCCTAAGCCTAACCCTAACTGGAACTCCTAACACTTACCTTTACCCTAAATCTAACCCTAGACCTTAACCCTACCACGGAACCCTAACCTAAACCTCATATAGCCCAAACACAAACTCCTAACCCTAAACGCTATACTCTAACCTCTTGCCCAAACTTCAACTCCAGCTCTAAGACTAACTCTAACCCAAAACCTGACCCATAACCCTCACTCAAAATCCTAATCCCAAACACTAACCCTAACCATGCTCCATAAACCTATCCCAAACTCTAACCCTAACTCTATCCCCTAACCCAAAACCTTATCTAACACTAACCCTCAACCTTATCTAAAACCTAACCCTCATCTAAATGCTAAACCTAAACCAAATTCTAACCCTAACTCTCAATCTAACCCTAACGTAACCCTTAAATTAAGCCCTAATTTTTACCCTAACTCTAACCTTTACTGTAAATCCTAACCCTAAGTCTAAACCTGAAACCTAATGCTAACTCTAGCCCTAACCAAAGCCCTAACACCAAACCCTAACAATAAACCTAATCTAACTATAACCATAACCCTAAATCCTAACTACTTACTATAACCCTGTCCTTAACTCTACTTCTAACTCTAACCACAAAAACAAACCCCTAACACTTATTCTAAACCTTACTCCTAAACCTTAACCCCAACCCTAGCCTGCAAGCCTCATTCTAAACCTCAGACTTACTTTAAAAATAACACCTACACCTTAACACTAACCCAAATCCTATCCCTAAAACTAAAATTAATTCTTTTCCCTAAGGCTAAATCTAACCCTGCCTCTAATTAGAACTCGAAAACTAACCACTAACCCTAACCGCAAACCCTAATCCTAACTATAACCCTAACCCCTAAACCTACCTGTAATCTAAACCTAACCCGAAACCTTACCTAATGCTAACTCTAACTCTACACCCAAACCCCTAACCCATATCTAAGCGTCACCATACACCTTATCTCAACCTAACACTACTCCTAATCCCTAACTGGTAACTCTAATCCTGACCCTGTGCTTTACCCAAAGCCCTATCCCTACATCTGACGAAACACTAGCCCCCTCTGATGCTAATACAAACCTAATCCTAACTCTAACCTGTAGCACTAATGTCAACCTAACATATCCTTTAACCCTAGCCCCTAACCCTAACACTGAAACTTAACCCTAAACACTAATCCTAACTCTAAACCTAACTAATACACACTAGCCAAGAAACCATAGCCAACAAATGATAACCCTAAGCAAAACTCTGATCCTGGTCCTAACCGCTAACCCCAGCTCTACCCCAAATTCCAACCCTTAATCTAACTCTTAACCCTAACCACTATTCCAAGCACTACCAGACCCCTAATCCTAACCCCAAACCCAAAATCTAACCATTTCCCTTATCCACAAACCATACCACTAACTACAATGCCAGTTCTTCATCCCTAACCCTACCCTAATCCTAACCACTAACTCTAAACCTAAACCATAAACCTACCTCTAACCAAAACCCAACCTTAACTCTGTTCCTAGCCCTAACCCTAACTACTTACCATAATACTCTTCAATAACCCCAAGTCTAACCCTAGCACCTAACAGCAAACTGTAACTCTAATCCTAACCCCTAAACCTAACTTTAACCCTATCACTAATTCAAACCCTAAACACTAAACCTAAACCCAAGCCTTCATTCTAACCCTTACCCACAATCTGTAACCCTAATGCTAAACATAATTCTAACCCTGAGCAGCCCTCTTCTGTCTCCTCCATTCTCCTCTTTTTCTTCCTCTTGAGGGGGCAGATGGGCTCTGTGGCCAGACAGGTCCTGGGGACTGACACTTGCACCACGGGGCTGATCTTTCGGAGCTGACAGCTGGGTGCCTCCCTGACACCGCTGGGACCCTTGCCTGCCACCTCCTACCCCGCAGGGGACACTGAGCCCTCCTGTGAGATCCTTCCTCTTCTTCCTCGGGGGCTGGAGACTTGATCCTTGTCCTTCACAGCCAGAGCACAGGGCTGCTGTCTGCTCCACGGTGCTGCTTACACTGACACTTTCTGGAGGAACCAGGGGTGACCTGGCTGGGCTCCTTCTCGCTGCTGCAGGAGGAAGGTGGTGCGAAGGGTGGGCAGTGGAACAGGTGGTCACGGGGAGGCTGGGAGCCAAAGGGCTGAGCTGAGGATGAAGCTGAAGGTCGGCTTTTCATGATTTGGCCAACGGAGAGCAGATGAGGACAGCCTGCAGAACAGGAAAAGAGGCTGACGTGATCTGAAGGCCAGGTCAGGAGCAGGAGCCCCCCTCTTCCTCCACACTCCACAGTGCACAAGCACAACACCCAACTGCTACCATCTTAGCCAGTCCAAGAGAACAGGAGAGGTGGCTGCTGAAACCACTCCCCCGGGCCACCTGCCATGTCAGACAGTTGCCTCGTGGACTACTGGCCTTGCTGCCATGCAGGAGCCTGGGAGCCACTGGCACCACTTACCTCGACTTGCCAACAGGCCAAGGAGTTGGGGTGGGTGGTGTCCATGGGGTAGGTGTGGTTGGCAAATTGTGAATGAGGTGGTGTGCAATGGTCACTTCTGCTCGCCTTCCACAGGATGCTGCGCTGCAGTTATTGACGTGGAAAAAAATAAACAACAAACTTGGTGATCTAAAGAAAAGAGGTTTCCATGAGCCAAGAGAAGAAAATAAGATGAGCCCAGAGAAAAAGGAAGGGTAAAGACACAGAAGGGGAGAGGAAAGTGGGGGATGGTCAACCAATTAGAAGAGTTTTCTGTTAGAAGCAGAAACAAAAAAAGGAAGGAAGGAAGTTTAAACAACAGAAACCCCACCGCGCTGTCCTGAGCCCTGGTTGCACAGCGGCGCCCAGAGGGCCGGTCCCAGCCCCTGCCTGGGGAGGAGGAGACTCTGCAGCCTCCAGCTGGGGAGTCACCTGCTCCCATTGCCCCAGGGAACAGGACACTCAGAGAAGATTGGTGAGGCCACCCTGCTCCAGGGACTGGCACAGCCGCCCCTCTGTCCTGAGCAAGAAGACAGGAGGCGTTTCTCCAGCCTTAATCAGGGATGGGAACAACAGCGGGGACCTGGCCCTGTACCCCAAACCAGAGCAACCGCTGCAGCCCTGGGGCTGAGGGGCTCTCCCTGTCTGCCTCCATCTTAGCAAGACACCCAGCATCCGGTCTACACTCTCCCCAACACAATCTCCAGCTCAGAAGACACAAGGCACCTGTCGAAGACTGCAGGCAGAAGCTCAGGCTCACTTTTTGGCAGAAAGCACCAGCTTCATGGCTGGTGCTGGTGACGACATGGTGATGTTCAGCTCCAGAGCAGCACTGGCCAACAGGGACGATTTCAATTTTGCTAATTTGGAGTCTTTGGGTGCAGCCATCTTGGTGCTGGATGTAGCAGGGAGGTCCATGCCACAGCCTGATTCCTGAGATGTGCAGAAGCTGCTGGTTCCACCCTGGGCCTTCTGGGATGCTTTGGACAGATCCCCGCTGTGCCGTGCACTGGGCTGGCAGCACTGCTGCTGCAGGAGTCCCTCTCCAGGGTCTCAGCATTCTCCCCACAACCCCTGGGCTCCTGGCTGGGGATGGGCTCCAGCAGCGGCTTGGGTGAGGTGGGTGGCTGCTTGCTCTCCCAGGAGCTCTGCCAGGACAGCTCTGCTTTGGCCCCACTTGTATTGCTGGTGTTGCAGGAGCTCTGAACTGTTCTGGGCACAGGAGGCATCTGCAGGAGGGCGAGCAGCTTTTTGGGCCTCCAGGCTGAATCACTGTGCCAAGGACACAGGGTGATACTGCAATCCCATCCCCTCCAAGCTTAAACAGCAACTCTTAACTGAGCAGGATCCTTCCTGCAAGCCATCCTCCCTCACACCTGTCCACTGGGTGCAGTGCCTGCCTCCCTGCCAAGCTGCAGCCCACCTGCCCTCGCAGAGCAGGCAGAGGGGCAGCAGCTCCCTGCAGCTCTGGCCCAGAACAGCCTTCAGGACTCACCTGGCCTGTCACTGGTGAAGACCTGGGTCTGTTGGTCACAGCTTTTTTCACCTGATCAGAGACACTGGCCCCGAGAGATAAAACAGAACATGAGCACAGGGCCACAGACTGCACCAAATTACTGAGCCTGACCCCAGCCAGGCACTGGCCAGCATGCCATGAGGGACGGCTGTACTGTGCCCAATCCCATGGAGCCTCAATGGAGGAGTCGTGGCTCACGCTCAGGCAACAGGCTCTGCTCTGCCAGACAGAGGCAGCACAACAACAGAAGCTGCTTCTCTCTTGCCTGCACCCTGCCTGACACTGGCAGTTAAGCAGCCTCGAGAGCAGTAACGGTGCAGCTGCAGGAACATCCCCTGTGAGAGCAGAGCTCCCCCCACCCACACCCTGCCCCACTACCTGATCTCCTGCACCAGGCCCAGGAAAGGGTCAGAGGTCTCCCAGATGCTCTGGCACACTGAGAACTTCACTGCAAAAGCAAGAGCAGTAAGCACACCCTGGCACAACACCTGCACCCAGCACCACCCCAGCACAGCACAGGCAGCTGCCCTGTTCTCCCTCTCCAGCTTTGGGCTCTGGGATGTCAGCACCAGGATTCACAGCGTGCAATTCCACTGTGTGCTGGGACAGCAAGTGCTGGTACATTACTGCCAACATGGGTTCCTCAGCTGGTGGCAAAGAGCTGGGGGCGCCCAGCCCACAGCTTTTTTCATCACTACAACACACGCCACAACCCACAGGAACCACAAGACTGACCAGCTGCACCTCTGGATAAGTTACACAAACTCAGCAGTTTTCCCAAAAGATTTTTACTGCAAGGCTCTCAGGGAAACCGCTGCCCTGAGAGTCACAGGCCCAGGACCTGGCAGCCAGCGCTCAACACGGGACCACAGGGATCTGCCAAGGACTTGGTGAACCAGCATGGTGGCCTGGGTGTGGTGATCCAACCTGGAGACAGCAGCACCAGAGCTCACACTGCCCCTCCGCAATGGCCACCCCTGTCACCCACCGCTGTGTCCTCAGGATCCAAACCCATCCCAGCGGCAGCTCCTCTCTCCCTTCCCGTCAGGAGCAGCTTGCCAACATTTATCCAGCACTTGCAGTGGCCACTAACCAGGCCTGGAGCTGTCAGGAGAAAGGACTCCCTGGAGCTCACCCAGCTCTAAACTCAGCCCCAACCTGCTGCTGGGTCGGCAGCCGGCACTGCGAGCAGCGCAGAGATGGAGCAGCTGGCAAAGAGCTTTGCAGGGCAGAGCCCTCTGGGGCACAGCACTGAGGCGGACCCACTTCCCCTCTGCGTGACCAAGCGTCAGCCAAGAAAGCAGCAAGCTAAATTTCACAGGAAGAGAAAATTAACATGTAAACACTCATTTGATCCAAGGTCGTACCTGTGCGATCGCCCCGAGGCTCACGGACAGACTCAAGTCAAGAAGTCAAGTAGCCGCTGCCTACAGGGACGGCTGGAATCAAGGAGAAAGGAAAAGAGTTTTCATTTCACGTTGTGATCTACCTTGTCCTCAGTGACCCGCAGTGCCTGGACGGGGGTCAGGCAGCAACATGGGACCCAGACGCATGCTGAAATTGACAAAGCTGCAGAGGGGCTGCAGACCCCTTGGCTGGGACCTGGCAGCTTCCAAACTACTGTGACCAGGCCACATGCAACACCCCTCAAGGACCAGATGGACAAACGTGGGGTCTCTCAGGGCCTTCTGACCAGGACACCTCTCACACACACAAAAGAAAACCCACACTAAGGTGGCAGCATGGAGCACCAGGGCAAAAACATGACCATCCATGTTTCTACTAGAAAAGAGCCTGCTGGCTACTGCAAGGCTCAACTATTGCAGGAAAATGTTAACAAATAATAAACCAAATATTAACAAATGCAAAAGGCCAGTGACCAATGAAGACTGAACACCTACCCCTGGGATTGCCCCCAGGCTCAGGAACAGGATTACACCAAGAGGCTTGATCACCATGGACTGCAGGAACCAAACAGGGAGTCAAACACAGGGGAGGAGCTTACATGGCATGTTGGGATCTCCTTCTTCCTCAGTCACCTGCAGTGACGGGAGGGGGTGAGGTAAGGACACAGGACACACACAAAGGTGTACGTTCCCACAGCTAGAAATGGAACATACGTGACCTTTTTGCTGAGACCTAGCAGGTTTGCAGGCAAATAGTATTTATGACTTGTCTGTGTAACACCACCAAGGACCAAAAAGCTTTTGAAAAGCCTCTGAGATGATCCTGGAGACAATCACATGTGAATAACCTATTAAAACGTGAGTGTTTATTCCTTCAAGCAGACAGGCAGTGACAACGTACCTCTGGGACAGCCCAAGGCTCATAACCAGGATCCAGCTGAGAAGCTCCATCAACTCTGCCAGTGCCATGGCCTGGAGTCAAGCACAGACCAGAGAGGTTTCCAGGCTCACAGAGCAATACTCCTGCATTTCGGGTAAAAGAGGACATAAAGAAGAGAGAAACAATGCCCATCTATTGCAGAGAAATAGCCCTACTTAGGGAGAAAACTGGAAAAATGACTAAATATTCCAAATATTTGGGGGCTAAATTGGCCAATACAGGCAAAAGATTCTGAGTATTTGGGCAAAAAGTGGCCAAAAGAGGCAAAAACGTCCACATTTGGGAGCAAAACTGTCGGCAAAGGTGAAAACATCCCATAGTTGGGAACACAGCACCTCCATTAGGGGAAAAAATGGGCAAAAGCACCTGAATATATCGGGTAAAAAGAGCCAGAAAAACCAAAGCACCACTAGATTTGGATCAAAACTGGCCAAAAAGGGGTATAACATCCCCAGATTTGGGGTGAAATTGGACCACAAAGTCAAAGTACGCCCAGATTTGGGTAAAAAACGGCCAAAAGTGGCCCAAACACGCCCAGATTTGGGTAGAAACTGGACTGCAAAGCCAAAGAACTCCCAGATCTAGGCAGAAACGACCCCAAAGCGCACAAATGTGCCCAGATTTAGCTCAAAACTGGCCCAAAGGGCCAAAGCAATCCCAGCTTTGATTTGAAACAGGCCCAAAGGCTCAAAGCGTGCCCTGGGATGGGGCCGTGTGGCACGAGGCTGGGGGGCAGCGAGGGCCCACAGGGACTCAGTGCTGGTTTCTGCCCCTGGGCCACCACTCCCAGCCCCTGCTTGCCCAGAACTTGCCCCCGAAGCAGCCGCAGCCCCTCTCCCCTCCCTGCGGGGCGTCTGCCCCCTGCCCACACCCTGGTGCTGCCTGGCTCGCCCTGCCCGGCCCAGCCCGGCTGCTCTCCCGGCCCCAGCCCCAGCCCTGGCCCCACTGCTGCCCTGCTGAGCTGCTCGGGGCTGGGTGCTGCCCCTGCCCGCCCACCTGCTCCCTGCGCTCGGCTGGAGCAGCCTGGGCGTCCCGGGCTGGCAGGGGCACCAGGAGGAGGAGGAGGGTGAGGACCATGGCCCCCACGCTCGCACCATGATGCTGCTGCTGCTGCTGCCAAGACACAGCACAGCACGTCACCGTGGGGCTGTGACCTCATGGTCACATTGGAATCACCACATCTGCACACTACTGCATGGCCTTGTTCTACACCAGCATGGAAGGAACACGAGTGGAGAAGGGTGCACCTATTTGGGAGGCAGCGCTGCCTATGGGAGTGCACAGGCTCTCACTTCTTGCTTCCCAGAAATCAATCAATCAATCAATCAATACCAAAAGCACCAACTTCAGGGGTCTTGTAACTATTTTTCTCAGGCAGCTCTCTAGGAAGAAACCAGCTTTACCTGCTGGTTTTACCACAGCTTCAATGCCTTTAAAGCCACCACTTCTTACCTCTGCTGCTCCAACACAGCCTCACAGCCCAGCAAAATCATAGTGCAGGCAGAAACCTTCACCATACAGAGAGGGAGAATCAGGAATACGTTACTCTCAAAAAACAGGCACTGTCAACCACTCTTGCTCTCGCTTACCAAATTCAGACAGTGTAAGAAAACAACAAGGAAGCGAGATTCTTATTTTATGGAGCCCATTATATGGACCATTCAACATCAAGTCCAACCAGAGTCTGAACCTCCGAATAAGAAATATCATCTTAAAATTTCAAGGAAAATGAAGGGCTTTGAAGTGGCAAGACCATCAAATGTTCATAAAAGCACTGGATTCCGGGATTATTTCAAATGGACGAGGCAGTTTCAAATTTCACGAGGCCAACAAGAGTTTGTTTTTAATCGTGGCTTTGGCTGTTCTGCCCGCTGGTGCCCAGTGAGTGTTTCTGAGCAGCGATCCCAGCCGTGGCCGCAGGTTGCAGCTCTTCCTCCCGGGGCCTGTGGGCAGGCGGGCCGGCCGGCAGAGCTGCCCGTGGCTCTGGAAGGGCTCTCTGAGCTCTTCCTGCCAGAGGCAGCACTGGCTGCTGGTGCCCTGGGGCAGCTTGGTCCCTGCTGGGGCAGCTTTGCTGCCTCCTGGACTCTTCCTCCTCCTCTTCCTCCTCTCCAGCACCACAGGCGTGGGATGCTGTGTCCTCCCTCAGCCAGGCTGCAATCTGTCCCCGTCACCACCCACTGTTTTCCTCATCTGCATCTCCAGGGCACTGAAGCCTTCCTGCTCCTCCTCCTCCTCTGTGCTGAGGGGTCACAGTCCGTGATCTCCACAACTGCGTGTGGAGATCATAGCGGTGCTGCGGGGATCTGCTCCGCTCCCTCTGCCTCAGCTGGGTCTGCTCCCGAGCAGCTTTGGGTGCAGAACGACACCGGGAGCTGTGGCTGGAGGGCCCTGGAGCTGCATCATCCCTTAGGGCTCGGTCAGACCGTGGAGGACTGGTTCTCCAGCTCCTCGTCCTCCCTGCTGAGCGATGCTGGTCTGTGATCTCCAGAAACCGGCTGCAGAGATCATAGTCCCGCCGTGGGGATCTGCTCCGATGTCTCATCCTTGGCCGGGTTTGCCCCTGAGCAGCTCTGGGGGCAGGAACAGACTGGGAGCTGCTGCTGGAGGACAGTGGAGGTGCTGGTGCAGACTGGGAGCTGCCATTGGAGGGTCTTGGAGCTGCCTCGTCCCTGTGAGTGGGGTCACAGCTCAGGGGACTGGTTCTCCCCCTCCTCCTGTCTGAGTGTTCGTAGTCCGCAGTCTCCACAACCCAGCTGCCGAGATCGTTGCCCCAGTGCGGGGATCTGCTCCTGGGCCTCTCCCTGGCACCGTCCTCCTGGCAGGGGGCAGAAGGGCTGAATCCCCGCTCCTCTTTGCTGCTGTCCTCTCGTGCAGCGTGGAGCACACGGTCACGGGGGTGACAGCGCAGCGGGCACGCAGCTTTCCTTCTGGACACCAGCCTGAGACAGCCGTGGAAGAAGCGACGCAAGCAGGAGCCCAGGGAGGAGCTGCTGTTGATCCTGCCTGGCCAGATGGGGCACGGCCAGCCCGCAGCTGCCTCCTGGGCTCCTGCCCGGCTTTGCTGGCTGGTGATGGCTGGTGCAGATGAGCTGCTGTCCTCTGGAGACTCCACCGTGCCTCCTGCCATGTCCTGCAAAGAGGGCTGTGAAAAGGTCCTGCCCTCCCCTCCTGACAGGACCCACCAGTGGGGAAACTCCAGAAGCTGTAAGAGCCCCCCAGACGCTCTCCTGGAGGCTGCAGGGGGGCCAAGGAGCACAAATGGAAGGGATCCAGCTGGATGCTGGGATAGGGATGCTGAACTCACCAAAGGTTTCTGTACAATAAGCAGAGAGAATTTAACTTACAAGAAGAGGGACTGAGACCTGGGGAAAGAAAGAGATAGAAGAAGCAGCTTCTAGGCTTGCATGTTCAAAGAACAGCCCTGCAGGGACTGACAAACAAGGGCTGCTTTTCTCCTAAATCAGTTCCAGATACTGGCAGCCCTTGGGAACTGCCCAGCAGATTTAGAAGGAAATGTTCACAGAAGTACTGACAGGCCTGGCTGTGCTCCCCAGAGAGCAGGTGGTTGGCCAGAGCGTGGTGTACGTCAGGCACTGCAGGATGCAATTGAGGAAGCATGGGTTGCCCACGTTGTGCAGTCCCGCTCCAGCTCTCTGGTTGTGCTGTGAGGCCATGCAAATCTTCTCTAGGGGAAAGAAGATCCTCTGTGGTGGAGCCATTCCCTCAGCAACGACTGCCAAGAAACCACATTTGAAAAGAAATAATGTTGTTGCATGAAAGCGCATTTTAACAGTCAAGTTTTCTACAGGAGTACCCAGGACAACCAGCCCTAACCTCCAACAGAGATACGTTGGGGCAAGCCTAACACTGCCATTGCAATTTGCTGGTCAAGAAACAGTTTTGAAAAAGTGTGTTCCCCTGCTTACTTTGCCTCAAGTCCAACAAACCCACACTCGTTTCTGTGCCCCAGACAACCTTCCTTTCCCTCTAGAGTCTTGAATGGCATTAGCAGGTCAAGTCTTCCCTTTTCTTGATTGTAAGTTGATGAAAACAACCAAGTACCTGGCACAGAAGGTAACCCTACTGATGTCGGACCTTTCTGCGAGCAACGACATCTTTAAAACTCCTGTACAGAGCGGCAGGGAGTGAGGAAACACAACTTCCCGTGTCTAATTGAGAACACCTTGGTAAGTCTGGCTGCTCTCAGGAAGTGCCCCAGAATCCACTCTGGGTTGTCAGCACATCAGTATTCAGGAATTGAGCACCAGCCACGTCCGTTGACCTTGGGGATTCACAAAGTCCGAGGCTGCTGCTGCAGCTGCTACTCACAGAGGTCATTCTCCATTGTGGCCATCGCTCCTCTCAGGAACACAGGGCTCTGGATGACAAAGGATGTCAGGATGTGCTCCAGAAAGAGAAGATGAGCGTCAATCCCGTCACCTGATTCCAAATAAAGAATTGCACCTCAACAAAATGATTAAAAAATACCCAAATTGAAACCCACAGAACAGCATCTGCCACCGAGAGTGTTTCAGTGGCAGTTTTAACTGCTGCAGAGCTGCAAGGCTGATGACCTTCCCATGACTCTCACGGGGCCCCGGTTCACAGCAGTTTCAAAGGCCTTTTGAAAGTCTCCAATGCACGTTACCTTCTGTGACGAGGACCTGCTGCTGAGCTGTTGCTGCTCCTGCCCCATCAGCACGTAGATATGGGTGGGCTCCTCACAGGGGCCTGCTGTCACCCGTGGGGAGGAGGGGACGGTCACCCAGCGTGGCGGTGGCATGGGCGAAAGGGGTGGGGTGAGGGGTCGGCGTACGTCATCGATGCCACGGGAGAGGGCCTGGCAGTGGCAGGTGTGGCAGCCAGAGTCATGGAGGAAGAAGAGGGTCCTGCCATAACCCAGGAGGAAGAGGTGCTGCTGGGCAGGCGGCAGCTTGTGGTGGCCGTGAGCAAAGGGGGATGGGATGGAGGCCACCAGCGCTGGCTGCTGACAGGGGCCCAGGCCCTGGAGGCTCAGCCCGTTGGTGTCTGGAGGGGGAAGCAGGGACGTTGTCATGGGCTGGGGACAAAGTGCCACCACCCTCCCCTCCCTTGGCGGTGCCGGGGGCTCACAGCTGAGACTGCGGCATCTTGCAGGGCCGGGTGCTGGTGGGGGCAGAGGGGGCAGAAGTGGCCCCAGGCGGCCTCGCTGTTCACAGCTCGTGGCGGCAGCAGCAGGTCTGGCCCCGGCTCAGCAGGTCGGGCAGCGTCAGGAGATGATGAGCAGGAGCTGTGGGGAGGCGGGGAGAGCGTCAGCCCTGGGACCCCCTGCTCTGAGGGGAGACCCCAGCCCCGCCACCCCCCTGCTCCACTCACCATCTCAGGCCAGACGTGGGATGGCGGCCACGTCCTCCCCTCCTCACCGTCCTCCAGGCGCTGTGGGGTCGCTTGTGCTGCGGGAGGGGACGTGGGTGAGATGAGAGCGAGCACCCCCACGGCAAACACGGCCCCCGCCATCATCACCACCCACCCCGTCCTCCACCTCAGCGTCACGTCCTCATCGCTGTCGGTCACGTGCTGGCGGCGATGGCGGCGAGAAGCCCAGTGGCCCATGGCTGCTGTGTGGTGGCACAGCCCAGGGACACTGACTCTGTGAGGCGGTGGCTCCCACAGAGACGGGGGGTCCAGAACACGGGCAAGGGGGGGAGGGCTGAAGAGAGGAGGCGGGGCCAGGGCCGGGGGCTGCTCAGCCCTGGGGCAGCCCCACGGGCGCCACGTCCGAGCTCAGCCCGGCCACCGGCAGAGCCGCCGCCTTCTCACTTCCACCTTTGCCAGCACAGGGCGGCAGGGCGGCCAGTCTCCTCCCCGAGGTGACGCTGCCCCGCATTGGTCCCTGGGCTGTCACTCTGCCCCGCTTTGGACCCACGACAGCGAACAGAACACGGCAAGAGAGAAAGAAGGAAAGAAGAGCAGAAGGAATGAAGGAGAGGGGAAGACAAGGGCAGAGAGCAGGACATAGAGGCAGAAAGAGACAAAAGACAGAGAACAGGTCAGGAAGATTATGAGGGAAAAAGACAGGGACGCAGATCAAGACAAAGAGATGGAGAAGAAGAAAGAGACAATGGCCTGAAGGGTAGAGAGGGACAGAAAAAAAATGCACAGGGAGCAGGAAAGAGCAGCAATGAGGAGAGGAACAGTTGGATGACAAAGACTTGGAGAAAAGAGAAAGGGGTGACAGGGAGCAGAGCATAATAACAGAGGGGAAGAGAGCCACGTGGAAGCCAAAAAAACCCGACACAGAAGGAAACAGGAGAGGGCAGGGAAGGACTGGGACACAAAAGAGGGTGACACGACCCCCAGGGCCCAGGGCTCACCACAGTTCCCGCTCTCTGCACTGCCAGGCAAGTTGTGGAGTTCAGGCAACTCTGTCTCTGTGTTTCTGTCCTCCCTTTCTCTTCTGTAGCCCCAGCCGCTTGCCCATCCTCCACCTAGGAGAAGACACTGGTGTTTGACAGCTCTTACACCACGAGGCTTCCCAGACACACACCACGCAAACACACACTCTACGGCCGTACAGTAATTTTCCTCACTGACACAGACCCTGCGGTGCACGTTTGTGATCTGCTCTGCTGAGGCGGCTCACAGGGACTCTTCCTCGCCCAGAGGGGCAGCTGTCTCTTGTGCAGCTGGAGCAGCAGCTGTGGGGATCCCCTCTACTTCATCCTCCAGCTGCTTCTCCTTCTAATGCTCTCTCCAGCTCCAGCCCCAGCAGCTCCTCTCCAAAGCCAGCAAGTGCCCACCTGCCCCTTTACACACCCCACCGGGAGAACAAGGCCAAAGCAGCCCACGCACACCTGAGCCAGATGCAGCAACAACAGCCCCAGGGCCCCAGTGCAGCCTCTGGCAGAGAACAAACCAGCAGCCACGATTCCCGCAGCTGCTTGGCTGGAGACCGCCTGCTGCAGGAGCTCCTGCACACCCCGCTCCTTCCCCGCACCCGTGCTGCTGGCACCTGCGTTAACGGAGGATGGAGCAGCCCCAGGCCCAGCTGCTGCTGCCAGGAGAGGCCGTGGGGTGGCCCGGAGCTGTGGGACAGGTCAGGGAGGTTTTGGGCTGGGACAGCTGCAGGGGGAGCGGGCTGGGGCAGCTCTGGGATTCGGGGTGCAGGTGCCTGTGCTCCTCAGGGGTGGATTTCTCCCTCCAGGGCCTGCAGCTTGCTGGTGGAGTTGTCGATGGCTGCCTGAGGGTGACAGTGTTAGTGGCTGGATCCTCTTCTAGGCATCCATTTCACAGATCACAGGCTACTTGAGACTGGCCAGGAGGTCACCTGAAGGGTGAGGTCACTTGGAGGGTGAGGTCACCTGGTCCCACCCCCTGCTCAAGCAGGGCCACCTGCAGCCGGTTGTCCACGATGGTGTTCACAGGGCTGTGGAACATCTCCAAGGAAGGAGACTCCACAAGCTCCCTGGGCACTCTCTGCCAGTGCGCGTCACTCACACAGCACCCTCTGCTGAGCTGCGTGAGATCTCTGTCAGCCCATCTCTCCAGTGTGCCCAGGTCCCTGCGGATGGCAGCACGACCCCCTGGCCTAAGTGCCACTCCTCCCAGCGTGGTGTCCTCCGCCAGCTTGCTGAGGGTGCACTCTGCCCCACCATCCCGACCACTTAAGGAAGATGTTAAACAGGATTGGACCCAGTATTGACCCCTGGGAGACACTGCCTGTAACTGGCCTGCAACCAGACTTGGTGCCACTGAGCAACACGCTCTGGACCGGGCCGTCAGCCAGTGTCAGTCTCACTTGCCGCTGGCTCATCCAGCCCATTTCAGTTCCAGGGACTCAACCTCCATATTTAAAACAAAAGAGACTGCAACATGGGCACATGCCATCACACAGCTCTCAAAATCCCATCACGTAAACTGCTCAGACTGGGTGCACTCACCAATTGCCCCAAAATCCACAGAGAAGAAAACACCCTGTAAAGGACACATTTTTAATTATGGGTTTGGCTTTTCTGCCTGCTGGTACGAAATGAGTGTTGTTTTGGGGAAGCGATCCCAAACATTGGACCCAGATTCAGGTTCTTCCTCAAGGGGCCTGTGGGCAGGCAGGCAGAGCTGTCCGTGTGTCTGGAGGGGCTCTCTGAGCCTGGTCAGAGGCAGCACTGGCAGGAGGGATGGGGGAGCTGCTGGTGCCCTTGGTGCAGCTTGGTCCCTGCTAGAGGAAGTTTTAGTGCTTCCTGGATTCTTCCTCCTCCTCCTCCTCCTCTCTGACATTGCTGGGGTCAAATGCTGTGTTCCTTCCTCTCTCAGGTCACAATCTGCCCCCATCACTACTGCAGTGCCATGACTGTTTTCCTGATGTGTATCTCTTGGGCACCGAAGCCTTCCTCCTCCTCCTCCTTGCTGAGGGATCATAGTCTGTGGTGTCCACAAACCAGCTGTGGAGATCATGACCCCGCTGTGGGGATCTTCTCCGGTCTCTGTGCCTCAGATGAGGTTTCTTCTGAGCAGCTGGGGGTACCGAAGCACACTGGGAGCTGGCATTGCGGGGAACTGGAGCTGCAACCTCCCTTGGGGCTCGGTCCCAACATGGAGAACTTATTCTCCACCTCCTCGTGCTCCTTGCCAGGCGATGCTGGTCCATGATCTCCATAAGCTGGCTGCGCAGATCATGGCCCTGCTGTGGGGACCTGCTCCGCTTCCTGTGCCTTGGCTGGGTTTGCTCCTGAGCAGCACTGGGGCGGGAGCACACTGAGAGCTGCGGTTGGAGGGCACTGCAGCTCTGTCATCCCTGTGAGTGGGGTCACAGCTCAGGGGACTGGTTCTCCCGCTCCTCCCATCTGAGTGTTCGTAGTCCGCGGTCTCCACAACCCAGCTGCGGAGATCGTTGCCCCAGTGCGGGGATCTGCTCCTGGGCCTCTCCCTGGCACCGTTCTCCTGGCAGGGGGCAGAAGGGCTGAATCCCCGCTCCTCTTTGCTGCTGTCCTCTCGTGCAGAGTGGAGCACACGGTCACAGGGGTGACAGCGCAGCGGGCACGCGGCTTTCCTTCTGGACACCAGCCTTATGCTGCCACGGAAGAAGCGACGCAAGCAGGAGCCCAGGCAGGAGGCCGTGTTCAGCCTTCCTGGCCAGATGCAGGGTTTGTGACCAGGAAAACTACTGTGACCAGGCCACATGCAACACCCCTCAAGGACCAGATGGACAAACGTGGGGGCTCTCAGGGCCTTCTGACCAGGACACCTCTCACACACACAAAAGAAAACCCACACTAAGGTGGCAGCATGGAGCACCAGGGCAAAAACATGACCATCCATGTTTCTACTAGAAAAGAGCCTGCTGGCTACTGCAAGGCTCAACTATTGCAGGAAAATGTTAACAAATAATAAACCAAATATTAACAAATGCAAAAGGCCAGTGACCAATGAAGACTGAACACCTACCCCTGGGATTGCCCCCAGGCTCAGGAACAGGATTACACCAAGAGGCTTGATCACCATGGACTGCAGGAACCAAACAGGGAGTCAAACACAGGGGAGGAGCTTCCATGGCATGTTGTGATCTCCTTCTTCCTCAGTCACCTGCAGTGACGGGAGGGGGTGAGGTAAGGACACAGGACACACACAAAGGTGTACGTTCCCACAGCTAGAAATGGAACATACGTGACCTTTTTGCTGAGACCTAGCAGGTTTGCAGGGAAATAGTATTTATGACTTGTCTGTGTAACACCACCAAGGACCAAAAAGCTTTTGAAAAGCCTCTGAGATGATCTTGGGTACAATCACACGTGAATAACCTATTAAAACGTGAGTGTTTATTCCTTCAAGCAGACAGACAGTGACAACGTACCTCTGGGACAGCCCAAGGCTCATAACCAGGATCCAGCTGAGAAGCTCCATCAACTCTGCCAGTGCCATGGCCTGGAGTCAAGCACAGACCAGAGAGGTTTCCAGGCTCACAGAGCAATACTCCTGCATTTCGGGTAAAAGAGGACATAAAGAAGAGAGAAACAATGCCCATCTATTGCAGAGAAATAGCCCTACTTAGGGAGAAAACTGGAAAAATGACTAAATATTCCAAATATTTGGGGGCTAAATTGGCCAATACAGGCAAAAGATTCTGAGTATTTGGGCAAAAAGTGGCCAAAAGAGGCAAAAACGTCCACATTTGGGAGCAAAACTGTCGGCAAAGGTGAAAACATCCCATATTTGGGAACACAGCACCTCCATTAGGGGAAAAAATGGGCAAAAGCACCTGAATATATCGGGTAAAAAGAGCCAGAAAAACCAAAGCACCACTAGATTTGGATCAAAACTGGCCAAAAAGGGGTATAACATCCCCAGATTTGGGGTGAAATTGGACCACAAAGTCAAAGTACGCCCAGATTTGGGTAAAAAACGGCCAAAAGTGGCCCAAACACGCCCAGATTTGGGTAGAAACTGGACTGCAAAGCCAAAGAACTCCCAGATCTAGGCAGAAACGACCCCAAAGCGCACAAATGTGCCCAGATTTAGCTCAAAACTGGCCCAAAGGGCCAAAGCAATCCCAGCTTTGATTTGAAACAGGCCCAAAGTCTCAAAGCGTGCCCTGGGATGGGGCCGTGTGGCACGAGGCTGGGGGGCAGCGAGGGCCCACAGGGACTCAGTGCTGGTTTCTGCCCCTGGGCCACCACTCCCAGCCCCTGCTTGCCCAGAACTTGCCCCTGAAGCAGCCGCAGCCCCTCTCCCCTCCCTGCGGGGCGTCTGCCCCCTGCCCACACCCTGGTGCTGCCTGGCTCGCCCTGCCCGGCCCAGCCCGGCTGCTCTCCCGGCCCCAGCCCCAGCCCTGGCCCCACTGCTGCCCTGCTGAGCTGCTCGGGGCTGGGTGCTGCCCCTGCCCGCCCACCTGCTCCCTGCGCTCGGCTGGAGCAGCCTGGGCGTCCCGGGCTGGCAGGGGCACCAGGAGGAGGAGGAGGGTGAGGACCATGGCCCCCACGCTCGCACCATGATGCTGCTGCTGCCAAGACACAGCACAGCACGTCACCGTGGGGCTGTGACCTCATGGTCACATTGCAGTCACCACATCTGCACACTACTGCATGGCCTTGTTCTACACCAGCATGGAAGGAACACAAGTGGAGAAGGGTGCACCTATTTGGGAGGCAGCGCTGCCTATGGGAGTGCACAGGCTCTCACTTCTTGCTTCCCAGAAATCAATCAATCAATCAATCAATCCCAAAAGCACCAACTTCAAGGGTCTTGTAACTATTTTTGTCAGGCAGCTCTCTAGGAAGAAACCAGCTTTACCTGCTGGTTTTACCACAGCTTCAATGCCTTTAAAGCCACCACTTCTTACCTCTGCTGCTCCAACACAGCCTCACAGCCCAGCAAAATCACAGTGCAGGCAGAAACCTTCACCATACAGAGAGGGAGAGTCAGGAATACGTTACTCTCAAAAAACAGACACTGTCAACCACTCTTGCTCTCGCTTACCAAATTCAGACAGTGTAAGAAAACAACAAGGAAGCGAGATTCTTATTTTATGGAGCCCATTATATGGACCATTCAACATCAAGTCCAACCAGAGTGTGAACCTCCGAATAAGAAATATCATCTTAAAATTTCCAGGAAAATGAAGGGCTTTGAAGTGGCAAGACCATCAAATGTTCATAAAAGCACTGCCATGCAAGTCCACATCCCTGATCACAGACCACCTGCCCTGGTACCTAAGGCAGTGATGTTCTCAGCTGATTCGCAGCCACTGACATCTGGAAAACAGCACAAACTCTCATGTCCTTCAGTGCCAAACATGTAGTTTGGAACTGAAACAGGCAAGAAATCCACCTACAGCCAGTCTGGTTTCATTCGAGGACATGAGGACAAGTTGAGTTCACATTCACCAGGAGTCACAGCAGCTCCCACCCGTCCCTGCAGACCCCAACAGCGCTCCTGTGCAGGGTCCTGAGGAGCAGTAAGCACAGAACAAGAAACCTCCCTTCCAAAGAAGGCCCACAGCTGCCCTTCCAACAAGCTGCACAAGCAGCAGCTGAGAACAACCTCTGCTGTAGCTGCACCTGGCTCTGCTGTCTGCAGGAGACCAGCTCCTGAATGATCCCCAGCCCTACAGACACAGATCTTCCCCAGGGCAGGGATGAGCAAACACCAGAGTGCAGGGACACCTGGTCATTCAGTTCAAGCTGCTGGGGAGAAGGACAGAGGACTAGAGAGAGACAAATGAGACAAGAGAGAAGACAGAGGAGCTGAGACAGAAAGAAACACACAGGGGAAAGGATGGAGAGATGGAGAGATCAAGGCAGAAAGGGACAAGGAGCTGTGAAGAAACAGGGAGGAAGAAACAGCAGGGCTGATGAGCAGGACAGAGGGATGGGGAGGGGGGAGGAGGAGAAGCAGGAAGGGGCTAGAGAAAGACAGGGAGGGGGATGTACAGATGGAGAGACAAAAAGAAAGTCTGAGAAATAAAGCAAAGTTCGGATCCAAATGAAGACACTGGAAAGGGGAAACATGCAGCAATGAGCTGGAGGGAGAGGAAAAGAGGGCTGAGGAGCAGGAAAGAGGAAGAGAAGAAAAAGAAAAGGCAGAGCCAGCTGGACAGGGGTGATATAGTGAGAAAGGATGGGACTGGGAACAGGCAAGGAAGACAGAAAGAAAACCAGGACAGAAAGACATCAAGAAGGAAAAGGGGCAGTAATCTGGACAGAGATGGAGAAAGAAGAACAGGGAAAGGGAAGACAGGCAGAAAGACAGAAAGGGAGCAGGAGAGAGAAAGAACAATAAGGGTTGGGGGCAGGACAGAGATTGGGGAAAAAATCCTGGGGTGGGCACACAAGACGGAGAGGGAGTAAAAAAGAAGAGGGGCAGGAATAGGTGCAGGGAGCAGGACAGAGGGATACAGTGAGAAATGATGGGGCAGGGAGCAGGACAGAGCAACAGACCAGAATGACGACAAAGAGAAACCAGGGATGATGAGAACCACAGAGGGGAGGAGACAGAGAGGGAGATACGAGAAACCCTGCACAGAGATGGAGAAGGGTGGGGGAAACGGTGAGGAAGCAGCAGAGGGACAGAGAGAGAAGAGATGAAGAGGAAGAAGGACACAGCAGGAAAGAGGAGGGAGCAGGGAGGGACTGGAACACAAAACAGGATGAAATGACCCCGAGGGCCCAGGACTCACCACAGTTCCTGCTCTCTGCACTGCCAGGCAAGCTGTGGAGTTCAGGCAACTCTGTCTATCTGTCTTTTCCTCCCCTCCTAGTGTGCAGCTCCAGTCGCTCGCCCATCCTGCACCTAAGAGAACACATCGGTGTTCTACAGCTCTTACACCACGAGGCTTCCCAGACACACACCACACACACACACTCTACGGCCGTGCTGTAATTTTCCTCACTGACACAGACCCTGCGGTGCAGGTTCGTGATCTGCTCTGCTGAGGCTGCTCACAGGGACTCTTCCTCACCCAGAGGGGCAGCTGTCTCCTGTGCAGCTGCAGCAGCAGCTGTGGGGATCTCCTGCACTTCACCCTCCAGCTGCTTCTCCTTCTCCTGCTCTCTCCAGCTCCAGCCCCAGCAGCTCCTCTCCAGCAAGTGCCCCCTGCCCCCTCCCCCGCCCAGGAGAACAAGGCCAGAGCAGCCCACGCACACCTGAGCCAGAGGCAGCAACAACATCCCCAGGGCCCCAGAGGGAGGAAAAAGGGCCCCAGGGCTGGGCCGGGCGCTGCTCAGCCTCGGGGCAGCTCCACGGGCGCCATGGCAAAACTCACCCTGGCCGCCTGCAGAGCAACCGCCTGCTCAGCCTGGGCTGCGCCACCATTGGTCGGGAGGGCTGTCAGTCTCCTCCCCTGAGCTGATCCTGCAGCTGATTGGCTGTCTGGGCTGTGACTCTGCCCTGGTTTGGGGCCCACCCTGCCCTGAGGTGATGCTCTCTCTGATTGGCTGCCTGAGGGGTCTTTCCCTCCACAGTGTCCGTCTTCCCTGAGGCAAGGTTTCCTCTGCTTGGCTGGCTGGGTTTTCCCACTGCCCCCCCCACCAAGTGATTGGCCAGACCCTTGTCAATCATCCATGTGCTGCACTCCCACCAGGAGTGATTGGTGCAGCCAGCACAGCCCGCCCCGAACGCTGCCCAGTTTGTTCCACTGTCGCCAACTGTCCTGCAGCTCGCAAAGCTTGATTGGCTGCTTACATTTCAATCACATGAGTTACCCCGCCTCCTCCAATGTGATTGGCTGCGTTTCATCCACTGACTGGCCCCGGACTTCCGGGCGGTTGTTGCCAGGCAGCGAGCTCCACCTGAGAATGAACTGTGGGCCCTGAGCAAAGGCCGTGGGTGATGAAAGACACGTGGGGACCCTGAACACGAGGATTTGGCCCCAGGAAGGAGGCTCTGGGCACTCAGAAGGACGGGCAGATGCTACAGATGGCGCTTTGGGCCCTGAACACGAGGGGACCCTCTTGGTTCCCACCCGAGCTGGGTTTGGTGCCCGTGACCCCACGGTCCAGCTGTCTGCTGTGCTTTCTGACCGCATGGGCGCTCTTGTCCTGCCCAACTTCTGCTGCAAATCCTGCTGCAGGAAACAATCACCTTGCCAATAGAACAGGCCCGGGCAGCATCTCTCAGCAAAGCGTATTTTATAAACCATTTTGCAAGACCAGGTGTTCTACCCAAAGACAGGCACGGGGAGTAGGACAAAAAGCCCCCGCTTACATATCCACCGATCCCAGCTGCACATCCCCTCCCTGCTCCCCATCGGCTGGTACTGCAGGGTTTACAGACTGCCCACTGCTTGCCTCGGTTTGCCTGTCTCATTCATCTAATTCTAACAACCTCTAACCTATTGATTTATTCAAAATATGGATTCCTGGCTCTTTGGGTACCCTTCCCCCTAGATTAACTTTTAAATACAGCAATCCGTTTGGATTCCGGGATTATTTCAAATGGACTTTGTTTTACGTTAAGGATTCGTGGGCTGATGTCTCTGAGTCCTTCCCCTGCTGGGGCCAGGTGCCAGATCCGTTCCAAAAACAACATTCCCCCTTTCAATGGCTCCTTACAACTCCACATTGAAACAGAAGAGACGGCAAGATGGGCACACACAGCACACAGCTCCCAAAACCCACTACAGAGACTTCTCAGAATGGGCATTTCTCCAATTGCCTCAAAACCCACCGAGAAGCAAACACCCCACAAATGAGACACACGAGGCCAACAAGAGTTTGTTTTTAATCGTGGCTTTGGCTGTTCTGCCCGCTGGTGCCCAGTGAGTGTTTCTGAGCAGCGATCCCAGCCGTGGCCGCAGGTTGCAGCTCTTCCTCCCGGGGCCTGTGGGCAGGCGGGCCGGCCGGCAGAGCTGCCCGTGGCTCTGGAAGGGCTCTCTGAGCTCTTCCTGCCAGAGGCAGCACTGGCTGCTGGTGCCCTGGGGCAGCTTGGTCCCTGCTGGGGCAGCTTTGCTGCCTCCTGGACTCTTCCTCCTCCTCTTCCTCCTCTCCAGCACCACAGGCGTGGGATGCTGTGTCCTCCCTCAGCCAGGCTGCAATCTGTCCCCGTCACCACCCACTGTTTTCCTCATCTGCATCTCCAGGGCACTGAAGCCTTCCTGCTCCTCCTCCTCCTCTGTGCTGAGGGGTCACAGTCCGTGATCTCCACAACTGCGTGTGGAGATCATAGCGGCGCCGCGGGGATCTGCTCCGCTCCCTCTGCCTCAGCTGGGTCTGCTCCCGAGCAGCTTTGGGTGCAGAACGACACCGGGAGCTGTGGCTGGAGGGCCCTGGAGCTGCATCATCCCTTAGGGCTCGGTCAGACCGTGGAGGACTGGTTCTCCAGCTCCTCGTCCTCCCTGCTGAGCGATGCTGGTCTGTGATCTCCAGAAACTGGCTGCGGAGATCATAGTCCCGCCGTGGGGATCTGCTCCGATGTCTCATCCTTGGCCGGGTTTGCCCCTGAGCAGCTCTGGGGGCAGGAACAGACTGGGAGCTGCTGCTGGAGGACAGTGGAGGTGCTGGTGCAGACTGGGAGCTGCCACTGGAGGGTATTGGAGCTGCCTCGTCCCTGTGAGTGGGGTCACAGCTCAGGGGACTGGTTCTCCCCCTCCTCCCATCTGAGTGTTCGTAGTCTGCGGTCTCCACAACCCAGCTGTGGAGATCGTTGCCCCAGTGCGGGGATCTGCTCCTGGGCCTCTCCCTGGCACTGTTCTCCTGGCAGGGGGCAGAAGAGCTGAATCCCCGCTCCTCTTTGCTGCTGTCCTCTCGTGCAGCGTGGAGCACACGGTCACGGGGGTGACAGCGCAGCGGGCACGCAGCTTTCCTTCTGGACACCAGCCTGAGACAGCCATGGAAGAAGCGACGCAAGCAGGAGCCCAGGGAGGAGCTGCTGTTGATCCTGCCTGGCCAGATGGGGCACGGCCAGCCCGCAGCTGCCTCCTGGGCTCCTGCCCGGCTTTGCTGGCTGGTGATGGCTGGTGCAGATGAGCTGCTGTCCTCTGGAGACTCCACCGTGCCCCCCGCCATGTCCTGCAAAGAGGGCTGTGAAAAGGTCCTGCCCTCCCCTCCTGACAGGACCCACCAGTGGGGAAACTCCAGAAGCTGTAAGAGCCCCCCAGACGCTCTCCTGGAGGCTGCAGGGGGGCCAAGGAGCACAAATGGAAGGGATCCAGCTGGATGCTGGGATAGGGATGCTGAACTCACCAAAGGTTTCTGTACAATAAGCAGAGAGAATTTAACTTACAAGAAGAGGGACTGAGACCTGGGGAAAGAAAGAGATAGAAGAAGCAGCTTGTAGGCTTGCATGTTCAAAGAACAGCCCTGCAGGGACTGACAAACAAGGGCTGCTTTTCTCCTAAATCAGTTCCAGATACTGGCAGCCCTTGGGAACTGCCCAGCAGATTTAGAAGGAAATGTTCACAGAAGTACTGACAGGCCTGGCTGTGCTCCCCAGAGAGCAGGTGGTTGGCCAGAGCGTGGTGTACGTCAGGCACTGCAGGATGGAATTGAGGAAGCATGGGTTGCCCACGTTGTGCAGTCCCGCTCCAGCTCTCTGGTTGTGCTGCGAGGCCATGCAAATCTTCTCTAGGGGAAAGAAGATCCTCTGTGGTGGAGCCATTCCCTCAGCAATGACTGCCAAGAAACCACATTTGAAAAGAAATAATGTTGTTGCATGAAAGCGCATTTTAACAGTCAAGTTTTCTACAGGAGTACCCAGGACAACCAGCCCTAACCTCCAACAGAGATACGTTGGGGCAAGCCTAACACTGCCATTGCAATTTGCTGGTCAAGAAACAGTTTTGAAAAAGTGTGTTCCCCTGCTTACTTTGCCTCAAGTCCAACAAACCCACACTCGTTTCTGTGCCGCAGACAACCTTCCTTTCCCTCTAGAGTCTTGAATGGCATTAGCAGGTCAAGTCTTCCCTTTTCTTGATTGTAAGTTGATGAAAACAACCAAGTACCTGGCACAGAAGGTAACCCTACTGATGTCGGACCTTTCTGCGAGCAACGACATCTTTAAAACTCCTGTACAGAGCGGCTGGGAGTGAGGAAACACAACTTCCCCTGTCTAATTGAGAACACCTTGGTAAGTCTGGCTGCTCTCAGGAAGTGCCCCAGAATCCACTCTGGGTTGTCAGCACATCAGTATTCAGGAATTGAGCACCAGCCACGTCCGTTGACCTTGGGGATTCACAAAGTCCGAGGCTGCTGCTGCAGCTGCTACTCACAGAGGTCATTCTCCGTTGTGGCCATCGCTCCTCTCAGGAACACAGGGCTCTGGATGACAAAGGATGTCAGGATGTGCTCCAGAAAGAGAAGATGAGCGTCAATCCCGTCACCTGATTCCAAATAAAGAATTGCACCTCAACAAAATGATTAAAAAATACCCAAATTGAAACCCACAGAACAGCATCTGCCACCGAGAGTGTTTCAGTGGCAGTTTTAACTGCTGCAGAGCTGCAAGGCTGATGACCTTCCCATGACTCTCACGGGGCCCCAGTTCACAGCAGTTTCAAAGGCCTTTTGAAAGTCTCCAATGCACGTTACCTTCTGTGACGAGGACCTGCTGCTGAGCTGTTGCTGCTCCTGCCCCATCAGCACGTAGATATGGGTGGGCTCCTCACAGGGGCCTGCTGTCACCCGTGGGGAGGAGGGGACGGTCACCCAGCGTGGCGGTGGCATGGGCGAAAGGGGTGGGGTGAGGGGTCGGCGTACGTCATCGATGCCACGGGAGAGGGCCTGGCAGTGGCAGGTGTGGCAGCCAGAGTCATGGAGGAAGAAGAGGGTCCTGCCATAACCCAGGAGGAAGAGGTGCTGCTGGGCAGGCGGCAGCTTGTGGTGGCCGTGAGCAAAGGGGGATGGGATGGAGGCCACCAGCGCTGGCTGCTGACAGGGGCCCAGGCCCTGGAGGCTCAGCCCGTTGGTGTCTGGAGGGGGAAGCAGAGACGTTGTCATGGGCTGGGGACAAAGTGCCACCACCCTCCCCTCCCTTGGCGGTGCCGGGGGCTCACAGCTGAGACTGCGGCATCTTGCAGGGCCGGGTGCTGGTGGGGGCAGAGGGGGCAGAAGTGGCCCCAGGCGGCCTCGCTGTTCACAGCTCGTGGCGGCAGCAGCAGGTCTGGCCCCGGCTCAGCAGGTCGGGCAGCGTCAGGAGATGATGAGCAGGAGCTGTGGGGAGGCGGGGAGAGCGTCAGCCCTGGGACCCCCTGCTCTGAGGGGAGACCCCAGCCCCGCCACCCCCCTGCTCCACTCACCATCTCAGGCCAGACGTGGGATGGCGGCCACGTCCTCCCCTCCTCACCGTCCTCCAGGCGCTGTGGGGTCGCTTGTGCTGCGGGAGGGGACGTGGGTGAGATGAGAGCGAGCACCCCCACGGCAAACACGGCCCCCGCCATCATCACCACCCACCCCGTCCTCCACCTCAGCGTCACGTCCTCATCGCTGTCGGTCACGTGCTGGCGGCGATGGCGGCGAGAAGCCCAGTGGCCCATGGCTGCTGTGTGGTGGCACAGCCCAGGGACACTGACTCTGTGAGGCGGTGGCTCCCACAGAGACTGGGGGTCCAGAACACGGGCAAGGGGGGGAGGGCTGAAGAGAGGAGGCGGGGCCAGGGCCGGGGGCTGCTCAGCCCTGGGGCAGCCCCACGGGCGCCACGTCCCAGCTCAGCCCGGCCACCGGCAGAGCCGCCGCCTTCTCACTTCCACCTTTGCCAGCACAGGGCGGCAGGGCGGCCAGTCTCCTCCCTGAGGTGACGCTGCCCCGCATTGGTCCCTGGGCTGTCACTCTGCCCCGCTTTGGACCCACGACAGCGAACAGAACACGGCAAGAGAGAAAGAAGGAAAGAAGAGCAGAAGGAATGAAGGAGAGGGGAAGACAAGGGCAGAGAGCAGGACATAGAGGCAGAAAGAGACAAAAGACAGAGAACAGGTCAGGAAGATTATGAGGGAAAAAGACAGGGACGCAGATCAAGACAAAGAGATGGAGAAGAAGAAAGAGACAATGGCCTGAAGGGTAGAGAGGGACAGAAAAAAAAATGCACAGGGAGCAGGAAAGAGCAGCAATGAGGAGAGGAACAGTTGGATGACAAAGACTTGGAGAAAAGAGAAAGGGGTGACAGGGAGCAGAGCATAATAACAGAGGGGAAGAGAGCTACGTGGAAGCCAAAAGAACCCGACAAAGAAGGAAACAGGAGAGGGCAGGGAAGGACTGGGACACAAAAGAGGGTGACACGACCCCCAGGGCCCAGGGCTCACCACAGTTCCCGCTCTCTGCACTGCCAGGCAAGTTGTGGAGTTCAGGCAACTCTGTCTCTGTGTTTCTGTCCTCCCTTTCTCTTCTGTAGCCCCAGCCGCTTGCCCATCCTCCACCTAGGAGAAGACACTGGTGTTTGACAGCTCTTACACCACGAGGCTTCCCAGACACACACCACGCAAACACACACTCTACGGCCGTACAGTAATTTTCCTCCCTGACACAGACCCTGCGGTGCACGTTTGTGATCTGCTCTGCTGAGGCGGCTCACAGGGACTCTTCCTCGCCCAGAGGGGCAGCTGTCTCTTGTGCAGCTGGAGCAGCAGCTGTGGGGATCCCCTCTACTTCATCCTCCAGCTGCTTCTCCTTCTAATGCTCTCTCCAGCTCCAGCCCCAGCAGCTCCTCTCCAAAGCCAGCAAGTGCCCACCTGCCCCTTTACACACCCCACCAGGAGAACAAGGCCAAAGCAGCCCACGCACACCTGAGCCAGATGCAGCAACAACAGCCCCAGGGCCCCAGTGCAGCCTCTGGCAGAGAACAAACCAGCAGCCACGATTCCCGCAGCTGCTTGGCTGGAGACCGCCTGCTGCAGGAGCTCCTGCACACCCCGCTCCTTCCCCGCACCCGTGCTGCTGGCACCTGCGTTAACGGAGGATGGAGCAGCCCCAGGCCCAGCTGCTGCTGCCAGGAGAGGCCGTGGGGTGGCCCGGAGCTGTGGGACAGGTCAGGGAGGTTTTGGGCTGGGACAGCTGCAGGGGGAGCGGGCTGGGGCAGCTCTGGGATTCGGGGTGCAGGTGCCTGTGCTCCTCAGGGGTGGATTTCTCCCTCCAGGGACTGCAGCTTGCTGGTGGAGTTGTCGATGGCTGCCTGAGGGTGACAGTGTTAGTGGCTGGATCCTCTTCTAGGCATCCATTTCACAGATCACAGGCTACTTGAGACTGGCCAGGAGGTCACCTGAAGGGTGAGGTCACTTGGAGGGTGAGGTCACCTGGTCCCACCCCCTGCTCAAGCAGGGCCACCTGCAGCCGGTTGTCCACGATGGTGTTCACAGGGCTGTGGAACATCTCCAAGGAAGGAGACTCCACAAGCTCCCTGGGCACTCTCTGCCAGTGCGCGTCACTCACACAGCACCCTCTGCTGAGCTGCGTGAGATCTCTGTCAGCCCATCTCTCCAGTGTGCCCAGGTCCCTGCGGATGGCAGCACGACCCCCTGGCCTAAGTGCCACTCCTCCCAGTGTGGTGTCCTCCGCCAGCTTGCTGAGGGTGCACTCTGCCCCACCATCCCGACCACTTAAGGAAGATGTTAAACAGGATTGGACCCAGTTTGACCCCTGGGAGACACTGCCTGTAACTGGCCTGCAACCAGACTTGGTGCCACTGAGCAACACGCTCTGGACCGGGCCGTCAGCCAGTGTCAGTCTCACTTGCCGCTGGCTCATCCAGCCCATTTCAGTTCCAGGGACTCAACCTCCATGTTTAAAACAAAAGAGACTGCAACATGGGCACATGCCATCACACAGCTCTCAAAATCCCATCACGTAAACTGCTCAGACTGGGTGTGCAGTGCAGTGCCCGCCCTTCATCTGAGGGGCTGACCTCTGATTGGCTGCTTGGGCTGTCACTCTGCCTGACACCTTGCCCCTCATGCCATGGCCTCAGCAGAGCAGGATGTGATGGCGGGAAGCGTCAAATTCATCTTCAGTGTCCAAGGGTTTTCTCCTGGTCTTTGCTGACCATTCACATTGGGACGTGCACAATCAGCCTGTGTTATGTCACTTTCAGCAGCTGCTGCTTTGGCAGAAATGGCTTGTTTATTCTTGTTGATTCTGCAAGTCTCGCATTAAAAAGCTGCACCCAGCACATCTGTCTGGTGTGCTGCTCTGAATCACATCAATAGTCAAAACCGCTGTATTTGCTCCCCTCCCAACTAGAGCAAAGTAAACCCCTGGATTTCACTCTCTTTCCTAAAGAGACGATCGTAGGAAGTTACATTCACATCCTGGGATGGAAAAAAAGGGAAAGAATATGAATAGGAAAAGCATTCCAGACAATTGAAAAAAAATGGAAAGACATTCTATAAAGGAACAAAAATTTTCCAAGAGGCATCCACCTGTATTTCATATCAGAAATACACTCAGTGCCGATGTTTGCAACACGAGGTGTACAATGTGGCATTGTCTGTACTGCTTTAAATCTGTTAAATAGTATTAATAGACAAGTAAAACAATGAGCAACTTGTATGAAATCTTGTTTTCATCAGAGTGCACTCACTTCACCTTATTTCCTCTGACAAGCTGTTCAACTGGCCATATGTGAGAGATTCTAAGATAATGTCTTGAGGACCCGTGTTGGAAAGTAAAACGTGGGAAAGCAAGATGTGCGGTTCCAGCCACCTGGATGATAAAGGAAGATCAATACTAACACGACCATCCGGACGGCCAAAGACATAATACTAACACAATAATATGTAAAGGGCCTTGGACAGATTACTTTGAAGTACATTTCTCCTAATTGTAAAAAGTTATAGCCCAGACTCGTCAGAATGGTATCTCGGGCTGGACAACCGACCCCTAGTGCATGGGATGTGTGAATGTCCTTGGGCCTGGTCTGTGAATGAGTGGAAAAACAAGTGAGAGAAACATCACATGAGTTTAGTGTGTTTTTAATAACAATTAGTGGAAAAACACCTTTTGCAAACATCTTAGTCCAGGCCCGTACCTGTAAATCCTATACGTTGTCAATGGTGAATAAAGAAGGCAGCCTAGGCCTAGGTCAGGTCTCTGCTTGGCCAGGCTCTGCGCTCCTTCCTGAACAAGATCTCTGCCTCTGCGCGAATTTCTGTCTGTGTCCTGGTATGTGTCATTTCTAATAGCCGCAAAAAATCCTGCGGGTGATCTGGAACTGTGAGCAGCACTGACCACACGGCGCCCTCTCAACAGCAGAAGCAACTTTCCTGCCCAATAGGGCTTGCTCCTTCCCCACACAGCTTCTCCCCTCAGTGTTGCTGGGCTCTCCCGGGGCAGGCTGAGCGCTGACCCTGGCAGGCGGCAGAGTCCCTTCACCTTTTTCACCCCCCACCACCTGGATTCCTCCTTTTGTGCTCTGCCCGCTCCAACAGTTTGTCACTTGGTTATATGGTCAGTTTATCCTCAAGCCACTGAGAGCTTCTGTAAGCGGTGAGACAGCACACAAAGCCCATGCCCTCTGCTGCCCACCCTTGGAGTTCCCTAGAAACTTCTACAAACCCACTACAGGAGCAGCTTCACTGCTGTTCAGATCAGCCAGCCAGGTGAACACGGGTCTCTGGAACACACCACAGGGCAACAGGGCAGTCCCAAGGGGACATGAGGGCAAAGGGGGACCTGGAGACACCTGAGAGCACCCAGGTGCCCAGGGCTGAACTGGCCTGTTCCTCCCAACAGGACATGGTGCCCCTTGCTCCCCAGGCACAGGGTCACAGTGGGGCCCTTTGTGACCTCGCATTGTGACACCCACTACCCTGCATTGTGGGACAGGATTTGGCTGGCCTCAGCAAAACTCCCAGCACTTATCAATTGGTAAAAGGAGATGTGCTGGAACTTGTTGGTCACAGGCCATGGGAAGGATAGAGGCGAGAACCTTAATTAGAAGGAGTGGAGAGCGCTGATTCTATGTTTAGACAAGGTTCACAAGTTAATAATGTTGTCCTGTAAAAAGGAGACTCTTGTTTTTGCACAGGGAAGATTGCTTGGGTTGGGGTAGTAACTGTTTAAGAAAATGTCTTAGCACCAGCCAGTCTGTGAATGTGTACAGTGTAGACCAATCAGTCTGTAACACGGTAACAGAAACACCAATCAGCTCGAAGCACATTGCTGAGGAAAAGTATAAATGTATGTGAAGTACACTAATAAAGCGGACATTTTGTTTGCATCAAACCGCGCCCCGTCTCTCAATCGCGGTGCTGCATGTGCTCAGCGCAGCTGCAGCCCCGGCCCACACTGTCCGGCACCTTTAAGATCGTCGAGTCCAACCATACCCTCACTTTAGCTGCCCCTGGCAGACTCCCCTCTGCCCCCGGCAGCCTTGTGCTGAGGACTCCCCAAGTGCAGCCCACGTCTTTCCCGGCTGCCCTTGGCAGACTCGTGGTGTTTCACCAAGTCTTCCCAATTCCTCACCTATACCTCTTTCCCCAAACCCACGAGATGGCAGACAAACACCTCACCTGCCCCGTGGTGGCCCTGGAGGAGGACAGGGCTCCCCAGGAGAGCAGCTCTCCAGCAGAGCCCCAGGAGCTGTGCATGGCCCAGGACCTGGAGATGGGTGAGTGAGGGGCCCTGGTTGTCTGGGCAGGGCGGGGGCCAGCGAGCACTCCCTGCTCAACACCGGGATCACGTTTCTCTGCACGCTGGCAGGGGGGTTCCACAGGTGTTGGCCATGATGCTGCCTGAAGTCCAGGGCTGCTCCGAGCTGGGAGCCGGCCCCAGCACAGCCTCTGCGTGCAGAGGGGACCCAGCTCCTGCTCCAGGGCACGGGCAGCGAGAGGCAGCTGGGCGGGCAGGAGGCAACCGTGCTGTGGGACGGGGACCTTTCCTGCCCGTCTGAAGCGAGTTCCTCACCCGCTGCACCCGGCTTTCCCCGTCCTGCCTGGCTCCAGCATTGCAGCCCGTCTGCCGGGCACCCTCCAGCCCTGACACGCACGGGGAGACTGTGCCGGGGGCTGATCCAGGTCAAGACTCCAGAAGGAAAGGAAGGTTGCTCAGGGCACAAAAGTCAGAGTGGGGATTTGTTGCACTTTTGGCAAAGTGAGCAGGGGAACACGCTATTTTCCAAAAGTGCTCCTTGACCAGGAACTTTCAAGAGCAGTGTTAGGCTTCCCCCAGTTTTTCTGTGTGGGAGGATAGAGCTTGTTTTCCTGGGTGCTCCTGTACAGATACAGAACTCAACTTTTAAATCTGCTTCTCTGCAAGAACATGGACTCATCTCTCTTCCAATGTGGTTTCTTGGCAGTCGTTGCTGAGGGAATGGCTCCGCCGCAGAGGATCCTCTTTCCCCCAGAGAAGATTTGCATGGCCTGGCAGCACAGCCAGAGAGCTGGAGCGGGACTGCACAACCTGGGCAACACGTGCTTCCTCAACTCCGTCCTGCAGTGCCTGACCTACACCCCGCCTCTGGCCAACCACCTGCTCTCTGGGGAGCACAGCCGGGCCTGTGAGTACTTTAGGGAACATTCCTTGTCCATCTGTTGAGCAGGGCCCAAGGGCTCCCAGAATCTGGAAGCTGATCTAGGAGAAAAGTGGCCCTTCTTTGTCAGCTCCCTGAGTTGGTGTTCTCTGAACACTCAAGCCTAGAAGCAGCTTGTTGTATCTGGATGTGTTCATCTTCAGAAAGGCACCTCTTTCTATCCCAGGCTCTTGGTCCCTGTTCCTGCAAGTTAAACTCCTTTGCTTATTGCACAGAAAGCTTCTGTCAGTTCAGCATCCCTCTGAAGAAAGTTTTCCGTGCGTTAAAATGTCCCGGGCTTGTTGGGACTTGGGCAACTTGGGTGGAATGGAGAATTCTTAAACTGCAAGACCTCCATTAGGTTTCCCATCGCTGTGGATATTTTGCAAACCTGAGGAGCTTTCCTCTCCCATTCCTCCCTCCCTCTCCAGGTGGCCAGAAAGGCTTCTGCGTCATGTGCAGGATGGAAGTGCACGTTCAACAGGTCCTGCATTCCTCAGCCAGTGCCATCGAGCCTTGGGCTGTCGTCGATTTTCTCACAGGTGAGTCAGTGCAGGTGCTGTGACATGATTGATGCCGTTCTCGTAGGAGAGAACTAGTAACTTCTTCTTTCTTAGAAATAGGAGAAAATTTCCAGCATGGCAGGCAGGAGGACGCCCACGAGTTCTTACGCTGCACCATGGATGCCATGCAGAGAGCTTGTCTGAGAGGAAACAGCGAGTAAGTGCAAGCAAATTGTGTTTCCAGCGTTCCCAAGCCCTTTGGAGTCCTTGATGTCCTCCCCTCAAGGAAAACTATGCCCAGGGTTTTCAGACAAAGCCAGACTCTGGGAGGAGATAACTCTGCCTTCCCATTGGTTTGCAGCTTGGACATGTCCTCTCAAGCAACCACCATCGTCCATCAGATCTTTGGGGGCTTTCTGAGATCCAGAGGTACTTTTCCACTGCTATTGCTCTCCTTGGAATCGTCTGTGCCCTCCTGTCTGCCTGCGATAACAGCCGATGGTGTGATTGGCACAGTGGGTGTGAGAGGGTAACCCGGCACAGTCTGTCGACTTCCCCTGTCACTGAGCATTTCCATTTGCCTTCCAGTCACATGCTGGAGCTGCCAAGCGGTTTCCGATTCCTACGAGGCCTTCCTGGATGTTCCTCTGGATATCAAAGTAAGAGAGTTTGTAATTGTGCTTCAAGACGTCCCAAGGCCCCTGTAGCTTTCCAGATTCCACACAGTTGGCTTAAAAATGTATCTGACAAGAGAGGTTGGCGGTGGGCGGGAGGTGGAATGGACTGTGTTCTGCAGAGGCCATGGCAGTGGTCTCCCTGTCAGAGCTGGTTTCAGCTGGACAGGCACACGTGCCCCTCTCTGCACCATGGCGTACCCTCCTCCTTCTTCCCTTGCCCTCCCGCAACACCCGTCTGGCTCCCAGGCTCATGGGGGTGTTGTTTCCATCACTGGTGACACCCATACCATCGCAGCTGAACTGTGCAGTGCCACAAAGAGGTGGCTCTGGAGAACCCTGGGAATCCCTGAGAAATGAGGGAGATGTTCAGCATCACACCCTCTTTCTGCCTCCTGGGCACTGCTTGCGGGTTCACAGTGGGTCTCCTCAGCCTCATCGAGCTGGTTTTTTTGCGTAAACTCCTCGTAAGTGTTTGGGTGTGGGAATTTCCCAGAGCTCAGGGCTCTCCCTTCTCACTCCTCCAGGCAGCCGCATCTGTCACCGCAGCTCTGGAAGACTTTGTGAAACCGGAGCACCTGGATGGTGAAAACTGCTTTAAATGTAGCAAGTAAGGCCATTATTGATGATGTATTCATACTGGATCCTGCGCGAAGGTGTCATTGAGCAGAAGTCAGCTTTTCACATTGAATTAAGGCACAGTAATGAGACGCAGGTTTTTTAACATGGCATTATGGTACTGAATAGCCTTAAAAGAGCACAGGGATGTGTGAGACAGGAAAGTCTGTCTGGCCTTTGGGGGAAAAAATGGTGCGTTTCAGCCCTTGGCTCTGTCCTGGCTTTCAAGGTGTGACAAGGTGACTGCCGCCTCCAAGAGGTTCACGGTCCATCGCGCGCCCAAGGTTCTCACGGTCTGTCTGAAGAGGTTTGAAGCTTTCACCGGCGACAAGATCAGCAAGGTGTGTGCACAACTGGAGTGCAACGTTCTCTTCCTGGAGCGGGTTTCCCAAAGCCGGACGCTCTGTCACAAGCTTCTCATGTTGAGATTTTCACGTTCCCTTCTGGGGACACTTCCTGTGAGAAGACAAGTGTGTCCTCTGCTCCCACAGAGCTGCTTTGGTCCAGATGAGTTTCCTGACGCCCAACTCGGGACATATTGCTGTGTCCTGAAGTGTTCCAGGGTCATTGCTGAGCCCTCCTGGTCTCTCCGTAGGTCGTGGAGTATCCCCAGTACCTGGATCTTCGCCCGTACATGTCTCAGGCAGCCGGAGAACCGCTCCTCTACTCCTTATACGCCGTCCTGGTGCACGGAGGTGGCAGCTGCCGTGCAGGACACTACTTCTGCTACATAAAGGTGAAAAGCTACTTCCTTCTGAACAACGGAAAAATGTATCCTGGGGAAAACTGACTTTCCCGGCCGTGTTACTGACAGCCATGGATTTGATGGGAGAAGGTTTCCTCAGGGGCTGGAATGCATATGTTTTGGACACTGCTGGTTCAGCAGTTTTTGGCCTGTGTTTTGTGGAGAAGCCGTGCCATTCATCTCCAGATATCGACGCTTTTCTTTGCAGGCCAGTGATGGACTGTGGTACCACATGGACGACAAGTCTGTGGATCTTTGCGACAGTGACACAGTCCTCAGGCAGCAAGCCTATTTACTGTTTTACATCAGGTAATCACAAGTTTTAAACTGTGTTCAGAACACATTTCCTTTTCCTGGCTTTCCTATTTTTCTTCTCATCCTGTTGAGTGTTTCTGTCATAGCAGACAATTACCACCTGCATCCTTCAGCCCAACCACATTTCCCATTTGTGGTCTTAGTTGCATCTTCTCCCTGTCATATAAACTGTTCCAAGAAAATGCCAGAACCCAGAGGAGGCTGCAAGAACAGCCCCCAACAGAGATCCCTCTTTTTTAACCCAGGTGCTCTGATTTGGAAGTTGGACAAAGGGCTTCTTCCTCGCCAGCACCACCAGAAGCCCGTTCCCTCCTCAGTCAGTGGGCGGCCGGCAGCAAGCAGGTGCGTTCTGTGGGACAGCAGCATCTGCCCCATAGGACTAAGGCGGCTGTGGGGAGGTGGTCAGGGCACCAGATGGACAGCGGGTTTCTTTTGGGGATCTTGGCAGCGCTCTCTTTTCCCTCCCACACGGCAGCTTTCTGCACAGTTGCAGCACGGCTCCCACTCCCAACATCCACCTGGATCCATCCCATTTGTCCTCCTTGGCCCCTCTGCAGCCTCCAGGAGCCTTTGGGAGGCCCTTGGCTGTCCCCTCACAGCTTCAGGGGTTTCCCCACTGTTATGGTCCTGTCAGGAGGAGAGGGCAGGAGCTTCTCACAGCTCTCTTTGCAGGACATGGCAGGAGGCACGGTGGAGTCTCCAGAGGACAGCAGCTCATCTGCACCAGCCATCACCAGCCAGCAAAGCCGGGCAGGAGCCCAGGAGGCAGCTGCGGGCTGGCCGTGCCCCATCTGGCCAGGCAGGATCAACAGCAGCTCCTCCCTGGGCTCCTGCTTGCGTCGCTTCTTCCATGGCTGTCTCAGGCTGGTGTCCAGAAGGAAAGCTGCGTGCCCGCTGCGCTGTCACCCCCGTGACCGTGTGCTCCACTCTGCGCGAGAGGACAGCAGCAAAGAGGAGCGGGGATTCAGCCCTTCTGCCCCCTGCCAGGAGAACGGTGCCAGGGAGAGGCCCAGGAGCAGATCCCCGCACTGGGGCAACGATCTCCGCAGCTGGGTTGTGGAGACCGCGGACTATGAACACTCAGATGGGAGGAGGGGGAGAACCAGTCCCCTGAGCTGTGACCCCACTCACAGGGACGAGGCAGCTCCAAGACCCTCCAGCAGCAGCTCCCAGTCTGCACCAGCACCTCCACTGTCCTCCAGCAGCAGCTCCCAGTCTGTTCCTGCCCCCAGAGCTGCTCAGGGGCAAACCCGGCCAAGGATGAGACATCGGAGCAGATCCCCACGGCTGGGACTGTGATCTCCGCAGCCGGTTTCTGGAGATCACAGACCAGCATCACTCAGCAGGGAGGACGAGGAGCTGGAGAACCAGTCCTCCACGGTCTGACCGAGCCCTAAGGGATGATGCAGCTCCAGGGCCCTCCAGCCACAGCTCCCGGTGTCGTTCTGCACCCAAAGCTGCTCGGGAGCAGACCCAGCTGAGGCAGAGGGAGCGGAGCAGATCCCCGCGGCGCCGCTATGATCTCCACACGCAGTTGTGGAGATCACGGACTGTGACCCCTCAGCACAGAGGAGGAGGAGGAGCAGGAAGGCTTCAGTGCCCTGGAGATGCAGATGAGGAAAACAGTGGGTGGTGACGGGGACAGATTGCAGCCTGGCTGAGGGAGGACACAGCATCCCACGCCTGTGGTGCTGGAGAGGAGGAAGAGGAGGAGGAAGAGTCCAGGAGGCAGCAAAGCTGCCCCAGCAGGGACCAAGCTGCCCCAGGGCACCAGCAGCCAGTGCTGCCTCTGGCAGGAAGAGCTCAGAGAGCCCTTCCAGAGCCACGGGCAGCTCTGCCGGCCGGCCCGCCTGCCCACAGGCCCCGGGAGGAAGAGCTGCAACCTGCGGCCACGGCTGGGATCGCTGCTCAGAAACACTCACTGGGCACCAGCGGGCAGAACAGCCAAAGCCACGATTAAAAACAAACTCTTGTTGGCCTCGTGAAATTTGAAATGGCCTCGTCCATGATTTTGCTGGGCTGTGAGGCTGTGTTGGAGAAGCAGAGGTAAGAAGTGGTGGCTTTAAAGGCATTGAAGCTGTGGTAAAACCAGCAGGTAAAGCTGGTTTCTTCCTAGAGAGCTGCCTGACAAAAATAGTTACAAGACCCTTGAAGTTGGTGCTTTTGGGATTGATTGATTGATTGATTGATTGATTTCTGGGAAGCAAGAAGTGAGAGCCTGTGCACTCCCATAGGCAGCGCTGCCTCCCAAATAGGTGCACCCTTCTCCACTTGTGTTCCTTCCATGCTGGTGTAGAACAAGGCCATGCAGTAGTGTGCAGATGTGGTGATTGCAATGTGACTATGAGTTCACAGCCCCACGGTGACGTGCTGTGCTGTGTCTTGGCAGCAGCAGCAGCAGCATCATGGTGCGAGCGTGGGGGCCATGGTCCTCACCCTCCTCCTCCTCCTGGTGCCCCTGCCAGCCCGGGACGCCCAGGCTGCTCCAGCCGAGCGCAGGGAGCAGGTGGGCGGGCAGGGGCAGCACCCAGCCCCGAGCAGCTCAGCAGGGCAGCAGTGGGGCCAGGGCTGGGGCTGGGGCCGGGAGAGCAGCCGGGCTGGGCCGGGCAGGGCGAGCCAGGCAGCACCAGGGTGTGGGCAGGGGGCAGACGCCCCGCAGGGAGGGGAGAGGGGCTGCGGCTGCTTCAGGGGCAAGTTCTGGGCAAGCAGGGGCTGGGAGTGGTGGCCCAGGGGCAGAAACCAGCACTGAGTCCCTGTGGGCCCTCGCTGCCCCCCAGCCTCGTGCCACACGGCCCCATCCCAGGGCACGCTTTGAGACTTTGGGCCTGTTTCAAATCAAAGCTGGGATTGCTTTGGCCCTTTGGGCCAGTTTTGAGCTAAATCTGGGCACATTTGTGCGCTTTGGGGTCGTTTCTGCCTAGATCTGGGAGTTCTTTGGCTTTGCAGTCCAGTTTCTACCCAAATCTGGGCGTGTTTGGGCCACTTTTGGCCGTTTTTTACCCAAATCTGGGCGTACTTTGACTTTGTGGTCCAATTTCACCCCAAATCTGGGGATGTTATACCCCTTTTTGGCCAGTTTTGATCCAAATCTAGTGGTGCTTTGGTTTTTCTGGCTCTTTTTACCCGATATATTCAGGTGCTTTTGCCCATTTTTTCCCCTAATGGAGGTGCTGTGTTCCCAACTATGGGATGTTTTCACCTTTGCCAACAGTTTTGCTCCCAAATGTGGACGTTTTTGCCTCTTTTGGCCACTTTTTGACCAAATACTCAGAATCTTTTGCCTGTATTGGCCAATTTAGCCCCCAAATATTTGTAATATTTAGTCATTTCTCCAGTTTTCTCCCTAAATAGGGCTATTTCTCTGCAATAGATGGGCATTGTTTCTCTCTTCTTTATGTCCTCTTTTACCCGAAATGCAGGAGTATTGCTCTGTGAGCCTGGAAACCTCTCTGGTCTGTGCTTGACTCCAGGCCATGGCACTGGCAGAGCTGATGGAGCTTCTCAGCTGGATCCTGGTTATGAGCCTTGGGCTGTCCCAGAGGTACGTTGTCACTGCCTGTCTGCTTGAAGGAATAAACACTCACGTTTTAATAGGTTATTCACATGTGATTGTCTCCAGGATCATCTCAGAGGCTTTTCAAAAGCTTTTTGGTCCTTGGTGGTGTTACACAGACAAGTCATAAATACTATTTCCCTGCAAACCTGCTAGGTCTCAGCAAAAAGGTCACGTATGTTCCATTTCTAGCTGTGGGAACGTACACCTTTGTGTGTGTCCTGTGTCCTTACCTCACCCCCTCCCGTCACTGCAGGTGACTGAGGAAGAAGGAGATCCCAACATGCCATGGAAGCTCCTCCCCTGTGTTTGACTCCCTGTTTGGTTCCTGCAGTCCATGGTGATCAAGCCTCTTGGTGTAATCCTGTTCCTGAGCCTGGGGGCAATCCCAGGGGTAGGTGTTCAGTCTTCATTGGTCACTGGCCTTTTGCATTTGTTAATATTTGGTTTATTATTTGTTAACATTTTCCTGCAATAGTTGAGCCTTGCAGTAGCCAGCAGGCTCTTTGCTAGTAGAAACATGGATGGTCACGTTTTTGCCCTGGTGCTCCATGCTGCCACCTTAGTGTGGGTTTTCTTTTGTGTGTGTGAGAGGTGTCCTGGTCAGAAGGCCCTGAGAGCCCCCACGTTCGTCCGTCTGGTCCTTGAGGGGTGTTGCATGTGGCCTGGTCACAGTAGTTTGGAAGCTGCCAGGTCCCAGCCAAGGGGTCTGCAGCCCCTCTGCAGCTTTGGCAATTTCAGCATGCGTCTGGGTCCCATTTTGTTGCCTGACCCCCGTCCAGGCACTGCGGGTCACTGAGGACAAGGTAGATCACAACGTGAAATGAAAACTCTTTTCCTTTCTCCTTGATTCCAGCCGTCCCTGTAGGCAGTGGCTACTTGACTTCTTGACTTGAGTCTGTCCGTGAGCCTCGGGGCGATCGCACAGGTACGACCTTGGATCAAATGAGTGTTTACATGTTAATTTTCTCTTCCTGTGAAATTTAGCTTGCTGCTTTCTTGGCTGACGCTTGGTCACGCAGAGGGGAAGTGGGTCCGCCTCAGTGCTGTGCCCCAGAGGGCTCTGCCCTGCAAAGCTCTTTGCCAGCTGCTCCATCTCTGCGCTGCTCGCAGTGCCGGCTGCCGACCCAGCAGCAGGTTGGGGCTGAGTTTAGAGCTGGGTGAGCTCCAGGGAGTCCTTTCTCCTGACAGCTCCAGGCCTGGTTAGTGGCCACTGCAAGTGCTGGATAAATGTTGGCAAGCTGCTCCTGACGGGAAGGGAGAGAGGAGCTGCCACTGGGATGGGTTTGGATCCTGAGGACACAGCGGTGGGTGACAGGGGTGGCCATTGCGGAGGGGCAGTGTGAGCTCTGGTGCTGCTGTCTCCAGGTTGGATCACCACACCCAGGCCACCATGCTGGTTCACCAAGTCCTTGGCAGATCCCTGTGGTCCCGTGTTGAGCGCTGGCTGCCAGGTCCTGGGCCTGTGACTCTCAGGGCAGCGGTTTCCCTGAGAGCCTTGCAGTAAAAATCTTTTGGGAAACCTGCTGAGTGTGTGTAACTTATCCAGAGGTGCAGCTGGTCAGTCTTGTGGTTCCTGTGGGTTGTGGCGTGTGTTGTAGTGATGAAAAAAGCTGTGGGCTGGGTGCCCCCAGCTCTTTGCCACCAGCTGAGGAACCCATGTTGGCAGTAATGTACCAGCACTTGCTGTCCCAGCACACAGTGGAATTGCACACTGTGAATCCTGGTGCCGACATCCCAGAGCCCAAAGCTGGAGAGGGAGAACACGGCAGCTGCCTGTGCTGTGCTGGGGTGGTGCTGGGTGCAGGTGTTGTGCCAGGGTGTGCTTACTGCTCTTGCTTTTGCAGTGAAGTTCTCAGTGTGCCAGAGCACCTGGGAGACCTCTGACCCTTTCCTGGGCCTGGTGCTGGAGATCAGGTAGTGGGGCAGGGTGTGGGTGGGGGAGCTCTGCTCTTACAGGGGATGTTCCTGCAGCTGCACCGTTACTGCTCTCCAGGCTGCTTAACTGCCGGTGTCAGGCAGGGTGCAGGCAAGAGAGAAGCAGCTTCTGTTGTTGTGCTGCCTCTGTCTGGCACAGCAGAGCCTGTTGCCTGAGCGTGAGCCACGACTCCTCCATTGAGGCTACATAGGATTAGGGACAGTACAGCCGTCCCTCATGGCATGCTGGCCAGTGCCTGGCTGGGGTCAGGCTCAGTAATTTGGTGCAGTCTGTGGCCCTGTGCTCATGCTCTGTTTTATCTCTTGGGGCCAGCGTCTCTGATCAGGTGAAAAAAGCTGTGACCAACAGACCCAGGTCTTCACCAGTGACAGGCCAGGTGAGTCCTGAAGGCTGTTCTGGGCCAGAGCTGCAGGGAGCTGCTGCCCCTCTGCCTGCTCTGCGAGGGCAGGTGGGCTGCAGCTTGGCAGGGAGGCAGGCACTGCACCCAGTGGACAGGTGTGAGGGAGGATGGCTTGCAGGAAGGATCCTGCTCAGTTAAGAGTTGCTGTTTAAGCTTGGAGGGGATGGGATTGCAGTATCACCCTGTGTCCTTGCCACAGTGATTCAGCCTGGAGGCCCAAAAAGCTGCTCGCCCTCCTGCAGATGCCTCCTGTGCCCAGAACAGTTCAGAGCTCCTGCAACACCAGCAACACAAGTGGGGCCAAAGCAGAGCTGTCCTGGCAGAGCTCCTGGGAGAGCATCAGCCACCTACCTCACCCAAGCTGCTGCTGGAGCCCATCCCCAGCCAGGAGCCCAGGGGCAGTGGGGAGAATGCTGAGACCCTGGAGAGGGACTCCTGCAGCAGCAGTGCTGCCAGCCCAGTGCACGGCACAGCGGGGATCTGTCCAAAGCGTCCCAGAAGGCCCAGGGTGGAACCAGCAGCTTCTGCACATCTCAGGAATCAGGCTGTGGCATGGACCTCCCTGCTACATCCAGCACCAAGATGGGTGCACCGAAAGACTACAAACTGGCAAAATTGAAATCGTCCCTGTTGGCCAGTGCTGCTCTGGAGCTGAACATCACCATGTCGTCACCAGCACCAGCCATGAAGCTGGTGCTTTCTGCCAAAAAGTGAGCCTGAGCTTCTGCCTGCAGTCTTCGACAGGTGCCTTGTGTCTTCTGAGCTGGAGATTGTGTTGGGGAGAGTGTAGACCGGATGCTGGGTGTCTTGCTAAGATGGAGGCAGACAGGGAGAGCCCCTCAGCTCCAGGGCTGCAGTGGTTGCTCTGGTTTGGGGTACAGGGCCAGGTCCCCACTGTTGTTCCCATCCCTGATTAAGGCTGGAGAAACGCCTCCTGTCTTCTTGCTCAGGACAGAGGGGCGGCTGTGCCAGTCCCTGGAGCGGGGTGGCCTCACCAATCTTCTCTGAGTGTCTTGTCCCCTGGGGCAATGGGAGCAGGTGACTCCCCAGCTGGAGGCTGCAGAGTCTCCTCCTCCCCAGGCAGGGGCTGGGACCGGCCCTCTGGGCGCCGCTGTGCAACCAGGGCTCAGGACAGCGTGGTGGGGTTTCTGTTATTTAAACTTCCTTCCTTCCTTTTTTCCTTTCTGCTTCTAACAGAAAACACTTCTAATTGGTTGACCACCCCCCACTTTCCTCTCCCCTTCTGTGTCTTTACCCTTCCTTTTTCTCTGGGCTCATCTTATTTTCTTCTCTTGGCTCATGGAAACCTCTTTTCTTTAGATCACCAAGTTTGTTGTTTATTTTTTTTCATGTCAATAACTGCAGCGCAGCATCCTGTGGAAGGCGAGCAGAAGTAACCATTGCACACCACCTCATCCACAATTTGCCAACCACACCTACCCCATGGACACCACCCACCCCAACTCCTTGGCCTGTTGGCAAGTCGAGGTAAGTGGTGCCAGTGGCTCCCAGGCTCCTGCATGGCAGCAAGGCCAGTAGTCCACGAGGCAACTGTCTGACATGGCAGGTGGCCCGGGGGAGTGGTTTCAGCAGCCACCTCTCCTGTTCTCTTGGATTGGCTAAGATGGCAGCAGTTGGGTGTTGTGCTTGTGCACTGTGGAGTGTGGAGGAAGAGGGGGGCTCCTGCTCCTGACCTGGCCTTCAGATCACGTCAGCCTCTTTTCCTGTTCTGCAGGCTGTCCTCATCTGCTCTCCGTTGGCCAAATCATGAAAAGCCGACCTTCAGCTTCATCCTCAGCTCAGCCCTTTGGCTCCCAGCCTCCCCGTGACCACCTGTTCACTGCCCATCCTTCGCACCACCTTCCTCCTGCAGCAGCGAGAAGGAGCCCAGCCAGGTCACCCCTGGTTCCTCCAGAAAGTGTCAGTGTAAGCAGCACCGTGGAGCAGACGGCAGCCCCTGTGCTCTGGCTGTGAAGGACAAGGATCAAGTCTCCAGCCCCCGAGGAAGAAGAAGAAGAATCTCAGAGGAGAGCTCAGTGTCCCCTGCGGGGAGGAGGTGGCAGGCAAGGGTCCCAGCGGTATCAGAGAGGCACCCAGCTGTCAGCTCCGAAAGATCAGCCCCGTGGTGCAAGTGTCAGTCCCCAGGACCTGTCTGGCCACAGAGCCCATCTGCCCCCTCAAGAGGAAGAAAAAGAGGAGAATGGAGGAGACAGAAGAGGGCTGCTCAGGGTTAGAATTATGTTTAGCATTAGGGTTACAGATTGTGGGTAAGGTTAGAATGAAGGCTTGGGTTTAGGTTTACTGTTCAGGGTTTGAGTTAGTGATAGGGTTAAAGTTAGGTTTAGGGGTTAGGATTAGAGTTACAGTTTGCTGTTAGGTGCTAGGGTTAGACTTGGGGTTATTGAAGAGTATTATGGTAAGTAGTTAGGGTTAGGGCTAGGGACAGAGTTAAGGTTGGGTTTTAGTTAGAGGTAGGTTTATTGTTTAGGTTTAGAGTTAGTGGTTAGGATTAGGGTAGGGTTAGGGATGAAGAACTGGCATTGTAGTTAGTGGTATGGTTTGTGGATAAGGGAAATGGTTAGATTTTGGGTTTGGGGTTAGGATTAGGGGTCTGGTAGTGCTTGGAATAGTGGTTAGAGTTAAGAGTTAGATTAAGGGTTGGAATTTGGGGTAGAGCTGGGGTTAGCGGTTAGGACCAGGATCAGAGTTTTGCTTAGGGTTATCATTTGCTGGTTACGGTTTCTTGGCTAGTGTGTATTAGTTAGGTTTAGAGTTAGGATTAGTGTTTAGGGTTAGGTTTCAGTGTTAGGGTTAGGGGCTAGGGTTAGAGGATATGTTAGGTTGAGATTAGTGCTACAGGTTAGAGTTAGGATTAGGTTTGTATTAGCATCAGAGGGGGCTAGTGTTTCGTCAGATGTAGGGATAGGGCTTTGGGTAAAGCACAGGGTCAGGATTAGAGTTACCAGTTAGGGATTAGGAGTAGTGTTAGGTTGAGATAAGGTGTATGGTGAGGCTTAGATATGGGTTAGGGGTTTGGGTGTAGAGTTAGAGTTAGCATTAGGTAAGGTTTCAGGTTAGGTTTAGATTACAGGTAGGTTTAGGGGTTAGGGTTATAGTTAGGATTAGGGTTTGCGGGTAGGGTTAGTGGTTAGTTTTCGAGTTCTAATTAGAGGTAGGGCTAGACTTAGCCTTAGGGAAAAGAATTAATTTTAGTTTTAGGGATAGGATTTGCGTTAGTGTTAAGGTGTAGGGGTTATTTTTAAAGTAAGTCTGAGGTTTAGAATGAGGCTTGCAGGCTAGGGTTGGGGTTAAGTTTTAGGAGTTAGGTTTAGAATAAGTGTTAGGGGTTTGTTTTTGTGGTTAGAGTTAGATGTAGAGTTAAGGACAGGGTTATAGTAAGCAGTTAGGACTTAGGGTTATGGTTATAGTTAGGCTTAGGGTTAGATTACGGTTATTGTTAGGGTTTGGTGTTAGGGGTTTGGTTAGGGCTAGAATTAGCATTAGGTTTCAGGTTTAGACTTAGGGTTAGGATTTACAGTAAAGGTTAGAGTTAGGGTAAAAATTAGGGCTTAATTTAAGGGTTAAATTAGGGTTAGATTGAGATTTAGGGTTAGAATTTGGTTTAGGTTTAGCATTTAGATGAGGGTTAGGTTTTAGATAAGGTTGAGGGTTAGTGTTAGATAAGGTTTTGGGTTAGGGGATAGAGTTAGGGTTAGAGTTTGGGATAGGCTTATGGAGCATGGTTAGGGTTAGTGTTTGGGATTAGGATTTTGAGTGAGGGTTATGGGTCAGGTTTTGGGTTAGAGTTAGTCTTAGAGCTGGAGTTAAAGTTTGGGCAAGAGGTTAGAGTATAGCGTTTAGGGTTAGGAGTTTGTGGTTGGGTTATATGAGGTTTAGGTTAGGGTTACGTGGTAGGGTTAAGGTCTAGGGTTAGATTTAGGGTAAAGGTAAGTGTTAGGAGTTCCAGTTAGGGTTAGGTTTAGGAATTAGGGGGTTGGGTTAGATTTTGGGGTTAGGGGTTTGAGCTAGGGTTAGGGGAAGGGTTACATTTAGGGTTAGAAATAGGGTTAAACGTAGGGCAAGGGGTCAGAGTTAGGGTTAGAATTCCTGTGTTTGAGTTAGATGAGGTTTAGGATTAGGGTTATGTGTTAGAGTTAGGCTTTAGGGTTAGGAGTTATGGTTAGTGCTAGAGTTAGGAGCTAGGGATTAGTCTGAGAGGTAGGGTTTGAGGTTCGGGTATGTGTTTGCATTGGGGTTTGGGTTAGGTGTTTAAGTATTAGGGGTAGGATTTGATTAGTGTTGGAGTTCGAGAGTAGTGTCAGTGGAAGTGGTAGGGCTAAAGTTAGGGTTATATTTAGAGTCAGGTTTAGGGTTAGAGTTAGGGGTAGGGTCAGGGTTTGATTAGGATTAGGGTTAGAATTAAGGTTAGGGCTTTTGGGTTTGGGTTAGGGGTAGAGTTTGGTTTTAGGTTTAGGCTTAGATTTGTGATTACAGTAAGAGGGCTAAGCATTAGGTTTAGAGTTGGAGTTAGAGTTAGGGGTTTGCATTAGAGTTCCATTAGGGTGAAGAGAATTGGGTAGAATTTAGGGTTAGGCTTAGGGTTGAGGGAGTAGCATTAGTGGACACAGTTAGGAGTAGCTTAGGTGTAGGAGTTGGAATTGGGGTGAGATTTAGGGGTTGGGATTAGAGTTAGGGATAGGAAATACAATTAGGATTAGGGTAAGGGTTAGATTAAAGTTTAGGGGTTAGGCAGTAGTGTTAGAAAAGATGGTTAGGGTTAGGTTTTAGAATTCTGTTGGAGATAGGGGTTCGGGTTCATGGTTATGGAGTAATGTTATTGTAAATGGTTAAGATTAGCATAGGAGATTAGGTTTAGGGGTGAGGCTAGAGTTAGGGTTAGGATTCTGTTTAGAGGTCAGGTTAGGGTTAGATTTCATGTTAGGGTTAGTGTTGGGTTAAGTTGGTTGAAGGGTTGTGGTTGAAGTTAGGTTAGTGATAGGGTTATGGTTAGGTTAAGGTTAGGGTTTAGGTTTAGTGTTAGGACTAGGTTTCAAGTTAGGGTTAGAGTTAGTATTAGGGTTTAGGCTTACCATTAAGGTTATAGTTAGTGTTAGGGGTCAGCATTAGGGTTATCATGTTTGTGTTAGGGAGTAGTGTTACGGTTAGTGAAACTGGTTAGGGTTAGGTAGGGTTAGTTTCAGGGTTTAGGGGTTATTGCTAGAGTAAGGGTGAGGTTTAGAATGATGGTTACTGGCTAGGGTTAGGGTTAAGGTTTAGGGCTGAGCTTTAGAGTCAGCTTTAGGGGGTTGGTGTTAGGCTTAGGTATTAGGGAGAAGAATTAGGGTTAGATTGAAGGATAAGATTATGGCTAGGATAAGTGGTTAGGACTTAGGTTTAGGGTTATAGTTCCTTTTAGGGTTAGATTAGAGTCAGTTATTGGGTAGCGTTACCAGTTAGGGAGAAAGGTTAGAGTTAGGGTTTGATGTGAGCGTTAGATTTTGGGTTGGGGGTATTCTTAGGTTAGGGTTTGGATTTCTATTTATGTGATGTTAGTCTTAGGGTTAGAGTTAGGGGTTTGTCTTAAATTTTAGGATTAGATTTAGAATTAGTATTTAGGTTTACATTTAGGCTTAAGTTTTAGGATTTGGTTTAAGGTAATGGTTGGATTAGGGTTAGTGTTAGGGGTTCTGGAGTTGTCTTAGGGGTAGAGTTAAGTTTTGGGGTTAGTTTTAGAGGTAGGGTTAGATTAAGGTTTAGGGTTAGAATCAGGGTTAGGGCATTGAATTAGTTTTAGAGTTAGGGTTAGAGGTTGATTTAGACTTTGCTTTAGGATTACAGTAAGTGATTGGACTAACATTAGAGGTTTAGATTTAGGGATAGGTGTTAGGGGTAGTGCTAGGGTTATTATTAGGGTTTGATTAGGATTAGGTTTAGGGTTTATGGGTAGGGATGCGGTTAGTGGTAAAGGTTAGTATTAGGCTTAGTGTTAGAGGTAAGGATTAAGGTTAGGGGTTAGGGAATAGTGTTAGTATAAGCAGTTAGACTTCATGTTTTGGGGGAAAGGGTAGGAATATGGTTAAGGTTAGCACTATTTGTAAGTATTACAGTTATAGTTAGGTTTAGGTTAGGGGTGAGTGTTAGGGGTTAGAGTTAGAATTAGGGTTAGGCTTAGAGTAAAGGTTAGAGGTCAGTTTAGGGGTTACCATTATAATTTTGATTAGATTTAGGGTTAGAATTAGTCTTAGATTTTAGACTTAAAGATTTGAGTTAAAGATAGGGATTAGGATTAGGGTTGGGGTAAGGGTTGGATTAGAGTTAGAAGTTGGGGTTAGGAGTTTTGTTATTTGGATGGTCAGGTTTAGGTTTTAGATTTATATTGAAGGGTTAGGGCTAGGACACTGGGTTAGGGTTAGAGGTAGTGTTAATGTTATTTTGGGGATAGCGGTTTAGGGTTATAGTTAGAATGATGGGTTAGGATTTAGTATTAGATTAGAGATGGGTTTTGGTTAGGGTTTAGGGTTAGGCTTAGAGGTTGAGTTAATGGTTAGGGTTAGATAATGGGGCTGGGTTAGTGTTAATTTTAGTATAAGTGCTTACGGTTGGTGGCTGGGTTCATGGGCTAGGGATATGAATGGGGCTAGGATTAGACTAGGGTTATGTTTAGGTTTAAGGTTTGGTTTAGAGGTGAATTTTGGGGTTAGGTGTAGATTTCAGGTTAGAATTAGCCTTAGGTTAGGATAGTTACGGCTTAACATTAAGGTTAGTGATAGAGTTAGGGTTAGGTTAGGGTTAGAGTTTAGTATTGGGGTTAGAGTTTAGGGTTACTGTTAGCGTTAGTGGTAGGGCTAGGGCTCAGTTTTAGATTTATGGTTAGAATTAGTGGTAGGGGTTAAGATTAAGGTTAGGGTAAGGGTTGGAATAGTGTTAGGTTTCGCGGTTAGGGTGTCGTGTTAGGGTCAGTTGAAGTGATTAGGTGTAGAGTTTAGGTTTATGGGTTAGGGACAGAGATAGGGTTATGGTTAAGTTTAGATTTAGGTTTATGATTAAAGTTAGAGGGAGGGTTAGGGTTTGAGTTTAGGCTTAGACTCAGGCTTTGATTTAGGATTAGAGTGAGGGTATGGGTTAAGCATTATGGTTAGATCTTTTTAGGGATAGGTGTTAGGGGGTAGGCTTACAGTTAGGATTAGGTTGTGAATAGGGTTAGTGTTTGGGGATGGGGTTAGAGATGAGGTTAGGGTTAGAGTTATGGTTTAGAGGTTAGGATCAGGTTTGAAGTTTAGCAATGAATGTTCATATATGTGGTTATGGTTAGGGGTTAGTTTTATGGCGTAGGGGAAGGGTTAGTGATTAAGCAGATGAGTTAGTATTATAGTTAAGGATAGAGTTAGGGTTAGCAGTTATGACTTAGGGTTAGGGTTTCAGCTAGGGTTAGATGATGGTTAGGGTTAGAGTTGGCATTACCAGTTGGGGGAAGGGTTAGAGTTAGGGTCTGGTGTTACGGTTTTCGTTGGGGTAGAGTTAGCGTTAGATGTTTAGGGTTAGATTTGGAGTTGGGGTTAGGAATTACAGTTAAGGTTAGTGTTAGGGTAAAAGTTAGGGCTTAGTCTAAGGGTTGAGTTAGGTTTATGAGTTAGGATTGCATTTAGAGTTAGGGTTAGCACTAGGGTTATCATTTAGATAAGGGTTAGTGTTGGATAAGGTTTAGGGTTAGGTTTAGATTAGGGTTAGGGAATAGAGTTAGAGTCAGGGTCAGGATTAGAGTACAGGTTAGGTTTAGGGGTAAGGGCCTATGGTTAGTGCTTGGGGTTAGGCATTTGAGGTAGGGTTAGGGTTTAGTTTTCAGGGTAGGGTTAGGCTTAGGGTTAGGAGTTAGGGTTAGGGTTGGAATTGGGGTAAGGGCTTGGGGTTATAGTTAGATTAGTTTTAGGTTAGTGTTAGGCTTGGTGGTAGGGGTTTATTTAGGGTTAGGGGTTAGGGAGTAGTGTTATTAAAAGTGGTTAGGATTACTGTAAGGGGGCAAGGTTAGGGGTGTGGATAGGGTTAAGGTTAGAATGATGGGTTAGGGTTGCAGTTAGGGTTTGGGATTAGGAGGTAGAATTAGGTTTCGGGACAGGGGTTTGGGGTTCAGTTTAGAGTCAGGGTTAGGATTTAGGATAAGGATTAGGCTTTTGCTAAGTGTTGGGTTAGTGTTATGGGTTGGGGTTACGGAGTAGTGAAAGTGGTTAGGAGTAGGTTTAGGTACTAGGGTTAGATTTTGGGTTAGAGTTAGGGTTTGGATTTACGTTTTGGGTTTGGTTAGTGTTCAGGTTAGTCTTAGGGTTAGTGGTTAGTTTTAGATTTACAGTTAGGGTTAAATTTAGGGGCCAGGTAGTTGTGTCAGTGGAAGTGGTTAAGGTTAGGGGTTAGTTTTAGGATTTAGGGTTTGAGTTAGGGTGAAGTTTCAGATTAGATTTAGGGTTAGGGTTAGATTAGAGTTAGGGAATGGTGTTTACAGTTAGACTTATGGTTAGGGCTTTGGATGAGGTTTACAGTTAGGATTAGATTAATATTAGGATATAGTTAGTGTTAGGGCTAAGCATTACGTTTCAGAGTTAGGGAATAGTGTTAGTGTAAGCAGTTAGGGTTAGGTTTTAATATTAGGGGTGAAGGGTAGGACTAGGGTTAGAGTTAGGATTATGGGTAAGTATTAGAGTTAGATTAGAAGAGGGTTAGAATGTAGGGTTGGAGTTAGCGTTAGGGGTTAGTTTTATGTTTTGGGTTAGAGTTAGGAGTATGTTTTAGCTTTAGATTTAGGTTAGAGTTAGGGATGGGGTTAGCATTAGGGTTAGGCAGTAGTGTCAGTGGAATGGTCAGAATTAGGTTTTAGATTTAAATTGGAGATGGAGGTTGGGGTTGGCATTAAGGGTTGCAATTCTGGTTAGTGGTTAGGGGGTAGTGTTAGTGTATGTCGTTAGGATTAGTGTAAGGGGTTAGGTTTAGAGCTTAGGGGTCGGGATAGTTTTAGGGTTAGGATAATGGGTTAGGGTTTGAATTAGGGTTAGTTTAGTGTTAGAGTCAGTTGTAAGAGTCACAGTTTAGGAGTTAGGGTTAGGGCTTGGTTTAGTGTAGTGTTTGGTTTAAGGCTGGTGTTAGTATGATGGGTTAGGGTTAGTTTTAGGGTTAGGCTAGGGTTATGGGTTAGGGTTAGAGGTCGCATAGGGTAAGATTTCAGTGGTTCGAGTTAGGGTAAGGGTAGAGTTAGGGTTAGTTTTAGTGTAAGCGGTTAAAGTTGGGGTTAGATAGGCTTAGGTTTAGGGTTAGGTTTAGGTTTTGGGTTATACTAGGGTTAGTTTTAGGGTTAGGGTGGTTTGGTTTAGGTTAGATTTTGTGCAAGACGTAGGGTTAGGATGGTGTTTGAGTGAATGTTATGGTTAGGTGAATGATAGGTGTAGGGTAAGTTTTAGGTTTAGGGGTTAGGATCATGGTTAGTGTAAGGGATGGATAAGTGTTAGGGTTACAGCTTATGGAGTTAGGTTTTGGGGTTAGGGGTCGGCATAGCTTTAGGGTTAGGATAATGGATTAGGGTTTGAATTAGGGGTAGTTTAGGGTTGGAGTCAGTCGTAAGAGTTATAGGTTAGGAGTTAGGGTTAGGGCTTGGTTTAGTGTAGTGTTTGGTTTAAGTCTGGTGTTAGTATGGTGCGTTGGGGTTAGTTTTAGGATTAGGTTAGTGTTATGGGTTAGGGTTAGAGGTAACATTAGGGTGATATTTCAGGTAAGAGTTAGGGGAAGGCTAGGGTTAGGGTTAGGGTTAATTTTAGGGTTAGGGAGGGTTTGGTTTAGGTTAGATTTTGGGCTAAGAGGTAGGGTTAGGGTGGTGATTGGGTTAATGTTATGGTTAGTTTTAGGTGAATGATAGGTGTAGGGTAAGTTTTAATCCAGGGGTTAGGACGAGGGTTAGGGTAAGGGATGGATAAGTGTTAGGGTTAGGGCTTAGGGAGTGGTGTCAGCGGAAGTGGTTAGGGTTGGGGTCTGGCTCAGGGTCCCAGGGGGATTTGTGAGGTACCAAGGCCTGGATGAAGAGCTCCCTTCTTGGTCGCACACATCCAAAAAGACAGGGACACGTCTGTGACTGATCTGCCTGGCGCTGTCCCACCAGCAGTGGCAGATGCATCCTGGAGAGCAGTGGAGCTGCCAGGCACTGTCAGAGGATCTCCCTGAGGTGCCACTCGCTGCCCACCCAGACTCACACCCTGTCCCTGGCTGTGACAGATACACCAGCTACGAGCTCTGGACACAGGACACAACAGTCCAACAGCAAAGACCGTCTCTCCTGTCCTGAAAGACTCTTATGACCCCTGGAGCCCAAAGCCATGGACCACATGAACTCACTGGACATTTTAGAGGCGTGGCCTATAGACTGAGGAATGAGATCTGTGTGTATATCCAGAGACAGGAAAGTGCTCTTGATTAACTGGAATGTATTGGAGAGTGTGGGACCCGGGCACAACACAGATGGTACAGAATAAGGGGGGGGCACTGTCCTGGTTTCAGCTGGGAGAGAGTGAATTTTCTTCCTAGCAGCTGGTAGAGTGCGGTGTGTTGGATTTAATCTGAGAAGAATGTTGATAGCACAGGGATGTTTTGGTTCTTGTTAAGCCATGTTTATCCCAAACCAAGGAGTTTTCATCACGGAGGCTGGAGATGCACAAGAAGCTGGGAGGGGCACAGGCAGGACAGCTGGCCCAAGTGGCCAAAGGGATATTCCACACCATATGATGTCATGCTTGGCATGTAAACTAGAGAAAAGTTATATGGGGGACCGCTGTTTGGGATCTGGCTGGGTGTCACTCAATGGGTTGTGAGCAATTGCATTGTGCGTGACCTGGTTTATATCTCCTGTTATTATTATTACCATTTTTGCAATTACTACTATTACTACTGCCATCATTATTATTATAATTGCTATTACTATAATTATTTTATTTACTATCATTATTATGTTATATTTATTGTAGCTACTGTAGCTATTGTTGCTATTGTAGCTATTGTAGCTATTGTAGCTATTGTTGCTATTGCTATTGTTTTCCCTTTCTGTCTCATTAAACTGTCTTCATTTTAACCCAAGATGTTTATTTCTTTCCTGATTCCCTCTCCCATCCCACTGGGCTGGAGGGAGTAAGAGAAGGGCTGTGTGTGATGTTCAGCTGCCTGCTGGGTTCAACAAAACAGTCCTGGTAAAAGGAGTGATCATGCAAGGTGTCCCAGAGGAAGAGGTGAACCTGAGGAGGGCACAGGGTAACAAGGGCCCTTCAATGCCAGGACAGGCTGTGAGGAGCCAGGATGCCAAAAGATGTCAGACTGGAGAATGTTTCAGGACACCATCCTGGAAGCCCAGAGGCTGGATCTGGTTCAGCCCTCCCCTGCCCTTGGTGCCATGAGAGACACCCCATGGTCCTGCCCAGCCTTGTCCTGGGCTCCTGAGCCAGCTGGGAGGGTGGAAAGGGCTCAGCAGCAGTGATCCTCATCCAGCTGGGTCTGTTTCCCAGCCCAACCAGCGTGGCCAGAGCAGAGTCAGCCCATGGCCCCAGGGCACCGCAGCCCCTCGCTCTGCAGAGCAGCATCGCCAGCTCAGGGCCCTGTGGGGAGCACAGGGAGGGAACCAGGACCAGCCGGCCAGGCCAGGCTGGACACCCTCCCCTGGGGAAAGGGATGTCCCTGGAGCAGAGCAAGGGAGCATTTCTGTGCCTGCAGGGAGGAATCCAGGAGGAAGAGAAACCTCCTTCTGCAGACACTCCTTTGGGTCAGGCTGCTCTGTTGCTGGAGCAGGACTCTTGTTCTGGTCTGAGGAGAGGGGCTGGCACTGATGGACACAGCTCATCTGTGGTGGGGATCTGCTGGAGCTGGATCTGCTTTTCCTGTCTGTCCATAGCTCTTCAGGAGACACTCTGCATCGGTATCCATTGGAGAATTCTACTGTAATAAGTGATGGTCAAAATTTTTAATGTTGAACAAATCGAGTAGGATTCAATTGTATTATGCATATTATTGTAAGCAGTAACTGTGCTTGTGCGAGTTTGATTATGTTATGTAGAACCTTGTAGTAGTAGTTAAAGACAATGCCATAAATAACAGGACTACCAGGTGGTGCCATAAATAACAGGACTCCCGGATGGTGCCACAGATAATAGGACTCCCAGATGGTGTTACAGATAACAAAGCGCGCGGATGTTGCAGCAGATAACAAAAGTTCCAGAGGCGGAAATTCCCAGCACGTAAACGAACGCATAACGTATATAAGCACATACGAAAGGTTGATTTGGTGTGCCTGTTGGTGGAACTGAGCTTCCCCCGGTCACCCAGCGCTGTTTTGCCTAATTACCGCTTGCTAAATAAAATCGATTGATTGACGCAGAATCGATTTATTGGCTCTTATTTATAACAAATTTTGGTGCCGTGACTCGGATTAAGGATCTCTGGGAGGGACTCCTAAACTTCAGGGAGGCGCCCCGTCCCGTTTTCAGACGGCCCTGGAGTGGACAGAGGATCGCCCTGAAACCTTAACCTCCGAACCCTAAATTTAGGTAATTAGGCAAAAGAATTGAACCCCTTAAACCTTTGTGCACGAAGAACCGGACGAAGACCCCGGGGAGGGTAAGTATAGAAAGCGATTCCGTTCGGTTGGGGTGGGTATCCTGGAGTGTGCATGAACGAGACGCCCCCCCCGGCTTGGGGAGGAAGCGAAGTGAGTGTGGACCCTGTAAGGCAGGGCGGGACTCTCTAGTAGTGCGGTTCTCATAGCCCGCGAGGGCGTGAGCCACGAACGAGGGGTGCGTGTGTGTGTGTGAAAAGAAGACACTCCGGAAGATGGGACAGAAGAAGGGCAAGCCTTCTGATCCCATGGGGAAGGGACCCACAGAGAGGTTGCCAGATATTCCCCGAGAATCCTCATTGGGCCTTGTGTTCACTGGGAAGGGACCCACGGAGAGGTCTAGCACGCGAAACAAAAATAGGGAAAAGATGGTTTGCTATTGCATGCATGGCTGGGGAAACCAGCAGATTAGACCAGATCATTTATTTTGGCCAATTTTTGGGTCATATGAGAATTGGATTTGTCAGGCCCTAAATCTTTACCAACGGCACCAACAAGGGCCGGGTGCTGACATTAAGTGGCCCCAGCAGCGCCCTAACTGGGATAATCAAAACCCGGAACACAGGGGCCATATGGGAGATCTCCGCACTATAATCGTCCAAGGGATTAAGGAATCTGTCCCTCAAGGGCAGAACATAAATAAAGCCTTTAAAGAACAACAAAAGAAAGATGAGACTCCCACAGAATGGCTAGAAAGACTAAGAAAGAGCTTGCAGCTTTATTACGGTATAGACCCTATGACACCGGTTGGGCAAGCTCTTTTAAAAACACAGTTTGTGGCGAAGTCATGGCCGGATATTAAAAAAAAAAAAAAAGTTAGAAAAATTGGACAATTGGCAAGAGAAAGGGTTGGATGAGTTGCTAAGGGAAGCACAGAAGGTTTATGTGAGAAGGGAGGAAGAGACTCAGAAGAGGCAAGCTAAAATGTTGGTAGCGGCAGTTGGAGAGGGACAGAGGACGGCTCCACAGAAGGGAGGGCCACCACGCATAGGTGGGAACGGGCCACCTCAGGGAAGTCAAGTCGGACTGAAGGATTTGAAGGAAATCGAATGTTTTTACTGTCAGAGGAAGGGACATATGCGAAGGAGCTGTAGGAAACGTATACAGGATGAGAAAATGTATTATTTTGAGTAGGGGTGTCAGGGGCTCTATCTGCTGGGGACTCCTAAAACAACAGAGCCCTTGATAAAATTAAAGTTAGGTCCCCAGTGCCAGGAAATGGAATTCCTGGTGGATTCTGGGGCAGAAAGACCTATTGTCCAAACTGTGCCCCGGGGATGTGCTCCATCTTCGGAGAAAATAGAAGTAATAGGAGCAAAAGGAGACCCCTTTTCTGTACTAGTAATTAAAGGGGTAGAAATAGAATCCCCATCCCGAATAGGGACAGGGTCCCTTTTATTAGTGCCTGAAGCTGAATATAACCTATTAGGAAGGGATTTAATGGTCGAATTGGGAATTAGTTTAGAAATAAAAGATCGGGAATTGAAAGTAAAACTATACCAAGGTAAGAGAGGATTTAGAAGAAGAAGAGGAGTTTTTATGTGGATCATCACGGGTAGTGGATGGGAAAAGGAAGTCAGGATACGCTATAATAGATGGAAACAGCTGGACAACTAAGGAGTCAGGTCCCCTTAACTCAGGATGGTCAGCGCAGGCTTGTGAGCTGTTCGCAGTATTGAGGGTATTACAGTTGTTAAAAGATAAGAGAGGGGACTGATGAATTCTCAGGGTAAAGGATTAATACATGAGACCTTAATAACGCAAACTTTGGAGGCATTAAGAGGGCCCAAACAAATTGCGGTAGTTTATGTAAAGGGCCATCGGAAGGGAACCTCCGCGCAAATAAGAGGGAATAATTTAGCAGATGAGGAAGCTAAGAAAGCTGCGTTGCTGGTAATAAAAGAAATGGGCAGCTGGAATCAGCAGTTTCCAAAAAGTGTTAGAATGGAAGAATCCTTTTTGCACTCTTTTCTTAATATTAAGGACATTCTTAAAACTAGTTAACACGTCAGTGTATTAGTTTTTAAACTTCAAGGTATTTTCGGGAGCTTTTACTTAATAAGAATAAAACTTTGTTATTGTGCAATATTTGTTCATTAGTTTAAAAATTGTCACCTTTGAGAGTTGGTCCCATATAAATGTATCTTCTGTCAGGGAGTTTTAAATACCAGATTTCTTTTTTGTTACTTTGTATTTTGAAATCTGTTTTCCTATGTGCTTGTACTCTGTGCCTTCAGCTTGTGCACTTTGCAACTTTATAGACCATATTTTGTTACTGCAAAATGTGTTCTTGAGGCAAAACTTGACGTGAACAAACATGCTGCAAAGTTGCACTTTTCTCTTGCTTTAATGGGAGGTGAATCTGAAAAAAAGTCGAACCTATCACCGTCCCTAATCGTGACTTGGAAGTTTGCCCCCTTTTATTTTACATGTGTTTTAGTGTTCAGTGTGGGGACCAACTCTCGTAGAACCCCTTTCATTGACTTTTCAGTAGCTTCCATAATCGCAATAGATTGAGGTGTGAATTCCAGACTGAATAAGATACTAAGATGTGTTTGATGCTGTGCTATGCAGAAATATTTGGGGCAAATTCTTGGGTTTTGTAGGTCTGCAAAGTGCATCTCTGGCAGCACGAACCAGACTTGCAGCTGGTTGATCAGTGAACAGTGGCACCTGTCCAAGGTCACTTTGTGGCTCCTGTGCCGTTTCTCCTGTCCAGGGGACCGAGCAGAGTGGGGGGGGAGGTGTTGTCCCTGCCGCATATGTTCTTTGTTTTTTTTTCCTGCGTTGTGTGGTGAAGTCCCGCGGGCCCTTTTGTGCTTGTGTGGCTTCGTAAGAACTGTTAAAGCGAGGTCTGGTGGTCTAGAGACCACCTTTAGATATAGCAATACATCGTATCAAACCAGGAAATCAAGTACTCATAAAAACATGGAGGGAATCACCGCTAACCCGTCCTGGGAGGGACCTTTCCTTGTTTTACTCACCACAGATATCGCAGTCCGCACCGCGGAAAGAGGATGGACACACGCTAGTCGAGTAAAAGGTCCTATCCTGCACACAGACTGGGAAGTCACCGGGAAACTGGATGAGTTGAAGCTGACCTTCAAGAGGAAACAGACACGTGACGCACAGCCCTGGATACTAGGCTTTTATGGACAATTGTAAGGAATTACATAAGTCGCACATCGCATGTCCTGTATGTAAGCAATGCAATCCGTGGGTATGTCGTGTGTGTCACGGGTGCGGGATACAGCAGTGAAAAAGTTTCCTTATGTTGAACGATGGTGTAATGAGTGTTGGGGAAAAACCTTAGATACCATTAGGATATTAATAATCACTGATAAGTCCAGACATTTGGGAAATAACCAAGAGGAAGTGTAAGAAGCGTTTTGGTAAGAAAAGATACAGGAAGTGTTCCAAACCCTGTGAGGATTCGGGACAGTGGCAAAACCCTTGTATTTGAAGATAGCCCTATTGGGTTCAGTATTGGAAAGTGGGTTGTGACAGAACAAGGAGAGGATTCAGGAGGCAGTCCCCTGAAGACTACAACTGCTGCCGAGAAGAAAACTTACCCGGCTACTCTGAAGCAACAGAGTAGGCCCAGGGCAAGGCAGAGGGGTATCCTTGTGGGGATTGGCAAGTGCCTCCGAAGACTTCTAAAATAAAGCATCTCCTTAAGCAGAACAACCCTCAACAAAATGAACCTCCACTGGCTGATTTTCAGCCAACCAGGGGCTGGGTCGCTCTCCCTAATCCTCCTTACCTTACCGGTAATGATAGCAATAAACAAGGGGAGTTCCCACCAACCTTTTAAATGGACTCTCTATCGATGGGAGGACCAAACGATAATACAACAACAGACCACATCAGGGTCACCTTCTTTTACTACAACCTTATGCCAATTAGTTCAAATTGAGCCATGCTTTAACAAAATGGGATTTTATATGTGCCCCAGCACAGGGCCCTCGTATTGTAATACCCCAGGACACTATTACTGCGCTTACTGGGGGTGTGAAATGATTGCTTCAAACTGGCCAATTCCTCGGGCAAATACTGATAAGTTCTTAAGGGTTGGATGGGGACCTGCAGGGTGCACTCCTCCCTCGGGAGAAAGGAGTTCCCTACAATTAGCTCCCCGCGGGTACACCCCACCCGATGGCAACTGTGAATATATTCCTTAACGTAACAGATCCTGAACATAGTGGATGGTTTGTTGGAAAAACCTGGGGAATGCGATATTATCAACCGGGTGCTGATCGAGGAGGCATGTTTCTCATAAAGAAAGAAGAAGTTAAACCGACCCCTAGAGCAATAGGTCCCAATCCAGTAGTAAGATCCCCTCCCCCTCTAGGTAGGGAGACAAAGACAGTAGAGAGGGAGAATATAATAGTAATAGAGGAAACTGTCACTGAAGCCTTGAAATCTCTGAATATTGAAGCCCCGGAATCTTTGAATCCTCTATGGGGAATTATCCTGGCTGCTTATCAAACTCTAAACTATACGCAACCCAACTTAACCATGGGTTGCTGGTTGTGTTATAATGTTAATCCACCCTTTTATGAAGCTATAGGGGATAATCGTCGGTATACCATAAACAAGGAGTCTGTGCCTATTCAATGTCCTTGGGAAAAGCAGAAAAGAGGGATAACTATGCAACATGTAACTGGGATAGGGACTTGTATAGGTAAAGTACCAAATTCCAAGAGATCACTTTGTGGGAATATCGTACCAAGCCTTAATGAAACCACAGGATATATTATTCCCCCGAATGGAACAAAATGGATATGTTCTAGGACGGGACTTACTCCATGTGTGTCTTTAAAGGTGTTCAACAGTTCCCGAGAGTATTGCATGTTAGTTACCATCATCCCAAGGATATTGTATCAAGAAAATGTAATGTATGATATTTGGGATACAGGGCTCCATCGTACCAAACAGGAACCCATTACAGCCATTACTATAGCCACGTTGCTAGGGTTAGGGGCAGCCGGAGCAGGAACAGGGATAGCTTCACTTGTTCAACAAAATCAAGGATTCAGTTCCTTGAAGACTGAGATAGATGAGGACCTAGAGAGAATTGAAAACTCCATAACCTCCTTAGAGAGATCTCTAACCTCACTATCTGAAGTGGTGTTACAAAACAGGAGAGGGATGGATCTCCTTTTCTTACAGCAAGGGGGACTATGTGCAGCCTTGAAGGAAGAGTGTTGTTTTTATGCAGATCACACAGGGGTAGTCCGAGACTCGATGGCAAAATTAAGGGAGAGACTGGAACAGAGAAAAAGGGAAAGAGAAGCTGCAAAAGGGTGGTACGAGTCTTGGTTTACTCAGTCCCCGTGGCTAACTACATTGCTATCCACAATAGCTGGACCCTTGATGATATTATTACTCACCCTAACCTTTGGACCCTGTATCCTAAATCGACTTATTAGACTAGTTAAAAACCGTATAGAGCGGGTACACCTTATGTTGCTACAGAAACATGGAACTGATGAAGAAGCTGAAATAACCTTACTAGCCCGAGAAGCGGTAACTCGATTTGATCAACAAATAAATGAGTAAAAAAAAAAAAAAAAAGGGGGGGAATTGTAATAAGTGACGGTCAAAATTGTTAATGTTGAACAAATCGAGTAGGATTCAATTGTATTATGCATATTATTGTAAGCAGTAACTGTGCTTGTGCGAGTTTGATTATGTTTTGTAGAACCTTGTAGTAGTAGTTAAAGACAATGCCATAAATAACAGGACTACCAGGTGGTGACATAAATGACAGGACTCCCGGATGGTGCCACAGATAATAGGACTCCCAGATGGTGTTACAGATAACAAAGCGCTGGGATGTTGCAACAGATAACAAAAGTTCCAGAGACGGAAATTCCCAGCACGTAAACGAACGCATAACGTATATAAGCACATACGAAAGGTTGATTTGGTGTGCCTGTTGGTGGAACTGAGCTTCCCCCGGTCACCCAGCGCTGTTTTGCCTAATTACCGCTTGCTAAATAAAATCGATTGATTGACGCAGAATCGATTTATTGGCTCTTATTTATAACAGTAGAGTTAATTAGAGAGGTTTCAGGAGAGCAGATAAAGAGGACATTTTGAATGAGCACTTTGAAGATGTGATAGAAGAATTCTCCAATGGATACTGATGCAGAGTGTCTCCTGAAGAGCTGTGGACAGACAGGAAAAGCAGATCCAGCTCCAGCAGATCCCCACCACAGATGAGCTGTGTCCATCAGTGCCAGCCCCTCTCCTCAGACCAGAACAAGAGTCCTGCTCCAGCAACAGAGCAGCCTGACCCAAAGGAGTGTCTGCAGAAGGAGGTTTCTCTTCCTCCTGGATTCCTCCCTGCAGGCACAGAAATGCTCCCTTGCTCTTCTCCAGGGACATCCCTTTCCCCAGGGGAGGGTGTCCAGCCTGGCCTGGCCGGCTGGTCCTGGTTCCCTCCCTGTGCTCCCCACAGGGCCCTGAGCTGGCGATGCTGCTCTGCAGAGCGAGGGGCTGCGGTGCCCTGGGGCCATGGGCTGACTCTGCTCTGGCCACGCTGGTTGGGCTGGGAAACAGACCCAGCTGGATGAGGATCACTGCTGCTGAGCCCTTTCCATCCTCCCAGCTGGCTCAGGAGCCCAGGACAAGGCTGGGCAGGACCATGGGGTGTCTCTCATGGCACCAAGGGCAGGGGAGGGCTGAACCAGATCCAGCCTCTGGGCTTCCAGGATGGTGTCCTGAAACATTCTCCAGTCTGACATCTTTTGGCATCCTGGCTCCTCACAGCCTGTCCTGGCATTGAAGGGCCCTTGTTACCCTGTGCCCTCCTCAGGTTCACCTCTTCCTCTGGGACACCTTGCATGATCACTCCTTTTACCAGGACTGTTTTGTTGAACCCAGCAGGCAGCTGAACATCACACACAGCCCTTCTCTTACTCCCTCCAGCCCAGTGGGATGGGAGAGGGAATCAGGAAAGAAATAAACATCTTGGGTTAGAATGAAGACAGTTTAATGAGACAGAAAGGGAAAACAATAACAATAGCAACAATAGCTACAATAGCTACAATAGCTACAATAAATATACCATAATAATGATAATAAATAAAATAATTATAGTAATAGCAATTATCATAATAATGATGGCAGTAGTAATAGTAGTAATTGCAAAAATGGTAATAATAATAACAGGAGATATAAACCAGGTCACGCACAATGCAATTGCTCACAGCCCATTGAGTGACACCCAGCCAGACCCCAACAGCGGTCCCCCAGATAACTTTTCTCTAGTTTACATGCCAAGCATGACATCATATGGTGTGGAATATCCCTTTGGCCACTTGGGCCAGCTGTCCTGCCTGTGCCCCTCCCAGCTTCTTGTGCATCTCCAGCCTCCTTGATGAAAACTCCTTGGTTTGGGATAAACATGGCTTAACAAGAACCAAAACATCCCTGTGCTATCAACATTCTTCTCAGATTAAATCCAACACACTGCACTCTACCAGCTGCTAGGAAGAAAATTAACTCTCTCCCAGCTGAAACCAGGACAGTGCCCCCCCTTATTCTGTACCATCTGTGTTGTGCCCGGGTCCCACACTCTCCAATACATTCCAGTTACTCAAGAGCACTTTCCTGTCTCTGGATATACACACAGATCTCATTCCTCAGTCTATAGGCCACGCCTCTAAAATGTCCAGTGAGTTCATGTGGTCCATGGCTTTGGGCTCCAGGGGTCATAAGAGTCTTTCAGGAGAGGAGAGATGGTCTTTGCTGTTGGACTGTTGTGTCCTGTGTCCAGAGCTCGTAGCTGGTGTATCTGTCACAGCCAGGGACAGGGTGTGAGTCTGGGTGGGCAGCGAGTGGCACCTCAGGGAGATCCTCTGACAGTGCCTGGCAGCTCCACTCCTCTCCAGGATGCATCTGCCACTGCTGGTGGGACAGCGCCAGGCAGATCAGTCACAGACGTGTCCCTGTCTTTTTGGATGTGTGCGACCAAGAAGGGAGCTCTTCATCCAGGCCTTGGTACCTCACAAATCCCCCTGGGACCCTGAGCCAGACCCCAACCCTAACCACTTCCACTGACACCACTCCCTAAACCCTAACCCTAACACTTATCCATCCCTTACCCTAACCCTCGTCCTAACCCCTGGATTAAAACTTACCCTACACCTATCATTCACCTAAAACTAACCATAACATTAACCCAATCACCACCCTAACCCTATCTCTTAGCCCAAAATCTAACCTAAACCAAACCCCCCTAACCCTAAAACTAACCCTAGTATAACCCAAAACCTAAACCTAACCCTAAACCTAAGCCTATCTAACCCCAACCTTAACCACTCACACTAAAACTAACCCTAACTCTACCCTTACCCTAACTCGAACCACTGAAATCTTACCCTATGCGACCTCTAACCCTAACCCATAACCCTAGCCTAACCCTAAAACTAACCCTAACCCATCATACTAACACCAGCCTTAAACCAAACACTACACTAAACCAAGCCCTAACCCTAACTCCTAACCTGTGACTATTACAACTGACTCTAACACTAAACTAACCCTAATTCAAACCCTAACCCATTATCCTAACCCTAAAGCTATCCCGACCCCTAACCTCTAAACCTAACCCCTTACACTAATCCTAACGACTTACACTAACACTACCCCCTAACCACTAACCAGAATTGCAACCCTTAATGCCAACCCCAACCTCCATCTCCAATTTAAATCTAAAACCTAATTCTGACCATTCCACTGACCCTACTGCCTAACCCTAATGCTAACCCCGTCCCTAACTCTAACCTAAATCTAAAGCTAAAACGTAATCCTAACTCTAACCCAAAACATATAACTAACCCCTAACACTAACTCCAACCCTACATTCTAACCCTCTTCTAAACCTAATCTAACTCTAATACTTACCCATAATCCTAACTCTAACCCTAGTCCTACCCTTCAACCCTAATATTAAAACCTAACCCTAACCGCTTACACTAACACTATTCCCTAACTCTGAAACATAATGCTTGGCCCTAACACTAACTATATCCTAATATTAATCTAATCCTAACTGTAAACCTCATCCAAAGCCCTAACCATAAGTCTAACTGTAAACACCATTCCCTAACTCTAATCTAACCCTAACCCTAAATCTAATCTGAAACTTCACCCTAACTCAAACCCTAAATCCTAAAACTAACCCCTAGCCTTAACCACTTCCACTGACACAACTACCTGGCCCCTAAATTTAACCCTAACTGTAAATCTAAAACTAACCACTAACCCTAACACTAACCTGAACACTAACCAAACCCAAAACGTAAATCCAAACCCTAACTCTAACCCAAAATCTAACCCTAGTACCTAAACCTACTCCTAACCACTTTCACTACTCCGTAACCCCAACCCATAACACTAACCCAACACTTAGCAAAAGCCTAATCCTTATCCTAAATCCTAACCCTGACTCTAAACTGAACCCCAAACCCCTGTCCCGAAACCTAATTCTACCTCCTAATCCCAAACCCTAACTGCAACCCTAACCCATCATTCTAACCTTAACCCTATTCACACCCCTAACCTTGCCCCCTTACAGTAATCCTAACCACTTTTAATAACACTACTCCCTAACCCCTGACCCTAAATAAACACCTACCACCAACCCTAACACTAACCTAAAACTAATCTAACTATAACCCCAAGCCCTTACCCCAATTCCAACCCTAACCCTAACTCCTAACCCTAAGCCTAACCCTACCCTGAAAACTAACCCCTAACCCTACCTCAAATGCCTAACCCCAAGCACTAAACATAGGCCCTTACCCCTAAACCTAACCTGTACTCTAATCCTGACCCTGACTCTAACTCTATTCCCTAACCCTAATCTAAACCTAACCCTAAACCTTATCCAACACTAACCCTTATCTAAATGATAACCCTAGTGCTAACCCTAACTCTAAATGCAATCCTAACTCATAAACCTAACTCAACCCTTAAACTAAGCCCTAACTTTTACCCTAACGCTAACCTTAACTGTAATTCCTAACCCCAACTCCAAGTCTAACCCTAAACATCTAACGCTAACTCTACCCCAACCAAAACCGTAACACCAGACCCTAACTCTAACCCTTCCTCCAACTGGTAATGCCAACTCTAACCCTAACCATCATCTAACCCTAGCTGAAACCCTAACCCTAAGTCATAACTGCTAACCCTAACTCTATCCTTAACTATAATACTAACTCATCTGCTTAATCACTAACCCTTCCCCTAAGCCATAAAACTAACCCCTAACCATAACCACATATATGAACATTCATTGCTAAACTTCAAACCTGATCCTAACCTCTAAACCATAACTCTAACCCTAACCTCATCTCTACCCCCATCCCCAAACCCTAACCCTATTCACAACCTAATCCTAACTGTAAGCCTACCCCCTAACACCTATCCCTAAAAAGATCTAACCATAATGCTTAACCCATACCCTCACTCTAATCCTAAATCAAAGCCTGAGTCTAAGCCTAAACTCAAACCCTAACCCTACCTCTAACTTTAATCATAAATCTAAATCTAAACTTAACCATAACCCTATCTCTGTCCCTAACCCATAAACCTAAACTCTACACCTAACCACTTCAACTGATCCTAACACGACACCCTAACCACGAAACCTAACACTATTCCAACCCTTACCCTACACTTAATCTTAACCCCTACCACTAATTCTAACCATAAATCTAAAACTGAGCCCTAACCCTACCACTAACTCTAACAGTAACCCTAAACTCTAACCCCAATACTAAACTCTAACCCTAACCTAACCCTAACTCTATCACTAACCTTAATGTTAAGCCATAACTATACTAACCTAAGGCTAATTCTAACCTGAAATCTACACCTAACCCCAAAATTCACCTCTAAACCAAACCTTAAACCTAAACATAACCCTAGTCTAATCCTAGCCCCATTCATATCCCTAGCCCACGAACCCAGCCACCAACCGTAAGCACTTATACTAAAATTAACACTAACCCAACCCCATTATCTAACCCTAACCATTAACTCAACCTCTAAGCCTAACCCTAAACCCTAACCAAAACCCATCTCTAATCTAATACTAAATCCTAACCCATCATTCTAACTATAACCCTAAACCGCTATCCCAAAAATAACATTAACACTACCTCTAACCCTAACCCAGTGTCCTAGCCCTAACCCTTCAATATAAATCTAAAACCTAAACCTGACCATCCAAATAACAAAACTCCTAACCCCAACATCTAATTCTAATCCAACCCTTACCCCAACCCTAATCCTAATCCCTATCTTTAACTCAAATCTTAACTCTAAGTCTAAAATCTAACCCTAATTCTAACCCTAAATCTAATCAAAATTATAATGGTAACCCCTAAACTGACCTCTAACCCTTACCCCTAACCCTAACCCTAATTCTAACTCTAACCCCTAACACTCACCGCTAACCTAAACCTAACTATAACTGTAATACTTACAAATAGTGCTAACCTTAACCATATTCCTACCCTTTCCCCCTAAACCTGAAGTCTAACTGCTTATACTAACACTATTCCCTAACCCCTAACCTTAATCCTTACCTCTAACACTAAGCCTAATAATAACCTTTGCCACTAACCGCATCCCTACCCATAAACCCTAAACCTAATCCTAATCAAACCCTAATAATAACCCTAACACTACCCCTAACACCTATCCCCAAATCTAAAGCTCTAATGTTAGTCCAATCACTTACTGTAATCCTAAAACAAAGGCTAAATCAACCTCTAACCCTAACTCTAAAACTAATTCAATGCCCTAACCCTGATTCTAACCCTAAACCTTAATCTAACCCTACCTCTAAATCTAACCCCAAAACTTAACTCTACCCCTAAGACAACTCCAGAACCCCTAACACTAACCCTAATCCAACCATTACCTTAAACCAAATCCTAAAACTTAAGCCTAAATGTAAACCTAAATACTAATCCTAAATCTAATCCTAAAATTTAAGACAAACCCCTAACTCTAACCCTAAGACTAACATCACATAAATAGAAATCCAAACCCTAACCTAAGAATACCCCCAACCCAAAATCTAACGCTCACATCAAACCCTAACTATAACCTTTCTCCCTAACTGGTAACGCTACCCAATCACTGACTCTAATCTAACCCTAAAAGGAACTATAACCCTAAACCGAAGTCCTAACCACTTACCCTAGCCATAATCTTATCCTTCAATCTAACCCTAATTCTTCTCCCTAATACCTAAGCCTAACACCAACCCCCTAAAGCTGTCTCTAAAGCTCAGCCCTAAACCTTAACCCTAACCCTAGCCAGTAACCATCATTCTAAACCTCACCCTTACTCTAGCAATAACCCCTAAACCCTGAAACTAATCCTACCTAACCCTAAACAGTTTCACTAACCGTAACACTACTCCCTAACACAAACATGATAACCCTAATGCTGACCCCTAACACTAACTATAACCTTAATGGTAAGCCTAAACCCTAATACTAACTCTAACCCTAACTTGAAACCTAGTCCTAACACTAAACCTAAACCCTAACCTTAACCTAACCATAACCCTATCTCTAACCTAACTTCAACCACAACCCTTCAACCAACTTAACCCAACACTAACCCTAACATGAAATCTAACCCTAACATGAAATCTAACCCTTACCTGACCTCTAAACAGAATCCTAACCCTAACTCTAACCCTAACTCTAGCCTCACCCCTAAACCTAATCTCCTATGCTAATCTTAACCTTTTACAATAACATTACTCCCTAACCATGAACCCGAACCCCTATCTCCAACAGAATTCTAAAACCTAACCCTAACCATCTTTTCTAACACTACTGCCTAACCCCTAAACTTTAATCTAACCCTTACCCTAATCCTAATTATATTTCCTATCCCTAACTCTAATCCCAACCCCTAAATCTCACCCCAATTCCAACTCCTACACCTAAGCTACTCCTAACTGTGTCCACTAATGCTACTCCCTCAACCCCAATCCTAACCCTAAATTCTACCCAATTCTCTTCACCCTAATGGAACTCTAATGCAAACCCCTAACTCTAACTCCAACCTCCTAATTCCTAAGCCTAACCCTAACTGGAACTCCTAACACTTACCTTTACCCTAAATCTAACCCTAGACCTTAACCCTACCACGGAACCCTAACCTAAACCTCATATAGCCCAAACACAAACTCCTAACCCTAAACGCTATACTCTAACCTCTTGCCCAAACTTCGACTCCAGCTCTAAGACTAACTCTAACCCAAAACCTGACCCATAACCCTCACTCAAAATCCTAATTCCAAACACTAACCCTAACCATGCTCCATAAGCCTACCCCAAACTCTAACCCTAACTCTATCCCCTAACCCAAAACCTTATCTAACACTAACCCTCAACCTTATCTAAAACCTAACCCTCATCTAAATGCTAAACCTAAACCAAATTCTAACCCTAAATCTCAATCTAACCCTAATTTAACCCTTAAATTAAGCCCTAATTTTTACCCTAACTCTAACCTTTCCTGTAAATCCTAACCCTAAGTCTAAACCTGAAACCTAATGCTAATTCTTGCCCTAACCAAACCCCTAACACCAAACCCTAACAATAACTGTAATCTAACCCTAAGCCTAACTATAACCATAACCCTAAGTCCTAACTGCTTACTATAACCCTGTCCTTAACTCTACTTCTAACTCTAACCACAAAAACAAACCCCTAACACTTATTCTAAACCTAACTCCTAAAACTTAACCCTAACCCTAGCCTGCAAGCCTCATTCTAAACCTCAGACTTACTTTAAAAATAACCCCTACACCTTAACACTAACCCAAATCCTATCCCTAAAACTAAAATTAATTCTTTTCCCTAAGGCTAAGTCTAACCCTGCCTCTAATTAGAACTCGAAAACTAACCACTAACCCTAACCGCAAACCCTAATCCTAACTATAACCCTAACCCCTAAAACTACCTGTAATCTAAACCTAACCTGAAACCTTACCTAATGCTAACTCTAACTCTACACCCAAACCCCTAACCCATATCTAAGCCTCACCATACACCTTATCTCAACCTAACACTACTCCTAATCCCTAACTGGTAACTCTAATCCTGACCCTGTGCTTTACCCAAAGCCCTATCCCTACATCTGACGAAACACTAGCCCCCTCTGATGCTAATACAAACCTAATCCTAACTCTAACCTGTAGCACTAATCTCAACCTAACATATCCTCTAACCCTAGCCCCTAACCCTAACACTGAAACCTAACCCTAAACACTAATCCTAACTCTAAACCCAACTAATACACACTAGCCAAGAAACCATAACCAGCAAATGATAACCCTAAGCAAAACTCTGATCCTGGACCTAACCGCTAACCCCAGCTCTACCCCAAATTCCAACCCTTAATCTAACTCTTAACCCTAACCACTATTCCAAGCACTACCAGACCCCTAATCCTAACACCAAACCCAAAATCTAACCGTTTCCCTTATCCACAAACCATACCACTAACTACAATGCCAGTTCTTCATCCCTAACCCTACCATAATCCTAACCACTAACTCTAAACCTAAACCATAAACCTACCTCTAACCAAAACCCATCCTTAACTCTGTCCCTAGCCCTAACCCTAACTACTTACCATAATACTCTTCAATAACCCCAAGTCTAACCCTAGCACCTAACAGCAAACTGTAACTCTAATCCTAACCGCTAAACCTAACTTTAACCCTATCACTAACTCAAACCCTAAACACTAAACCTAAACCCAAGCCTTCATTCTAACCCTTACCCACAATCTGTAACCCTAATGCTAAACATAATTCTAACCCTGAGCAGCCCTCTTCTGTCTCCTCCATTCTCCTCTTTTTCTTCCTCTTGAGGGGGCAGATGGGCTCTGTGGCCAGACAGGTCCTGGGGACTGACACTTGCACCACGGGGCTGATCTTTCGGAGCTGACAGCTGGGTGCCTCCCTGACACCGCTGGGACCCTTGCCTGCCACCTCCTCCCTGCAGGGGACACTGAGCCCTCCTGTGAGATTCTTCTTCTTCTTCCTTGGGGGCTGGAGACTTGATCCTTGTCCTTCACAGCCAGAGCACGGGGGCTGCTGTCTGCTCCACGGTGCTGCTTACACTGACACTTTCTGGAGGAACCAGGGGTGACCTGGCTGGGCTCCTTCTCGCTGCTGCAGGAGGAAGGTGGTGCGAAGGGTGGGCAGTGGAACAGGTGGTCACGGGGAGGCTGGGAGCCAAAGGGCTGAGCTGAGGATGAAGCTGAAGGTCGGCTTTTCATGATTTGGCCAACGGAGAGCAGATGAGGACAGCCTGCAGAACAGGAAAAGAGGCTGACGTGATCTGAAGGCCAGGTCAGGAGCAGGAGCCCCCCTCTTCCTCCACACTCCACAGTGCACAAGCACAACACCCAACTGCTGCCATCTTAGCCAATCCAAGAGAACAGGAGAGGTGGCTGCTGAAACCACTCCCCCGGGCCACCTGCCATGTCAGACAGTTGCCTCGTGGACTACTGGCCTTGCTGCCATGCAGGAGCCTGGGAGCCACTGGCACCACTTACCTCGACTTGCCAACAGGCCAAGGAGTTGGGGTGGGTGGTGTCCATGGGGTAGGTGTGGTTGGCAAATTGTGGATGAGGTGGTGTGCAATGGTCACTTCTGCTCGCCTTCCACAGGATGCTGCGCTGCAGTTATTGACGTGGAAAAAAATAAACAACAAACTTGGTGATCTAAAGAAAAGAGGTTTCCATGAGCCAAGAGAAGAAAATAAGATGAGCCCAGAGAAAAAGGAAGGGTAAAGACACAGAAGGGGAGAGGAAAGTGGGGGATGGCCAACCAATGAGAAGAGTTTTCTGTTAGAAGCAGAAACAAAAAAAGGAAGGAAGGAAGTTTAAACAACAGAAACCCCACCGCGCTGTCCTGAGCCCTGATTGCACCGCGGCGCCCAGAGGGCCGGTCCCAGCCCCTGCCTGGGGAGGAGGAGACTCTGCAGCCTCCAGCTGGGGAGTCACCTGCTCCCATTGCCCCAGGGGACAGGACACTCAGAGAAGACTGGTGAGGCCACCCCGCTCCAGGGACTGGCACAGCCGCCCCTCTGTCCTGAGCAAGAAGACAGGAGGTGTTTCTCCAGCCTTAATCAGGGATGGGAACAACAGCGGGGACCTGGGCCTGTACCCCAAACCAGAGCAACTGCTGCAGCCCTGGGGCTGAGGGGCTCTCCCTGTCTGCCTCCAGCTTAGCAAGACACCCAGCATCCGGTCTACACTCTCCCCAACACAATCTCCAGCTCAGAAGACACAAGGCACCTGTCGAAGACTGCAGGCAGAAGCTCAGGCTCACTTTTTGGCAGAAAGCACCAGCTTCATGGCTGGTGCTGGTGACGACATGGTGATGTTCAGCTCCAGAGCAGCACTGGCCAACAGGGACGATTTCAATTTTGCTAATTTGGAGTCTTTGGGTGCAGCCATCTTGGTGCTGGAGGTAGTAGGGAGGTCCATGCCACAGCCTGATTCCTGAGATGTGCAGAAGCTGCTGGTTCCACCCTGGGCCTTCTGGGACGCTTTGGACAGATCCCCGCTGTGCCGTGCACTGGGCTGGCAGCACCGCTGCTGCAGGAGTCCCTCTCCAGGGTCTCAGCATTCTCCCCACAACCCCTGGGCTCCTGGCTGGGGAGGGGCTCCAGCAGCAGCTTGGGTGAGGTGGGTGGCTGCTTGCTCTCCCAGGAGCTCTGCCAGGACAGCTCTGCTTTGGCCCCACTTGTATTGCTGGTGTTGCAGGAGCTCTGAACTGTTCTGGGCACAGGAGGCAGCTGCAGGAGGGCCAGCAGCTTTTTGGGCCTCCAGGCTGAATCACTGTGCCAAGGACACAGGGTGATACTGCAATCCCATCCCCTCCAAGCTCAAACAGCAACTCTTAACTGAGCAGGATCCTTCCTGCAAGCCATCCTCCCTCACACCTGTCCATTGGGTGCAGTGCCTGCCTCCCTGCCAAGCTGCAGCCCACCTGCCCTCGCAGAGCAGGCAGAGGGGCAGCAGCTCCCTGCAGCTCTGGCCCAGAACAGCCTTCAGGACTCACCTGGCCTGTCACTGGTGAAGACCTGGGTCTGTTGGTCACAGCTTTTTTCACCTGATCAGAGACGCTGGCCCCAAGAGATAAAACAGAGCATGAGCACAGGGCCACAGACTGCACCAAATTACTGATCCTGACCCCAGCCAGGCACTGGCCAGCATGCCATGAGGGACGGCTGTACTGTCCCCAATCCCATGGAGCCTCAATGGAGGAGTCGTGGCTCACGCTCAGGCAACAGGCTCTGCTCTGCCAGACAGAGGCAGCACAACAACAGAAGCTGCTTCTCTCTTGCCTGCACCCTGCCTGACACTGGCAGTTAAGCAGCCTCGAGAGCAGTAACGGTGCAGCTGCAGGAACATCCCCTGTGAGAGCAGAGCTCCCCCCACCCACACCCTGCCCCACTACCTGATCTCCAGCACCAGGTCCAGGAAAGGGTCAGAGGTCTCCCAGATGCTCTGGCACACTGAGAACTTCACTGCAAAAGCAAGAGCAGTAAGCACACCCTGGCACAACACCTGCACCCAGCACCACCCCAGCACAGCACAGGCAGCTGCCGTGATCCCCCTCTCCAGCCTTGGGTTCTGGGATGTCAGCACCAGGATTCACAGCGTGCAATTCCACTGTGTGCTGGGACAGCAAGTGCTGGTACATAACTGCCAACATGGGTTCCTCAGCTGGTGGCAAAGAGCTGGGGGCCCCCAGCCCGCAGCTTTTTCCATCACTACAACACATGCCACAACCCACAGGAACCACAAGACTGACCAGCTGCACCTCTGGGTAAGTTACACACACTCAGCAGTTTTCCCAAAAGATTTTTACTGCAAGGCTCTCAGGGAAACCGCTGCCCTGAGAGTCACAGGCCCAGGACCTGGCAGCCAGCGCTCAACACGGGACCACAGGGATCTGCCAAGGACTTGGTGAACCAGCATGGTGGCCTGGGTCTGGTGATCCAACCTGGAGACAGCAGCACCAGAGCTCACACTGCCCCTCCGCAATGGCCACCCCTGTCACCCACCGCTGTGTCCTCAGGATCCAAACCCATCCCAGCGGCAGCTCCTCTCTCCCTTCCCGTCAGGAGCAGCTTGCCAACATTTATCCAGCACTTGCAGTGGCCACTAACCAGGCCTGGAGCTGTCAGGAGAAAGGACTCCCTGGAGCTCACCCAGCTCTAAACTCAGCCCCAACCTGCTGCTGGCTCGGCAGCCGGCACTGCGAGCAGCGCAGAGATGGAGCAGTTGGTAAAGAGCTTTGCAAGGCAGAGCCCTCTGGGGCACAGCACTGAGGCGGACCCACTTCCCCTCTGCGTGACCCAGCGTCAGCCAAGAAAGTAGCAAGCTAAATTTCACAGGAACAGAAAATTAACATGTAAACACTCATTTGTTCCAAGGTCGTACCTGTGGGATCGCCCCGAGGCTCACGGACAGACTCAAGTCAAGAAGTCAAGTAGCCGCTGCCTACAGGGACGGCTGGAATCAAGGAGAAAGGAAAAGAGTTTCCCTTTCACGTTGTGATCTACCTTGTCCTCAGTGACCCGCAGTGCCTGGACGGGGGTCAGGCAGCAACATGGGACCCAGACGCATGCTGAAATTGCCAAAGCTGCAGAGGGGCTGCAGACCCCTTGGCTGGGACCTGGCAGCTTCCAAACTACTGTGACCAGGCCACATGCAACACCCCTCAAGGACCAGATGGACAAACATGGGGGCTCTCAGGGCCTTCTGACCAGGACACCTCTCACACACACAAAAGAAAACCCACACTAAGGTGGCAGCATGGAGCACCAGGGCAAAAACATGACCATCCATGTTTCTTCTAGCAAAGAGCCTGCTGGCTACTGCAAGGCTCAACTATTGCAGGAAAATGTTAACAAATAATAAACCAAATATTAACAAATGCAAAAGGCCAGTGACCAATGAAGACTGAACACTTACCCCTGGGATTGCCCCCAGGCTCAGGAACAGGATTACACCAAGAGGCTTGATCACCATGGACTGCAGGAACCAAACAGGGAGTCAAACACAGGGGAGGAGCTTCCATGGCATGTTGTGATCTCCTTCTTCCTCAGTCACCTGCAGTGACGGGAGGGGGTGAGGTAAGGACACAGGACACACACAAAGGTGTACGTTCCCACAGCTAGAAATGGAACATACGTGACCTTTTTGCTGAGACCTAGCAGGTTTGCAGGGAAATAGTATTTATGACTTGTCTGTGTAACACCACCAAGGACCAAAAAGCTTTTGAAAAGCCTCTGAGATGATCTTGGGTACAATCACACGTGAATAACCTATTAAAATGTGAGTGTTTATTCCTTCAAGCAGACAGACAGTGACAACGTACCTCTGGGACAGCCCAAGGCTCATAACCAGGATCCAGCTGAGAAGCTCCATCAACTCTGCCAGTGCCATGGCCTGGAGTCAAGCACAGACCAGAGAGGTTTCCAGGCTCACAGAGCAATACTCCTGCATTTCGGGTAAAAGAGGACATAAAGAAGAGAGAAACAATGGCCATCTATTGCAGAGAAATAGCCCTATTTACGGAGAAAATTGGAGAAATGACTAAATATTCAAAATATTTGGGGGCTAAATTGGCCAATACAGGCAAAAGATTCTGAGTATTTGGGCAAAAAGTGGCCAAAAGAGGCAAAAACATTCACATTTGGGAGCAAAACTGTCGGCAAAGGTGAAAATATCCCATATTGGGAACACGGCACCTCCATTAGGGGAAAAAATGGGCAAAAGCACCTGAGTATATCGGGTAAAAAGAGCCAGAAAAAACAAAGCACCACTAGATTTGGATCAAAACTGGCCAAAAAGGGGTATAACATCCCCAGATTTGGGGTGAAATTGGACCACAAAGTCAAAGTATGCCCAGATTTGGGTAAAAAACGGCCAAAAGTGGCCCAAACACGCCCAGATTTGGGTAGAAACTGGACTGCAAAGCCAAAGAACTCCCAGATCTAGGCAGAAACGACCCCAAAGCGCACAAATGTGCCCAGATTTAGCTCAAAACTTGCCCAAAGGGCCAAAGCAATCCCAGCTTTGATTTGAAACAGGCCCAAAGGCTCAAAGCGTGCCCTCGGATGGGGCAGTGTGGCACGAGGCTGGGGGCAGCGAGGGCCCACAGGGACTCAGTGCTGGTTTCTGCCCCTGTGCCACCACTCCCAGCCCCTGCTTGCCCAGAACTTGCCCCTGAAGCAGCCGCAGCCCCTCTCCCCTCCCTGCGGGGCGTCTGCCCCCTGCCCACACCCTGGTGCTGCCTGGCTCGCCCTGCCCGGCCCAGCCCGGCTGCTCTCCCGGCCCCAGCCCCAGCCCTGGCCCCACTGCTGCCCTGCTGAGCTGCTCGGGGCTGGGTGCTGCCCCTGCCCGCCCACCTGCTCCCTGCGCTCGGCTGGAGCAGCCTGGGCGTCCCGGGCTGGCAGGGGCACCAGGAGGAGGAGGAGGGTGAGGACCATGGCCCCCACGCTCGCACCATGATGCTGCTGCTGCCAAGACACAGCACAGCACATCACCGTGGGGCTGTGACCTCATGGTCACATTGCAGTCACCACATCTGCACACTACTGCATGGCCTTGTTCTACACCAGCATGGAAGGAACACAAGTGGAGAAGGGTGCACCTATTTGGGAGGCAGCGCTGCCTATGGGAGTGCACAGGCTCTCACTTCTTGCTTCCCAGAAATCAATCAATCAATCAATCAATCAATCCCAAAAGCACCAACTTCAAGGGTCTTGTAACTATTTTTGTCAGGCAGCTCTCTAGGAAGAAACCAGCTTTACCTGCTGGTTTTACCACAGCTTCAATGCCTTTAAAGCCACCACTTCTTACCTCTGCTGCTCCAACACAGCCTCACAGCCCAGCAAAATCATAGTGCAGGCAGAAACCTTCACCATACAGAGAGGGAGAGTCAGGAATACGTTACTCTCAAAAAACAGACACTGTCAACCACTCTTGCTCTCGCTTACCAAATTCAGACAGTGTAAGAAAACAACAAGGAAGCGAGATTCTTATTTTATGGAGCCCATTATATGGACCATTCAACATCAAGTCCAACCAGAGTCTGAACCTCCGAATAAGAAATATCATCTTAAAATTTCTAGGAAAATGACGGGCTTTGAAGTGGCAAGACCATAAAATGTTCATAAAAGCACTGCCATGCAAGTCCACATCCCTGATCACAGACCACCTGCCCTGGTACCTAAGGCAGTGATGTTCTCAGCTGATTCGCAGCCACTGACATCTGGAAAACAGCACAAACTCTCATGTCCTTCAGTGCCAAACATGTAGTTTAGAACTGAAACAGGCAAGAAATCCACCTACAGCCAGTCTGGTTTCATTCGAGGACATGAGGACAAGTTGAGTTCACATTCACCAGGAGTCACAGCAGCTCCCACCCGTCGCTGCAGACCCCAACAGCGCTCCTGTGCAGGGTCCTGAGGAGCAGTAAGCACAGAACAAGAAACCTCCCTTCCAAAGAAGGCCCACAGCGGTCCTTCCAACAAGCTGCACAAGCAGCAGCTGAGAACAACCTCTGCTGTAGCTGCACCTGGCTCTGCTGTCTGCAGGAGACCAGCTCCTAAATGATCCCCAGCCCTACAGACACAGATCTTCCCCAGGGCAGGGATGAGCAAACACCAGAGTGCAGGGACACCTGGTCATTCAGTTCAAGCTGCTGGGGAGAAGGACAGAGGACTAGAGAGAGACAAATCAGACAAGAGAGAAGACAGAGGAGCTGAGAGAGAAAGAAACACACAAGGGAAAGGATGGAGAGATGGAGAGATCAAGGCAAAAAGGGACAAGGAGCTGTGAAGAAACAGGGAGGAAGAAACAGCAGGGCTGATGAGCAGGACAGAGGGAGGGGGAGGGGGGAGGAGGAGAAGCAGGAAGGGGCTAGAGAAAGACAGGGAGGGGGATGTACAGATGGAGAGACAAAAAGAAAGTCTGAGAAATAAAGCAAATTTCGGATCCAAATGAAGACACTGGAAAGGGGAAACATGCAGCAATGAGCTGGAGGGAGAGGAAAAGAGGGCTGAGGAGCAGGAAAGAGGAAGAGAAGAAAAAGAAAAGGCAGAGCCAGCTGGACAGGGGTGATATAGTGAGAAAGGATGGGACTGGGAACAGGCAAGGAAGACAGAAAGACAAACAGGACAGAAAGACATCAAGAAGGAAAAGGGGCAGTAATCTGGACAGAGATGGAGAAAGAAGAACAGGGAAAGGGAAGACAGGCAGAAAGACAGAAAGGGAGCAGGAGAGAGAAAGAACAATAAGGGTTGGGGGCAGAGCAGAGATTGGGGAAAAAATCCTGGGGTGGGCAGCAAGACGGAGAGGGAGTAAAAAAGAAGAGGGGCAGGAATAGGTGCAGGGAGCAGGACAGAGGGATACAGAGAGAAATGATGGGGCAGGGAGCAGGACAGAGCAACACAGCAGAATGATGACAAAGAGAAACCAGGGATGATGAGAACCACAGAGGGGAGGAGACAGAGAGGGAGATACGAGAAACCCTGCACAGAGATGGAGAAGGGTGGGGGAAACGGTGAGGAAGCAGCAGAGGGACAGAGAGAGAAGAGATGAAGAGGAAGAAGGACACAGCAGGAAAGAGGAGGGAGCAGGGAGGGACTGGAGCACAAAACAGGATGAAATGACCCCGAGGGCCCAGGACTCACCACAGTTCCTGCTCTCTGCACTGCCAGGCAAGCTGTGGAGTTCAGGCACTTCTGTCTGTCTGTCTTTTCCTCCCCTCCTAGTCTGCAGCTCCAGTCGCTCGCCCATCCTGCACCTAAGAGAACACATCGGTGTTCTACAGCTCTTACACCACGAGGCTTCCCAGACACACACCACACACACACACTCTACGGCCGTGCTGTAATTTTCCTCACTGACACAGACCCTGCGGTGCAGGTTCGTGATCTGCTCTGCTGAGGCTGCTCACAGGGACTCTTCCTCACCCAGAGGGGCAGCTGTCTCCTGTGCAGCTGCAGCAGCAGCTGTGGGGATCTCCTGCACTTCACCCTCCAGCTGCTTCTCCTTCTCCTGCTCTCTCCAGCTCCAGCCCCAGCAGCTCCTCTCCAGCAAGTGCCCCCTGCCCCCTCCCCCGCCCAGGAGAACAAGGCCAGAGCAGCCCACGCACACCTGAGCCAGAGGCAGCAACAACATCCCCAGGGCCCCAGAGGGAGGAAAAAGGGCCCCAGGGCTGGGCCGGGCGCTGCTCAGCCTCGGGGCAGCTCCACGGGCGCCATGGCAAAACTCACCCTGGCCGCCTGCAGAGCAACGGCCTGCTAGGCCTGGGCTGCGCCACCATTGGTCGGGAGGGCTGTCAGTCTCCTCCCCTGAGCTGATCCTGCAGCTGATTGGCTATCTGGGCTGTGACTCTGCCCTGGTTTGGGGCTCACCCTGCCCTGAGGTGATGCTCTCTCTGATTGGCTGCCTGAGGGGTCATTCCCTCCACAGTGTCCGCCTTCCCTGAGGCAAGGTTTCCTCTGCTTGGCTGGCTGGGTGTTCCCACTGCCCCCCCCACCAAGTGATTGGCCAGACCCTTGTCAATCATCCATGTGCTGCACTCCCGCCAGGAGTGATTGGTGCAGCCAGCACAGCCCGCCCCGAACGCTGCCCAGTTTGTTCCACTGTCGCCAACTGTCCTGCAGATCTCAAAGCTTGATTGGCTGCTTACATTTCAATCACATGAGTTGCCCCGCCTCCTCCAATGTGATTGGCTGCGTTTCATCCACTGACTGGCCCCGGACTTCCGGGCGGTTGTTGCCAGGCAGCGAGCTCCACCTGAGAATGAACTGTGGGCCCTGAGCAAAGGCCGTGGGTGATGAAAGACACGTGGGGACCCTGAACACGAGGATTTGGCCCCAGGAAGGAGGCTCTGGGCACTCAGAAGGACGGGCAGATGCTACAGGTGGCGCTTTGGGCCCTGAACACGAGGGGACCCTCTTGGTTCCCACCCGAGCTGGGTTTGGTGCCCGTGACCCCACGGTCCAGCTGTCTGCTGTGCTTTCTGACCGCATGGGCGCTCTTGTCCTGCCCAACTTCTGCTGCAAATCCTGCTGCAGGAAACAATCACCTTGCCGATAGAACAGGCCCGGGCAGCATCTCTCAGCAAAGCGTATTTTATAAACCATTTTGCAAGACCAGGTGTTCTACCCAAAGACAGGCACGGGGAGTAGGACAAAAAGCCCCCGCTTACATATCCACCGATCCCAGCTGCACATCCCCTCCCTGCTCCCCATCGGCTGGTACTGCAGGGTTTACAGACTGCCCACTGCTTGCCTCGGTTTGCCTGTCTCATTCATCTAATTCTAACAACCTCTAACCTATTGATTTATCCAAAATATGGATTCCTGGCTCTTTGGGTACCCTTCCCCCTAGATTAACTTTTAAATACAGCAATCCGTTTGGATTCCGGGATTATTTCAAATGGGCTTTGTTTTACGTTAAGGATTCGTGGGCTGATGTCTCTGAGTCCTTCCCCTGCTGGGGCCAGGTGCCAGATCCGTTCCAAAAACAACATTCCCCCTTTCAATGGCTCCTTACAACTCCACATTGAAACAGAAGAGACGGCAAGATGGGCACACACAGCACACAGCTCCCAAAACCCACCACAGAGACTTCTCAGAATGGGCATTTCTCCAATTGCCTCAAAACCCACCGAGAAGCAAACACCCCACAAATGAGACACACGAGGCCAACAAGAGTTTGTTTTTAATCGTGGCTTTGGCTGTTCTGCCCGCTGGTGCCCAGTGAGTGTTTCTGAGCAGCGATCCCAGCCGTGGCCGCAGGTTGCAGCTCTTCCTCCCGGGGCCTGTGGGCAGGCGGGCCGGCCGGCAGAGCTGCCCGTGGCTCTGGAAGGGCTCTCTGAGCTCTTCCTGCCAGAGGCAGCACTGGCTGCTGGTGCCCTGGGGCAGCTTGGTCCCTGCTGGGGCAGCTTTGCTGCCTCCTGGACTCTTCCTCCTCCTCTTCCTCCTCTCCAGCACCACAGGCGTCAGATGCTGTGTCCTCCCTCGTCCAGGCTGCAATCTGTCCCCGTCACCACCGACCGTTTTCCTCATCTGCATCTCCAGGGCACTGAAGCCTTCCTGCTCCTCCTCCTCCTCTGTGCTGAGGGGTCACAGTCCGTGATCTCCACAAACTGCGTGTGGAGATCATAGCGGCGCCGCGGGGATCTGCTCCGCTCCCTCTGCCTCAGCTGGGTCTGCTCCCGAGCAGCTTTGGGTGCAGAACGACACCGGGAGCTGTGGCTGGAGGGCCCTGGAGCTGCATCATCCCTTAGGGCTCGGTCAGACCGTGGAGGACTGGTTCTCCAGCTCCTCGTCCTCCCTGCTGAGCGATGCTGGTCTGTGATCTCCAGAAACCGGCTGCGGAGATCATAGTCCCGCCGTGGGGATCTGCTCCGATGTCTCATCCTTGGCCGGGTTTGCCCCTGAGCAGCTCTGGGGGCAGGAACAGACTGGGAGCTGCTGCTGGAGGACAGTGGAGGTGCTGGTGCAGACTGGGAGCTGCCACTGGAGGGTATTGGAGCTGCCTCGTCCCTGTGAGTGGGGTCACAGCTCAGGGGACTGGTTCTCCCCCTCCTCCCATCTGAGTGTTCGTAGTCCGCGGTCTCCACAAACCAGCTGCGGAGATCGTTGCCCCAGTGCGGGGATCTGCTCCTGGGCCTCTCCCTGGCACCGTTCTCCTGGCAGGGGGCAGAAGAGCTGAATCCCCGCTCCTCTTTGCTGCTGTCCTCTCGTGCAGAGTGGAGCACACGGTCACGGGGGTGACAGCGCAGCGGGCACGCAGCTTTCCTTCTGGACACCAGCCTGAGACAGCCGTGGAAGAAGCGACGCAAGCAGGAGCCCAGGGAGGAGCTGCTGTTGATCCTGCCTGGCCAGATGGGGCACGGCCAGCCCGCAGCTGCCTCCTGGGCTCCTGCCCGGCTTTGCTGGCTGGTGATGGCTGGTGCGGATGAGCTGCTGTCCTCTGGAGACTCCACCGTGCCCCCCGCCATGTCCTGCAAAGAGAGCTGTGAGAAGCTCCTGCCCTCTCCTCCTGACAGGACCCACCAGTGGGGAAACTCCAGAAGCTGTAAGAGCCCCCCAGACGCTCTCCTGGGGGCTGCAGGGGGGCCAAGGAGCACAAATGGAAGGGATCCAGCTGGATGCTGGGATAGGGATGCTGAACTCACCAAAGGTTTCTGTACAATAAGCAGAGAGAATTTAACTTACAAGAAGAGGGACTGAGACCTGGGGATAGAAAGAGATACAACAAGCAGCCTCTAGGCTTGCATGTTCAAAGAACAGCCCTGTGGGGACTGACAAAGAAGGGCTGCTTTTCTCCTAAATCAGTTCCAGATACTGGCAGCCCTTGGGAACTGCCCAACAGATTTAGAAGGAAATGTTCACAGAAGTACTGACAGGCCTGGCTGTGCTCCCCAGAGAGCAGGTGGTTGGCCAGAGCGTGGTGTACGTCAGGCACTGCAGGATGGAACTGAGGAAGCATGGGTTGCCCACGTTGTGCAGTCCCGCTCCAGCTCTCTGGTTGTGCTGCGAGGCCATGCAAATCTTCTCTAGGGGAAAGAAGATCCTCTGTGGTGGAGCCATTTCCTCAGCAACGACTGCCAAGAAACCACATTTGAAAAGAAATAATGTTGTTGCATGAAAGCGCATTTTAACAGTCAAGTTTTCTACAGGAGTACCCAGGACAACCAGCCCTAACCTCCAACAGAGATACGTTGGGGCAAGCCTAACACTGCCATTGCAATTTGCTGGTCAAGAAACAGTTTTGAAAAAGTGTGTTCCCCTGCTTACTTTGCCTCAAGTCCAACAAACCCACACACATTTCTGTGCCCCAGACAACCTTCCTTTCCCTCTAGAGTCTTGAATGGCATTAGCAGGTCAAGTCTTCCCTTTTCTTGATTGTAAGTTGATGAAAACAACCAAGTACCTGGCACAGAAGGTAACCCTACTGATGTCGGACCTTTCTGCGAGCAACGACATCTTTAAAACTCCTGTACAGAGCGGCAGGGAGTGAGGAAACACAACTTCCCGTGTCTAATTGAGAACACCTTGGTAAGTCTGGCTGCTCTCAGGAAGTGCCCCAGAATCCACTCTGGGTTGTCAGCACATCAGTATTCAGGAATTGAGCACCAGCCACGTCCGTTGACCTTGGGGATTCACAAAGTCCGAGGCTGCTGCTGCAGCTGCTACTCACAGAGGTCATTCTCCGTTGTGGCCATCGCTCCTCTCAGGAACACAGGGCTCTGGATGACAAAGGATGTCAGGATGTGCTCCAGAAAGAGAAGATGAGCGTCAATCCCGTCACCTGATTCCAAATAAAGAATTGCACCTCAACAAAATGATTAAAAAACACCCAAACTGAAACCCACAGAACAGCATCTGCCACCGAGAGTGTTTCAGTGGCAGTTTTAACTGCTGCAGAGCTGCAAGGCTGATGACCTTCCCATGACTCTCACGGGGCCCCAGTTCACAGCAGTTTCAAAGGCCTTTTGAAAGTCTCCAATGCACGTTACCTTCTGTGACGAGGACCTGCTGCTGAGCTGTTGCTGCTCCTGCCCCATCAGCACGTAGATATGGGTGGGCTCCTCACAGGGGCCTGCTGTCACCCGTGGGGAGGAGGGGACGGTCACCCAGCGTGGCGGTGGCATGGGCGAAAGGGGTGGGGTGAGGGGTCGGCGTACGTCATCGATGCCACGGGAGAGGGCCTGGCAGTGGCAGGTGTGGCAGCCAGAGTCATGGAGGAAGAAGAGGGTCCTGCCATAACCCAGGAGGAAGAGGTGCTGCTGGGCAGGCGGCAGCTTGTGGTGGCCGTGAGCAAAGGGGGATGGGATGGAGGCCACCAGCGCTGGCTGCTGACAGGGGCCCAGGCCCTGGAGGCTCAGCCCGTTGGTGTCTGGAGGGGGAAGCAGAGACGTTGTCATGGGCTGGGGACAAAGTGCCACCACCCTCCCCTCCCTTGGCGGTGCCGGGGGCTCACAGCTGAGACTGCGGCATCTTGCAGGGCCGGGTGCTGGTGGGGGCAGAGGGGGCAGAAGTGGCCCCAGGCGGCCTCGCTGTTCACAGCTCGTGGCGGCAGCAGCAGGTCTGGCCCCGGCTCAGCAGGTCGGGCAGCGTCAGGAGATGATGAGCAGGAGCTGTGGGGAGGCGGGGAGAGCGTCAGCCCTGGGACCCCCTGCTCTGAGGGGAGACCCCAGCCCCGCCACCCCCCTGCTCCACTCACCATCTCAGGCCAGACGTGGGATGGCGGCCACGTCCTCCCCTCCTCACCGTCCTCCAGGCGCTGTGGGGTCGCTTGTGCTGCGGGAGGGGACGTGGGTGAGATGAGAGCGAGCACCCCCACGGCAAACACGGCCCCCGCCATCATCACCACCCACCCCGTCCTCCACCTCAGCGTCACGTCCTCATCGCTGTCGGTCACGTGCTGGCGGCGATGGCGGCGAGAAGCCCAGTGGCCCATGGCTGCTGTGTGGTGGCACAGCCCAGGGACACTGACTCTGTGAGGCGGTGGCTCCCACAGAGACGGGGGTCCAGAACACGGGCAAGGGGGGGAGGGCTGAAGAGAGGAGGCGGGGCCAGGGCCGGGGGCTGCTCAGCCCTGGGGCAGCCCCACGGGCGCCACGTCCGAGCTCAGCCCGGCCACCGGCAGAGCCGCCGCCTTCTCACTTCCACCTTTGCCAGCACAGGGCGGCAGGGCGGCCAGTCTCCTCCCTGAGGTGACGCTGCCCCGCATTGGTCCCTGGGCTGTCACTCTGCCCCGCTTTGGACCCACGACAGCGAACAGAACACGGCAAGAGAGAAAGAAGGAAAGAAGAGCAGAAGGAATGAAGGAGAGGGGAAGACAAGGGCAGAGAGCAGGACATAGAGGCAGAAAGAGACAAAAGACAGAGAACAGGTCAGGAAGATTATGAGGGAAAAAGACAGGGACGCAGATCAAGACAAAGAGATGGAGAAGAAGAAAGAGACAATGGCCTGAAGGGTAGAGAGGGACAGAAAAAAAAATGCACAGGGAGCAGGAAAGAGCAGCAATGAGGAGAGGAACAGTTGGATGACAAAGACTTGGAGAAAAGAGAAAGGGGTGACAGGGAGCAGAGCATAATAACAGAGGGGAAGAGAGCTACGTGGAAGCCAAAAAAACCCGACACAGAAGGAAAATGGAGAGGGCGGGGAAGGACTGGGACACAAAAGAGGGTGACACGACCCCCAGGGCCCAGGGCTCACCACAGTTCCCGCTCTCTGCACTGCCAGGCAAGTTGTGGAGTTCAGGCAACTCTGTCTCTGTGTTTCTGTCCTCCCTTTCTCTTCTGTAGCCCCAGCCGCTTGCCCATCCTCCACCTAGGAGAAGACACTGGTGTTTGACAGCTCTTACACCACGAGGCTTCCCAGACACACACCACGCAAACACACACTCTACGGCCGTACAGTAATTTTCCTCCCTGACACAGACCCTGCGGTGCACGTTTGTGATCTGCTCTGCTGAGGCGGCTCACAGGGACTCTTCCTCGCCCAGAGGGGCAGCTGTCTCTTGTGCAGCTGGAGCAGCAGCTGTGGGGATCCCCTCTACTTCATCCTCCAGCTGCTTCTCCTTCTAATGCTCTCTCCAGCTCCAGCCCCAGCAGCTCCTCTCCAAAGCCAGCAAGTGCCCACCTGCCCCTTTACACACCCCACCAGGAGAACAAGGCCAAAGCAGCCCACGCACACCTGAGCCAGATGCAGCAACAACAGCCCCAGGGCCCCAGTGCAGCCTCTGGCAGAGAACAAACCAGCAGCCACGATTCCCGCAGCTGCTTGGCTGGAGACCGCCTGCTGCAGGAGCTCCTGCACACCCCGCTCCTTCCCCGCACCCGTGCTGCTGGCACCTGCGTTAACGGAGGATGGAGCAGCCCCAGGCCCAGCTGCTGCTGCCAGGAGAGGCCGTGGGGTGGCCCGGAGCTGTGGGACAGGCCAGGGAGGTTTTGGGCTGGGACAGCTGCAGGGGGAGCGGGCTGGGGCAGCTCTGGGATTCGGGGTGCAGGTGCCTGTGCTCCTCAGGGGTGGATTTCTCCCTCCAGGGACTGCAGCTTGCTGGTGGAGTTGTCGATGGCTGCCTGAGGGTGACAGTGTTAGTGGCTGGATCCTCTTCTAGGCATCCATTTCACAGATCACAGGCTACTTGAGACTGGCCAGGAGGTCACCTGAAGGGTGAGGTCACTTGGAGGGTGAGGTCACCTGGTCCCACCCCCTGCTCAAGCAGGGCCACCTGCAGCCGGTTGTCCACGATGGTGTTCACAGGGCTGTGGAACATCTCCAAGGAAGGAGACTCCACAAGCTCCCTGGGCACTCTCTGCCAGTGCGCGTCACTCACACAGCACCCTCTGCTGAGCTGCGTGAGATCTCTGTCAGCCCATCTCTCCAGTGTGCCCAGGTCCCTGCGGATGGCAGCACGACCCCCTGGCCTAAGTGCCACTCCTCCCAGTGTGGTGTCCTCCGCCAGCTTGCTGAGGGTGCACTCTGCCCCACCATCCCGACCACTTAAGGAAGATGTTAAACAGGATTGGACCCAGTATTGACCCCTGGGAGACACTGCCTGTAACTGGCCTGCAACCAGACTTGGTGCCACTGAGCAACACGCTCTGGACCGGGCCGTCAGCCAGTGTCAGTCTCACTTGCCGCTGGCTCATCCAGCCCATTTCAGTTCCAGGGACTCAACCTCCATATTTAAAACAAAAGAGACTGCAACATGGGCACATGCCATCACACAGCTCTCAAAATCCCATCACGTAAACTGCTCAGACTGGGTGCACTCACCAATTGCCCCAAAATCCACAGAGAAGAAAACACCCTGTAAAGGACACATTTTTAATTATGGGTTTGGCTTTTCTGCCTGCTGGTACGAAATGAGTGTTGTTTTGGGGAAGCGATCCCAAACATTGGACCCAGATTCAAGTTCTTCCTCAAGGGGCCTGTGGGCAGGCAGGCAGAGCTGTCCGTGTGTCTGGAGGGGCTCTCTGAGCTCTTCCTGGTCAGAGGCAGCACTGGCAGGAGGGATGGGGGAGCTGCTGGTGCCCTTGGTGCAGCTTGGTCCCTGCTAGAGGAAGTTTTAGTGCTTCCTGGATTCTTCCTCCTCCTCCTCCTCCTCTCTGACATTGCTGGGGTCAGATGCTGTGTTCCTTCCTCTCTCAGGTCACAATCTGCCCCCATCACTACTGCAGTGCCATGACTGTTTTCCTGATGTGTATCTCTTGGGCACCGAAGCCTTCCTCCTCCTCCTCCTTGCTGAGGGATCATAGTCTGTGGTGTCCACAAACCAGCTGTGGAGATCATGACCCCGCTGTGGGGATCTGCTCCGGTCTCTGTGCCTCAGCTGAGGTTTCTTCTGAGCAGCTGGGGGTACCGAAGCACACTGGGAGCTGGCATTGCGGGGAACTGGAGCTGCAACCTCCCTTGGGGCTCGGTCCCAACATGGAGAACTTATTCTCCACCTCCTCGTGCTCCTTGCCAGGCGATGCTGGTCCATGATCTCCATAAGCTGGCTGCGCAGATCATGGCCCTGCTGTGGGGACCTGCTCCGCTTCCTGTGCCTTGGCTGGGTTTGCTCCTGAGCAGCACTGGGGCGGGAGCACACTGAGAGCTGCGGTTGGAGGGCACTGCAGCTCTGTCATCCCTGTGAGTGGGGTCACAGCTCAGGGGACTGGTTCTCCCCCTCCTCCCATCTGAGTGTTCGTAGTCTGTGGTGGCCACTACCCAGCTGCCGAGATCGTTGTCCCAGTGCGGGGATCTGCTCCTGGGCCTCTCCCTGGCACCGTTCTCCTGGCAGGGGGCAGAAGGGCTGAATCCCCGCTCCTCTTTGCTGCTGTCCTCTCGTGCAGAGTGGAGCACACGGTCACGGGGGTGACAGCGCAGCGGGCACGCGGCTTTCCTTCTGGACACCAGCCTTATGCTGCCACGGAAGAAGCGGTGCAAGCAGGAGCCCAGGGAGGAGGCCGTGTTCAGCCTTCCTGGCCAGATGCAGGGTTTGTGACCAGGAAAACTACTGTGACCAGGCCACATGCAACACCCCTCAAGGACCAGACGGACAAACGTGGGGGCTCTCAGGGCCTTCTGACCAGGACACCTCTCACACACACAAAAGAAAACCCACACTAAGGTGGCAGCATGGAGCTCCAGGGCAAAAACATGACCATCCATGTTTCTACTAGCAAAGAGCCTGCTGGCTACTGCAAGGCTCAACTATTGCAGGAAAATGTTAACAAATAATAAACCAAATATTAACAAATGCAAAAGGCCAGTGACCAATGAAGACTGAACACTTACCCCTGGGATTGCCCCCAGGCTCAGGAACAGGATTACACCAAGAGGCTTGATCACCATGGACTGCAGGAACCAAACAGGGAGTCAAACACAGGGGAGGAGCTTCCATGGCATGTTGTGATCTCCTTCTTCCTCAGTCACCTGCAGTGACGGGAGGGGGTGAGGTAAGGACACAGGACACACACAAAGGTGTACGTTCCCACAGCTAGAAATGGAACATACGTGACCTTTTTGCTGAGACCTAGCAGGTTTGCAGGGAAATAGTATTTATGACTTGTCTGTGTAACACCACCAAGGACCAAAAAGCTTTTGAAAAGCCTCTGAGATGATCTTGGGTACAATCACACGTGAATAACCTATTAAAACGTGAGTGTTTATTCCTTCAAGCAGACAGACAGTGACAATGTACCTCTGGGACAGCCCAAGGCTCATAACCAGGATCCATCTGAGAAGCTCCATCAGCTCTGCCAGTGCCATGGCCTGGAGTCAAGCACAGACCAGAGAGGTTCCCAGGCTCACAGAGCAATACTCCTGCATTTCGGGTAAAAGAGGACATAAAGAAGAGAGAAACAATGCCCATATATTGCAGAGAAATAGCCCTATTTAGGGAGAAAATTGGAAACATGACTAAATATTCCAAATATTTGGGGGCTAAATTGGCCAATACAGGCAAAAGATTCTGAGTATTTGGGCAAAAAGTGGCCAAAAGGGGCAAAAACATTCACATTTGGGAGCAAAACTGTCGGCAAAGGTGAAAATATCCCATATTGGGAACACGGCGCCTCCATTAGGGGAAAAAATGGGCAAAAGCACCTGAGTATATCGGGTAAAAAGAGCCAGAAAAAACAAAGCACCACTAGATTTGGATCAAAACTGGCCAAAAAGGGGTATAACATCCCCAGATTTGGGGTGAAATTGGACCACAAAGTCAAAGTATGCCCAGATTTGGGTAAAAAACGGCCAAAAGTGGCCCAAACACGCCCAGATTTGGGTAGAAACTGGACTGCAAAGCCAAAGAACTCCCAGATCTAGGCAGAAACGACCCCAAAGCGCACAAATGTGCCCAGATTTAGCTCAAAACTTGCCCAAAGGGCCAAAGCAATCCCAGCTTTGATTTGAAACAGGCCCGAAGGCTCAAAGCATGCCCTGGGATGGGGCAGTGTGGCACGAGGCTGGGGGCAGCGAGGGCCCACAGGGACTCAGTGCTGGTTTCTGCCCCTGGGCCACCACTCCCAGCCCCTGCTTGCCCACAACTTGCCCCCGAAGCAGCCGCAGCCCCTCTCCCCTCCCTGCGGGGCGTCTGCCCCCTGCCCACACCCTGGTGCTGCCTGGCTCGCCCTGCCCGGCCCAGCCCGGCTGCTCTCCCGGCCCCAGCCCCAGCCCTGGCCCCACTGCTGCCCTGCTGAGCTGCTCGGGGCTGGGTGCTGCCCCTGCCCGCCCACCTGCTCCCTGCGCTCGGCTGGAGCAGCCTGGGCGTCCCGGGCTGGCAGGGGCACCAGGAGGAGGAGGAGGGTGAGGACCATGGCCCCCACGCTCGCACCATGATGCTGCCGCTGCTGCTGCCAAGACACAGCACAGCACGTCACCGTGGGGCTGTGACCTCATGGTCACATTGGAATCACCACATCTGCACACTACTGCATGGCCTTGTTCTACACCAGCATGGAAGGAACACAAGTGGAGAAGGGTGCACCTATTTGGGAGGCAGCGCTGCCTATGGGAGTGCACAGGCTCTCACTTCTTGCTTCCCAGAAATCAATCAATCAATCAATCAATCAATCCCAAAAGCACCAACTTCAAGGGTCTTGTAACTATTTTTGTCAGGCAGCTCTCTAGGAAGAAACCAGCTTTACCTGCTGGTTTTACCACAGCTTCAATGCCTTTAAAGCCACCACTTCTTACCTCTGCTTCTCCAACACAGCCTCACAGCCCAGCAAAATCATGGACGAGGCCATTTCAAATTTCACGAGGCCTACAAGAGTTTGTTTTTAATCGTGGCTTTGGCTGTTGTGCCCGCTGGTGCCCAGTGAGTGTTTCTGAGCAGCGATCCCAGCCGTGGCCGCAGGTTGCAGCTCTTCCTCCCGGGGCCTGTGGGCAGGCGGGCCGGCCGGCAGAGCTGCCCGTGGCTCTGGAAGGGCTCTCTGAGCTCTTCCTGCCAGAGGCAGCACTGGCTGCTGGTGCCCTGGGGCAGCTTGGTCCCTGCTGGGGCAGCTTTGCTGCCTCCTGGACTCTTCCTCCTCCTCTTCCTCCTCTCCAGCACCACAGGCGTGGGATGCTGTGTCCTCCCTCAGCCAGGCTGCAATCTGTCCCCGTCACCACTGACCGTTTTCCTCACCTGCATCTCCAGGGCACTGAAGCCTTCCTGCTCCTCCTCCTCCTCTGTGCTGAGGGGTCACAGTCCGTGATCTCCACAACTGCGTGTGGAGATCATAGCGGCGCCGCGGGGATCTGCTCCGCTCCCTCTGCCTCAGCTGGGTCTGCTCCCGAGCAGCTTTGGGTGCAGAACGACACCGGGAGCTGTGGCTGGAGGGCCCTGGAGCTGCATCATCCCTTAGGGCTCGGTCAGACCGTGGAGGACTGGTTCTCCAGCTCCTCGTCCTCCCTGCTGAGTGATGCTGGTCTGTGATCTCCAGAAACCGGCTGCGGAGATCATAGTCCCGCCGTGGGGATCTGCTCCGATGTCTCATCCTTGGCCGGGTTTGCCCCTGAGCAGCTCTGGGGGCAGGAACAGACTGGGAGCTGCTGCTGGAGGACAGTGGAGGTGCTGGTGCAGACTGGGAGCTGCCACTGGAGGGTATTGGAGCTGCCTCGTCCCTGTGAGTGGGGTCACAGCTCAGGGGACTGGTTCTCCCCCTCCTCCCATCTGAGTGTTCGTAGTCCGCGGTCTCCACAAACCAGCTGCGGAGATCGTTGCCCCAGTGCGGGGATCTGCTCCTGGGCCTCTCCCTGGCACCGTTCTCCTGGCAGGGGGCAGAAGGGCTGAATCCCCGCTCCTCTTTGCTGCTGTCCTCTCGCGCAGAGTGGAGCACACGGTCACGGGGGTGACAGCGCAGCGGGCACGCAGCTTTCCTTCTGGACACCAGCCTGAGACAGCCGTGGAAGAAGCGACGCAAGCAGGAGGCCATGAAGAAGCTGCTGTTGATCCTGCCTGGCCAGACGGGGCACAGCCAGCCCGCAGCGGCCTCCTGGGCTCCTGCCCGGCTTTGCTGGCTGGTGATGGCTGGTGCGGATGAGCTGCTGTCCTCTGCAGAGTCCTCCATGCCCCCCGCCATGTCCTGCAAAGAGAGCTGTGAAAAGGTCCTGCCCTCTCCTCCTGACAGGACCATAACAGTGGGGAAACCCCTGAAGCTGTGAGGGGACAGCCAAGGGCCCCCAAAGGCTCCTGGAGGCTGCAGAGGGGCCAAGGAGGACAAATGGGATGGATCCAGGTGGATGCTGGGAGTGGGAGCCGTGCTGCAACTGTGCAGAAAGCTGCCGTGTGGGAGGGAAAAGAGAGCGCTGCCAAGATCCCCAAAAGAAACCCACTGTCCATCTGGTGCCCTGACCACCTCCCCACAGCCGCCTTAGTCCTATGGGGCAGATGCTGCTGTCCCACAGAACGCACCTGCTTGCTGCCGGCCGCCCACTGACTGAGGAGGGAACGGGCTTCTGATGGTGCTGGTGAGGAAGAAGCCCTTTGTCCAACTTCCAAATCAGAGCACCTGGGGAAAAAAAGAGGGATCTCTGTTGGGGGCTGTTCTTGCAGCCTTCCCTGGGTTCTGGCATTTTCTTGGAACAGTTTATATGACAGGGAGAAGATGCAACTAAGACCACAAATGGGAAATGTGGTTGGGCTGAAGGATGCAGGTGGTAATTGTCTGCTATGACAGAAACACTCAACAGGATGAGAAGAAAAATAGCAAAGCCAGGAAAAGGAAATGTGTTCTGAACACAGTTTAAAACTTGTGATTACCTGATGTAAAACAGTAAATAGGCTTGCTGCCTGAGGACTGTGTCACTGTCGCAAAGATCCACAGACTTGTCGTCCATGTGGTACCACAGTCCATCACTGGCCTGCAAAGAAAAGCGTCGATATCTGGAGATGAATGGCACGGCTTCTCCACAAAACACAGGCCAAAAACTGCCCAACCAGCAGTGTTCAAAACATATGCATTCCAGCCCCTGAGGAAACCTTCTCCCATCAAATCCGTGGCTGTCAGTAACACGGCCAGGAAAGTCAGTTTTCCCCGGGATACATTTTTCCGTTGTTCAGAAGGAAGTAGCTTTTCACCTTTATGTAGCAGAAGTAGTGTCCTGCACGGCAGCTGCCACCTCCATGCACCAGGACGGCGTATAAGGAGTAGAGGAGCGGTTCTCCGGCTGCCTGAGACATGTACGGGCGAAGATCAAGGTACTGGGGATACTCCACGACCTACGGAGAGACCAGGAGGGCTCAGCAATGACCCTGGAACACTTCAGGACACAGCAATATGTCCCGAGTTGGGTGGCAGGAAACTCATCTGGACCAAAGCAGCTCTGTGGGAGCAGAGGACACACTTGTCTTCCCACAGGAAGTGTCCCCAGAAGGGAACGTGAAAATCTCAACATGAGCAGCTTGTGACAGAGCGTCCGGCATTGGGAAACCCGCTCCAGGAAGAGAACGTTGCACTCCAGTTGTGCACACACCTTGCTGATCTTGTCGCCGGTGAAAGCTTCAAACCTCTTCAGACAGACCGTGAGAACCTTGGGCGCGCGATGGACCGAGAACCTCTTGGAGGCGGCAGTCACCTTGTCACACCTTGAAAGCCAGGACAGAGCCAAGGGCTGAAACGCACCATTTTTTCCCCCAAAGGCCAGACAGACTTTCCTGTCTCACACATCCCTGCGCTCTTTTAAGGCTATTCAGTACCATAATGCCATGTTAAAAAACCTGCGTCTCATTACTGTGCCTTAATTCAATGTGAAAAGCTGACTTCTGCTCAATGACACCTTCGCACAGGATCCAGTATGAATACATCATCAATAATGGCCTTACTTGCTACATTTAAAGCAGTTTTCACCATCCAGGTGCTCCGGTTTCACAAAGTCTTCCAGAGCTGCGGTGACAGATGCGGCTGCCTGGAGGAGTGAGAAGGGAGAGCCCTGAGCTCTGGGAAATTCCCACACCCAAACACTTACGAGGAGTTTACGCAAAAAAACCAGCTCGATGAGGCTGAGGAGACCCACTGTGAACCCGCAAGCAGTGCCCAGGAGGCAGAAAGAGGGTGTGATGCTGAACATCTCCCTCATTTCTCAGGGATTCCCAGGGTTCTCCAGAGCCACCTCTTTGTGGCACTGCACAGTTCAGCTGCGATGGTATGGGTGTCACCAGTGATGGAAACAACACCCCCATGAGCCTGGGAGCCAGACGGGTGTTGCGGGAGGGCAAGGGAAGAAGGAGGAGGGTACGCCATGGTGCAGAGAGGGGCACGTGTGCCTGTCCAGCTGAAACCAGCTCTGACAGGGAGACCACTGCCATGGCCTCTGCAGAACACAGTCCATTCCACCTCCCGCCCACCGCCAACCTCTCTTGTCAGATACGTTTTTAAGCCAACTGTGTGGAATCTGGAAAGCTACAGGGGCCTTGGGACGTCTTGAAGCACAATTACAAACTCTCTTACTTTGATATCCAGAGGAACATCCAGGAAGGCCTCGTAGGAATCGGAAACCGCTTGGCAGCTCCAGCATGTGACTGGAAGGCAAATGGAAATGCTCAGTGACAGGGGAAGTCGACAGACTGTGCCGGGTTACCCTCTCACACCCACTGTGCCAATCACACCATCGGCTGTTATCGCAGGCAGACAGGAGGGCACAGACGATTCCAAGGAGAGCAATAGCAGTGGAAAAGTACCTCTGGATCTCAGAAAGCCCCCAAAGATCTGATGGACGATGGTGGTTGCTTGAGAGGACATGTCCAAGCTGCAAACCAATGGGAAGGCAGAGTTATCTCCTCCCAGAGTCTGGCTTTGTCTGAAAGCCCTGGGCATAGTTTTCCTTGAGGGGAGGACATCAAGGACTCCAAAGGGCTTGGGAACGCTGGAAACACAATTTGCTTGCGCTTACTCGCTGTTTCCTCTCAGACAAGCTCTCTGCATGGCATCCATGGTGCAGCGTAAGAACTCGTGGGCGTCCTCCTGCCTGCCATGCTGGAAATTTTCTCCTATTTCTAAGAAAGAAGAAGTTACTAGTTCTCTCCTACGAGAACGGCATCAATCATGTCACAGCACCTGCACTGACTCACCTGTGAGAAAATCGACGACAGCCCAAGGCTCGATGGCACTGGCTGAGGAATGCAGGACCTGTTGAACGTGCACTTCCATCCTGCACATGACGCAGAAGCCTTTCTGGCCACCTGGAGAGGGAGGGAGGAATGGGAGAGGGAAGCTCCTCAGGTTTGCAAAATATCCACAGCGATGGGAAACCTAATGGAGGTCTTGCAGTTTAAGAATTCTCCATTCCTCCCAAGTTGACCAAGTCCCAACAAGCCCGGGACATTTTAATGCACGGAAAACTTTCTTCAGAGGGATGCTGAACTGACGGAAGCTTTCTGTGCAATAAGCAAAGGAGTTTAACTTTCAGGAACAGGGACCAAGAGCCTGGGATAGAAAGAGGTGCCTTTCTGAAGATGAACACATCCAGATACAACAAGCTGCTTCTAGGCTTGAGTGTTCAGAGAACACCAACTCAGGGAGCTGACAAAGAAGGGCCACTTTTCTCCTAGATCAGCTTCCAGATTCTGGGAGCCCTTGGGCCCTGCTCAACAGATGGACAAGGAATGTTCCCTAAAGTACTCACAGGCCCGGCTGTGCTCCCCAGAGAGCAGGTGGTTGGCCAGAGGCGGGGTGTACGTCAGGCACTGCAGGACGGAGTTGAGGAAGCACGTGTTGCCCAGGTTGTGCAGTCCCGCTCCAGCTCTCTGGCTGTGCTGCCAGGCCATGCAAATCTTCTCTGGGGGAAAGAGGATCCTCTGCGGCGGAGCCATTCCCTCAGCAACGACTGCCAAGAAACCACATTGGAAGAGAGATGAGTCCATGTTCTTGCAGAGAAGCAGATTTAAAAGTTGAGTTCTGTATCTGTACAGGAGCACCCAGGAAAACAAGCTCTATCCTCCCACACAGAAAAACTGGGGGAAGCCTAACACTGCTCTTGAAAGTTCCTGGTCAAGGAGCACTTTTGGAAAATAGCGTGTTCCCCTGCTCACTTTGCCAAAAGTGCAACAAATCCCCACTCTGACTTTTGTGCCCTGAGCAACCTTCCTTTCCTTCTGGAGTCTTGACCTGGATCAGCCTCCGGCACAGTCTCCCCGTGCGTGTCAGGGCTGGAGGGTGCCCGGCAGATGGGCTGCGATGCTGGAGCCAGGCAGGACGGGGAAAGCCGGGTGCAGCGGGTGAGGAACTCGCTTCAGACGGGCAGGAAAGGTCCCCGTCCCACAGCACGGTTGCCTCCTGCCCGCCCAGCTGCCTCTCGCTGCCCGTGCCCTGGAGCAGGAGCTGGGTCCCCTCTGCACGCAGAGGCTGTGCTGGGGCCGGCTCCCAGCTCGGAGCAGCCCTGGACTTCAGGCAGCATCATGGCCAACACCTGTGGAACCCCCCTGCCAGCGTGCAGGGAAACGTGATCCCGGTGTTGAGCAGGGAGTGCTCGCTGGCCCCCGCCCTGCCCAGACAACCAGGGCCCCTCACTCACCCATCTCCAGGTCCTGGGCCATGCACAGCTCCTGGGGCTCTGCTGGAGAGCTGCTCTCCTGGGGAGCCCTGTCCTCCTCCAGGGCCACCACGGGGCAGGTGAGGTGTTTGTCTGCCATCTCGTGGGTTTGGGGAAAGAGGTATAGGTGAGGAATTGGGAAGACTTGGTGAAACACCACGAGTCTGCCAAGGGCAGCCGGGAAAGACGTGGGCTGCACTTGGGGAGTCCTCAGCACAAGGCTGCCGGGGGCAGAGGGGAGTCTGCCAGGGGCAGCTAAAGTGAGGGTATGGTTGGACTCGACGATCTTAAAGGTGCCGGACAGTGTGGGCCGGGGCTGCAGCTGCGCTGAGCACATGCAGCACCGCGATTGAGAGACGGGGCGCGGTTTGATGCAAACAAAATGTCCGCTTTATTAGTGTACTTCACATACATTTATACTTTTCCTCAGCAATGTGCTTCGAGCTGATTGGTGTTTCTGTTACCGTGTTACAGACTGATTGGTCTACACTGTACACATTCACAGACTGGCTGGTGCTAAGACATTTTCTTAAACAGTTACTACCCCAACCCAAGCAATCTTCCCTGTGCAAAAACAAGAGTCTCCTTTTTACAGGACAACATTATTAACTTGTGAACCTTGTCTAAACATAGAATCAGCGCTCTCCACTCCTTCTAATTAAGGTTCTCGCCTCTATCCTTCCCATGGCCTGTGACCAACAAGTTCCAGCACATCTCCTTTTACCAATTGATAAGTGCTGGGAGTTTTGCTGAGGCCAGCCAAATCCTGTCCCACAATGCAGGGCAGTGGGTGTCACAATGCGAGGTCACAAAGGGCCCCACTGTGACCCTGTGCCTGGGGAGCAAGGGGCACCATGTCCTGTTGGGAGGAACAGGCCAGTTCAGCCCTGGGCACCTGGGTGCTCTCAGGTGTCTCCAGGTCCCCCTTTGCCCTCATGTCCCCTTGGGACTGCCCTGTTGCCCTGTGGTGTGTTCCAGAGACCCGTGTTCACCTGGCTGGCTGATCTGAACAGCAGTGAAGCTGCTCCTGTAGTGGGTTTGTAGAAGTTTCTAGGGAACTCCAAGGGTGGGCAGCAGAGGACATGGGCTTTGTGTGCTGTCTCACCGCTTACAGAAGCTCTCAGTGGCTTGAGGATAAACTGACCGTATAACCAAGTGACAAACTGTTGGAGCGGGCAGAGCACAAAAGGAGGAATCCAGGTGGTGGGGGGTGAAAAAGGTGAAGGGACTCTGCCGCCTGCCAGGGTCAGCGCTCAGCCTGCCCGGGAGATCCCAGCAACACTGAGGGGAGAAGCTGTGTGGGGAAGGAGCAAACCCTATCGGGCAGGAAAGTTGCTTCTGCTGTTGAGAGGGCGCCGTGTGGTCAGTGCTGCTCACAGTTCCAGATCACCCGCAGGATTTTTTGCGGCGATTAGAAATGACGCATACCAGGACACAGACAGAAATTCGCGCAGAGGCAGAGATCTTGTTCAGGAAGGAGCGCAGAGCCTGGCCAAGCAGAGACCTGACCTAGGCCTAGGCTGCCTTCTTTATTCACCGTTGACAACGTATAGGATTTACAGGTACGGGCCTGGACTAAGATGTTTACAAAAGGTGTTTTTCCACTAATTGTTATTAAAAACACACTAAACTCATGTGATGTTTATCTCACTTGTTTTTCCACTCATTCACAGACCAGGCCCAAGGACATTCACACATCCCATGCACTAGGGGTCGGTTATCCAGCCCGAGATACCATTCTGACGAGTCTGGGCTATAACTTTTTACAATTATGAGTAATGTACTTCAAAGTAATCTGTCCAAGGCCCTTTACATATTATTGTGTTAGTATTATGTCTTTGGCCGTCCGGATGGTCGTGTTAGTATTGATCTTCCTTTATCATCCAGGTGGCTGGAACCGCACATCTTGCTTTCCCACGTTTTACTTTCCAACACGGGTCCTCAAGACATTATCTTAGAATCTCTCACATATGGCCAGTTGAACAGATTGTCAGAGGAAATAAGGTGAAGTGAGTGCACTCTGATGAAAACAAGATTTCATACAAGTTGCTCATTGTTTTACTTGTCTATTAATACTATTGAACAGATTTAAAGCAGTACAGACAATGCCACATTGTACACCTCGTGTTGCAAACATCGGCACTGAGCGTATTTCTGATATGAAATACAGGTGGATGCCTCTTGGAAAATTTTTGTTCCTTTATAGAATGTCTTTCCATTTTTTTTCAATTGTCTGGAATGCTTTTCCTATTCATATTCTTTCCCTTTTTTTCCATCCTAGGATGTGAATGTAACTTCCTACGATCCTCTCTTTAGGAAAGAGAGTGAAATCCAGGGGTTTACTTTGCTCTAGTTGGGAGGGGAGCAAATACAGCGGTTTTGACTATTGATGTGATTCAGAGCAGCACACCAGACAGATGTGCTGGGTGCAGCTTTTTAATGCGAGACTTGCAGAATCAACAAGAATAAACAAGCCATTTCTGCCAAAGCAGCAGCTGCTGAAAGTGACATAACACAGGCTGATTGTGCACGTCCCAATGTGAATGGTCAGCAAAGACCAGGAGAAAACCCTTGGACACTGAAGATGAATTTGGCGCTTCCCGCCATCACATCCTGCTCTGCTGAGGCCATGGCATGAGGGGCAAGGTGTCAGGCAGAGTGACAGGCCAAGCAGCCAATCAGAGGTCAGCCCCTCAGATGAAGGGCGGGCACTGCACTGCACACCCAGTCTGAGCAGTTTACGTGATGGGATTTTGAGAGCTGTGTGATGGCATGTGCCCATGTTGCAGTCTCTTTTGTTTTAAATATGGAGGTTGAGTCCCTGGAACTGAAATGGGCTGGATGAGCCAGCGGCAAGTGAGACTGACACTGGCTGACGGCCCGGTCCAGAGCGTGTTGCTCAGTGGCACCAAGTCTGGTTGCAGGCCAGTTACAGGCAGTGTCTCCCAGGGGTCAATACTGGGTCCAATCCTGTTTAACATCTTCCTTAAGTGGTCGGGATGGTGGGGCAGAGTGCACCCTCAGCAAGCTGGCGGAGGACACCACGCTGGGAGGAGTGGCACTTAGGCCAGGGGGTCGTGCTGCCATCCGCAGGGACCTGGGCACACTGGAGAGATGGGCTGACAGAGATCTCACGCAGCTCAGCAGAGGGTGCTGTGTGAGTGACGCGCACTGGCAGAGAGTGCCCAGGGAGCTTGTGGAGTCTCCTTCCTTGGAGATGTTCCACAGCCCTGTGAACACCATCGTGGACAACCGGCTGCAGGTGGCCCTGCTTGAGCAGGGGGTGGGACCAGGTGACCTCACCCTCCAAGTGACCTCACCCTTCAGGTGACCTCCTGGCCAGTCTCAAGTAGCCTGTGATCTGTGAAATGGATGCCTAGAAGAGGATCCAGCCACTAACACTGTCACCCTCAGGCAGCCATCGACAACTCCACCAGCAAGCTGCAGTCCCTGGAGGGAGAAATCCACCCCTGAGGAGCACAGGCACCTGCACCCCGAATCCCAGAGCTGCCCCAGCCCGCTCCCCCTGCAGCTGTCCCAGCCCAAAACCTCCCTGACCTGTCCCACAGCTCCGGGCCACCCCACGGCCTCTCCCGGCAGCAGCAGCTGGGCCTGGGGCTGCTCCATCCTCCGTTAACGCAGGTGCCAGCAGCACGGGTGCGGGGAAGGAGCGGGGTGTGCAGGAGCTCCTGCAGCAGGCGGTCTCCAGCCAAGCAGCTGCGGGAATCGTGGCTGCTGGTTTGTTCTCTGCCAGAGGCTGCACTGGGGCCCTGGGGCTGTTGTTGCTGCATCTGGCTCAGGTGTGCGTGGGCTGCTTTGGCCTTGTTCTCCTGGTGGGGTGTGTAAATGGGCAGGTGGGCACTTGCTGGCTTTGGAGAGGAGCTGCTGGGGCTGGAGCTGGAGAGAGCAGGAAAAGGTAAAGCAGCTGGAGGATGAAGTAGAGGGGATCCCCACAGCTGCTGCTCCAGCTGCACAAGAGACAGCTGCCCCTCTGGGCGAGGAAGAGTCCCTGTGAGCCGCCTCAGCAGAGCAGATCACAAACGTGCACCGCAGGGTCTGTGTCAGGGAGGAAAATTACTGTACGGCCGTAGAGTGTGTGTTTGCGTGGTGTGTGTCTGGGAAGCCTCGTGGTGTAAGAGCTGTCAAACACCAGTGTCTTCTCCTAGGTGGAGGATGGGCAAGCGGCTGGGGCTACAGAAGAGAAAGGGAGGACAGAAACACAGAGACAGAGTTGCCTGAACTCCACAACTTGCCTGGCAGTGCAGAGAGCGGGAACTGTGGTGAGCCCTGGGCCCTGGGGGTCATGTCACCCTCTTTTGTGTCCCAGTCCTTCCCCGCCCTCTCCTGTTTCCTTCTTTGTCGGGTTTTTTTGGCTTCCACGTAGCTCTCTTCCCCTCTGTTATTATGCTCTGCTCCCTGTCACCCCTTTCTCTTTTCTCCAAGTCTTTGTCATCCAACTGTTCCTCTCCTCATTGCTGCTCTTTCCTGCTCCCTGTGCATTTTTTTTTCTGTCCCTCTCTACCCTTCAGGCCATTGTCTCTTTCTTCTTCTCCATCTCTTTGTCTTGATCTGCGTCCCTGTCTTTTTCCCTCATAATCTTCCTGACCTGTTCTCTGTCTTTTGTCTCTTTCTGCCTCTATGTCCTGCTCTCTGCCCTTGTCTTCCCCTCTCCTTCATTCCTTCTGCTCTTCTTTCCTTCTTTCTCTCTTGCCGTGTTCTGTTCGCTGTCGTGGGTCCAAAGCGGGGCAGAGTGACAGCCCAGGGACCAATGCGGGGCAGCGTCACCTCAGGGAGGAGACTGGCCGCCCTGCCGCCCTGTGCTGGCAAAGGTGGAAGTGAGAAGGCGGCGGCTCTGCCGGTGGCCGGGCTGAGCTCGGACATGGTGCCCGTGGGGCTGCCCCAGGGCTGAGCAGCCCCCGGCCCTGGCCCCGCCTCCTCTCTTCAGCCCTCCCCCCCTTGCCCGTGTTCTGGACCCCCCGTCTCTGTGGGAGCCACCGCCTCACAGAGTCAGTGTCCCTGGGCTGTGCCACCACACAGCAGCCATGGGCCACTGGGCTTCTCGCCGCCATCGCCGCCAGCACGTGACCGACAGCGATGAGGACGTGACGCTGAGGTAGAGGACGGGGTGGGTGGTGATGATGGCGGGGGCCGTGTTTGCCGTGGGGGTGCTCGCTCTCATCTCACCCACGTCCCCTCCCGCAGCACAAGCGACCCCACAGCGCCTGGAGGACGGTGAGGAGGGGAGGACGTGGCCGCCATCCCACGTCTGGCCTGAGATGGTGAGTGGAGCAGGGGGGTGGCGGGGCTGGGGTCTCCCCTCAGAGCAGGGGGTCCCAGGGCTGACGCTCTCCCCGCCTCCCCACAGCTCCTGCTCATCATCTCCTGACGCTGCCCGACCTGCTGAGCCGGGGCCAGACCTGCTGCTGCCGCCACGAGCTGTGAACAGCGAGGCCGCCTGGGGCCACTTCTGCCCCCTCTGCCCCCACCAGCACCCGGCCCTGCAAGATGCCGCAGTCTCAGCTGTGAGCCCCCGGCACCGCCAAGGGAGGGGAGGGTGGTGGCACTTTGTCCCCAGCCCATGACAACGTCTCTGCTTCCCCCTCCAGACACCAACGGGCTGAGCCTCCAGGGCCTGGGCCCCTGTCAGCAGCCAGCGCTGGTGGCCTCCATCCCATCCCCCTTTGCTCACGGCCACCACAAGCTGCCGCCTGCCCAGCAGCACCTCTTCCTCCTGGGTTATGGCGGGACCCTCTTCTTCCTCCATGACTCTGGCTGCCACACCTGCCACTGCCAGGCCCTCTCCCGTGGCATCGATGACGTACGCCGACCCCTCACCCCACCCCTTTCGCCCATGCCACCGCCACGCTGGGTGACCGTCCCCTCCTCCCCACGGGTGACAGCAGGCCCCTGTGAGGAGCCCACCCATATCTACGTGCTGATGGGGCAGGAGCAGCAACAGCTCAGCAGCAGGTCCTCGTCACAGAAGGTAACGTGCATTGGAGACTTTCAAAAGGCCTTTGAAACTGCTGTGAACTGGGGCCCCGTGAGAGTCATGGGAAGGTCATCAGCCTTGCAGCTCTGCAGCAGTTAAAACTGCCACTGAAACACTCTCGGTGGCAGATGCTGTTCTGTGGGTTTCAATTTGGGTATTTTTTAATCATTTTGTTGAGGTGCAATTCTTTATTTGGAATCAGGTGACGGGATTGACGCTCATCTTCTCTTTCTGGAGCACATCCTGACATCCTTTGTCATCCAGAGCCCTGTGTTCCTGAGAGGAGCGATGGCCACAATGGAGAATGACCTCTGTGAGTAGCAGCTGCAGCAGCAGCCTCGGCCTTTGTGAATCCCCAAAGTCAACGGCCGTGGCTGGTGCTCAATTCCTGAATACTGATGTGCTGACAACCCAGAGTGGATTCTGGGGCACTTCCTGAGAGCAGCCAGACTTACCAAGGTGTTCTCAATTAGACAGGGGAAGTTGTGTTTCCTCACTCCCAGCTGCTCTGTACAGGAGTTTTAAAGATGTCGTTGCTCGCAGAAAGGTCCGACATCAGTAGGGTTACCTTCTGTGCCAGGTACTTGGTTGTTTTCATCAACTTACAATCAAGAAAAGGGAAGACTTGACCTGCTAATGCCATTCAAGACTCTAGAGGGAAAGGAAGGTTGTCTGGGGCACAGAAACGAGTGTGGGTTTGTTGGACTTGAGGCAAAGTAAGCAGGGGAACACACTTTTTCAAAACTGTTTCTTGACCAGCAAATTGCAATGGCAGTGTTAGGCTTGCCCCAACGTATCTCTGTTGGAGGTTAGGGCTGGTTGTCCTGGGTACTCCTGTAGAAAACTTGACTGTTAAAATGCGCTTTCATGCAACAACATTATTTCTTTTCAAATGTGGTTTCTTGGCAGTCGTTGCTGAGGGAATGGCTCCACCACAGAGGATCTTCTTTCCCCTAGAGAAGATTTGCATGGCCTCGCAGCACAACCAGAGAGCTGGAGCGGGACTGCACAACGTGGGCAACCCATGCTTCCTCAGTTCCATCCTGCAGTGCCTGATGTACACCACGCTCTGGCCAACCACCTGCTCTCTGGGGAGCACAGCCAGGCCTGTCAGTACTTCTGTGAACATTTCCTTCTAAATCTGCTGGACAGTTCCCAAGGGCTGCCAGTATCTGGAACTGATTTAGGAGAAAAGCAGCCCTTGTTTGTCAGTCCCTGCAGGGCTGTTCTTTGAACATGCAAGCCTAGAAGCTGCTTCTTCTATCTCTTTCTTTCCCCAGGTCTCAGTCCCTCTTCTTGTAAGTTAAATTCTCTCTGCTTATTGTACAGAAACCTTTGGTGAGTTCAGCATCCCTATCCCAGCATCCAGCTGGATCCCTTCCATTTGTGCTCCTTGGCCCCCCTGCAGCCTCCAGGAGAGCGTCTGGGGGGCTCTTACAGCTTCTGGAGTTTCCCCACTGGTGGGTCCTGTCAGGAGGGGAGGGCAGGACCTTTTCACAGCTCTCTTTGCAGGACATGGCAGGGGGCACGGTGGAGTCTCCAGAGGACAGCAGCTCATCCGCACCAGCCATCACCAGCCAGCAAAGCCGGGCAGGAGCCCAGGAGGCAGCTGCGGGCTGGCCGTGCCCCATCTGGCCAGGCAGGATCAACAGCAGCTCCTCCCTGGGCTCCTGCTTGCGTCGCTTCTTCCACGGCTGTCTCAGGCTGGTGTCCAGAAGGAAAGCTGCGTGCCCGCTGCGCTGTCACCCCCGTGACCGTGTGCTCCACGCTGCACGAGAGGACAGCAGCAAAGAGGAGCGGGGATTCAGCCCTTCTGCCCCCTGCCAGGAGAACGGTGCCAGGGAGAGGCCCAGGAGCAGATCCCCGCACTGGGGCAACGATCTCCGCAGCTGGTTTGTGGAGACCGCGGACTATGAACAGTCAGACAGGAGGAGGGGGAGAACCAGTCCCCTGAGCTGTGACCCCACTCACAGGGACGAGGCAGCTCCAATACCCTCCAGTGGCAGCTCCCAGTCTGCACCAGCAGCTCCACTGTCCTCCAGCAGCAGCTCCCAGTCTGTTCCTGCCCCCAGAGCTGCTCAGGGGCAAACCCGGCCAAGGATGAGACATCGGAGCAGATCCCCACGGCGGGACTATGATCTCCGCAGCCGGTTTCTGGAGATCACAGACCAGCATCGCTCAGCAAGGAGGACGAGGAGCTGGAGAACAAGTCCTCCACGGTCTGACCGAGCCCTAAGGGATGATGCAGCTCCAGGGCCCTCCAGCCACAGCTCCCGGTGTCGTTCTGCACCCAAAGCTGCTCGGGAGCAGACCCAGCTGAGGCAGAGGGAGCGGAGCAGATCCCCGCGGCGCCGCTATGATCTCCACACGCAGTTGTGGAGATCACGGACTGTGACCCCTCAGCACAGAGGAGGAGGAGGAGCAGGAAGGCTTCAGTGCCCTGGAGATGCAGATGAGGAAAACAGTGGGTGGTGACGGGGACAGATTGCAGCCTGGACAAGGGAGGACACAGCATCTGACGCCTGTGGTGCTGGAGAGGAGGAAGAGGAGGAGGAAGAGTCCAGGAGGCAGCAAAGCTGCCCCAGCAGGGACCAAGCTGCCCCAGGGCACCAGCAGCCAGTGCTGCCTCTGGCAGGAAGAGCTCAGAGAGCCCTTCCAGAGCCACGGGCAGCTCTGCCGGCCGGCCCGCCTGCCCACAGGCCCCAGGAGGAAGAGCTGCAACCTGCGGCCACGGCTGGGATCGCTGCTCAGAAACACTCACTGGGCACCAGCGGGCAGAACAGCCAAAGCCACGATTAAAAACAAACTCTTGTTGGCCTCGTGAAATTTGAAATGGCCTCGTCCATTTGAAATAATCCCGGAATCCAGTGCTTTTATGAATATTTTATGGTCTTGCCACTTCAAAGCCCTTCATTTTCCTAGAAATTTTAAGATGATATTTCTTATTCGGAGGTTCAGACTCTGGTTGGACTTGATGTTGAATGGTCCATATAATGGGCTCCATAAAATAAGAATCTCGCTTCCTTGTTGTTTTCTTACACTGTCTGAATTTGGTAAGCGAGAGCAAGAGTGGTTGACAGTGCCTGTTTTTTGAGAGTAACGTATTCCTGACTCTCCCTCTCTGTATGGTGAAGGTTTCTGCCTGCACTATGATTTTGCTGGGCTGTGAGGCTGTGTTGGAGCAGCAGAGGTAAGAAGTGGTGGCTTTAAAGGCATTGAAGCTGTGGTAAAACCAGCAGGTAAAGCTGGTTTCTTCCTAGAGAGCTGCCTGACAAAAATAGTTACAAGACCCCTGAAGTTGGTGCTTTTGGTATTGATTGATTGATTGATTGATTTCTGGGAAGCAAGAAGTGAGAGCCTGTGCACTCCCATAGGCAGCGCTGCCTCCCAAATAGGTGCACCCTTCTCCACTTGTGTTCCTTCCATGCTGGTGTAGAACAAGGCCATGCAGTAGTGTGCAGATGTGGTGATTGCAATGTGACCATGAGGTCACAGCCCCACGGTGACGTGCTGTGCTGTGTCTTGGCAGCAGCAGCATCATGGTGCGAGCGTGGGGGCCATGGTCCTCACCCTCCTCCTCCTCCTGGTGCCCCTGCCAGCCCGGGACGCCCAGGCTGCTCCAGCCGAGCGCAGGGAGCAGGTGGGCGGGCAGGGGCAGCACCCAGCCCCGAGCAGCTCAGCAGGGCAGCAGTGGGGCCAGGGCTGGGGCTGGGGCCGGGAGAGCAGCCGGGCTGGGCCGGGCAGAGCGAGCCAGGCAGCACCAGGGTGTGGGCAGGGGGCAGACGCCCCGCAGGGAGGGGAGAGGGGCTGCGGCTGCTTCAGGGGCAAGTGCTGGGCAAGCAGGGGCTGGGAGTGGTGGCCCAGGGGCAGAAACCAGCACTGAGTCCCTGTGGGCCCTCGCTGCCCCCCAGCCTCGTGCCACACTGCCCCATCCCAGGGCTCGCTTTGAGCCTTTGGGCCTGTTTCAAATCAAAGCTGGGATTGCTTTGGCCCTTTGGGCCAGCTTTGAGCTAAATCTGGGCACATTTGTGCGCTTTGGGGTCGTTTCTGCCTAGATCTGGGAGTTCTTTGGCTTTGCAGTCCAGTTTCTACCCAAATCTGGGCGTGTTTGGGCCACTTTTGGCCGTTTTTTACCCAAATCTGGGCATACTTTGACTTTCTGGTCCAATTTCACCACAAATCTGGGGATGTTATACCCCTTTTTGGCCAGTTTTGATCCAAATCTAGTGGTGCTTTGGTTTTTCTGGCTCTTTTTACCCGATATACTCAGGTGCTTTTGCCCATTTTTTCCCCTAATGGAGGCGCCGTGTTCCCAATATGGGATGTTTTCACCTTTGCCAACAGTTTTGCTCCCAAATGTGAATGTTTTTGCCTATTTTGGCCACTTTTTGCCCAAATACTCAGAATCTTTTGCCTGTATTGGCCAATTTAGCCCCCAAATATTTGGAATATTTAGTCATTTCTCCAGTTTTCTCCCTAAATAGGGCTATTTCTCTGCAATAGATGGCCATTGTTTCTCTCTTCTTTATGTCCTCTTTTACCCGAAATGCAGGAGTATTGCTCTGTGAGCCTGGAAACCTCTCTGGTCTGTGCTTGACTCCAGGCCATGGCACTGGCAGAGTTGATGGAGCTTCTCAGCTGGATCCTGGTTATGAGCCTTGGGCTGTCCCAGAGGTACGTTGTCACTGCCTGTCTGCTTGAAGGAATAAACACTCACGTTTTAATAGGTTATTCACATGTGATTGTCTCCAGGATCATCTCAGAGGCTTTTCAAAAGCTTTTTGGTCCTTGGTGGTGTTACACAGACAAGTCATAAATACTATTTGCCTGCAAACCTGCTAGGTCTCAGCAAAAAGGTCACGTATGTTCCATTTCTAGCTGTGGGAACGTACACCTTTGTGTGTGTCCTGTGTCCTTACCTCACCCCCTCCCGTCACTGCAGGTGACTGAGGAAGAAGGAGATCCCAACATGCCATGGAAGCTCCTCCCCTGTGTTTGACTCCCTGTTTGGTTCCTGCAGTCCATGGTGATCAAGCCTCTTGGTGTAATCCTGTTCCTGAGCCTGGGGGCAATCCCAGGGGTAAGTGTTCAGTCTTCATTGGTCACTGGCCTTTTGCATTTGTTAATATTTGGTTTATTATTTGTTAACATTTTCCTGCAATAGTTGAGCCTTGCAGTAGCCAGCAGGCTCTTTGCTAGAAGAAACATGGATGGTCATGTTTTTGCCCTGGTGCTCCATGCTGCCACCTTAGTGTGGGTTTTCTTTTGTGTGTGTGAGAGGTGTCCTGGTCAGAAGGCCCTGAGAGCCCCCATGTTTGTCCATCTGGTCCTTGAGGGGTGTTGCATGTGGCCTGGTCACAGTAGTTTGGAAGCTGCCAGGTCCCAGCCAAGGGGTCTGCAGCCCCTCTGCAGCTTTGGCAATTTCAGCATGCGTCTGGGTCCCATGTTGTTGCCTGACCCCCGTCCAGGCACTGCGGGTCACTGAGGACAAGGTAGATCACAACGTGAAATGAAAACTCTTTTCCTTTCTCCTTGATTCCAGCCGTCCCTGTAGGCAGCGGCTACTTGACTTCTTGACTTGAGTCTGTCCGTGAGCCTCGGGGCGATCCCACAGGTACGACCTTGGATCAAATGAGTGTTTACATGTTAATTTTCTGTTCCTGTGAAATTTGCTTGCTGCTTTCTTGGCTGACGCTGGGTCACGCAGAGGGGAAGTGGGTCCGCCTCAGTGCTGTTCCCCAGAGGGCTCTGCCTTGCAAAGCTCTTTGCCAGCTGCTCCATCTCTGCGCTGCTCGCAGTGCCGGCTGCCGAGCCAGCAGCAGGTTGGGGCTGAGTTTAGAGCTGGGTGAGCTCCAGGGAGTCCTTTCTCCTGACAGCTCCAGGCCTGGTTAGTGGCCACTGCAAGTGCTGGATAAATGTTGGCAAGCTGCTCCTGACGGGAAGGGAGAGAGGAGCTGCCGCTGGGATGGGTTTGGATCCTGAGGACACAGCGGTGGGTGACAGGGGTGGCCATTGCGGAGGGGCAGTGTGAGCTCTGGTGCTGCTGTCTCCAGGTTGGATCACCAGACCCAGGCCACCATGCTGGTTCGCCAAGTCCTTGGCAGATCCCTGTGGTCCCGTGTTGAGCGCTGGCTGCCAGGTCCTGGGCCTGTGACTCTCAGGGCAGCGGTTTCCGTGAGAGCCTTGCAGTAAAAATCTTTTGGGAAACCTGCTGAGTGTGTGTAACTTATCCAGAGGTGCAGCTGGTCAGTCTTGTGGTTCCTGTGGGTTGTGGCGTGTGTTGTAGTGATGAAAAAAGCTGTGGGCTGGGCGCCCCCAGCTCTTTGCCACCAGCTGAGGAACCCATGTTGGCAGTAATGTACCAGCACTTGCTGTCCCAGCACACAGTGGAATTGCACGCTGTGAATCCTGGTGCTGACATCCCAGAGCCCAAAGCTGGAGAGGGAGAACAGGGCAGCTGCCTGTGCTGTGCTGGGGTGGTGCTGGGTGCAGGTGTTGTGCCAGGGTGTGCTTACTGCTCTTGCTTTTGCAGTGAAGTTCTCAGTGTGCCAGAGCATCTGGGAGACCTCTGACCCTTTCCTGGACCTGGTGCTGGAGATCAGGTAGTGGGGCAGGGTGTGGGTGGGGGGAGCTCTGCTCTCACAGGGGATGTTCCTGCAGCTGCACCGTTACTGCTCTCGAGGCTGCTTAACTGCCAGTGTCAGGCAGGGTGCAGGCAAGAGAGAAGCAGCTTCTGTTGTTGTGCTGCCTCTGTCTGGCAGAGCAGAGCCTGTTGCCTGAGCGTGAGCCACGACTCCTCCATTGAGGCTCCATGGGATTGGGGACAGTACAGCCGTCCCTCATGGCATGCTGGCCAGTGCCTGGCTGGGGTCAGGCTCAGTAATTTGGTGCAGTCTGTGGCCCTGTGCTCATGTTCTGTTTTATCTCTTGGGGCCAGCGTCTCTGATCAGGTGAAAAAAGCTGTGACCAACAGACCCAGGTCTTCACCAGTGACAGGCCAGGTGAATCCTGAAGGCTGTTCTGGGCCAGAGCTGCAGGGAGCTGCTGCCCCTCTGCCTGCTCTGCGAGGGCAGGTGGGCTGCGGCTTGGCAGGGAGGCAGGCACTGCACCCAATGGACAGGTGTGAGGGAGGATGGCTTGCAGGAAGGATCCTGCTCAGTTAAGAGTTGCTGTTTAAGCTTGGAGGGGATGGGATTGCAGTATCACCCTGTGTCCTTGGCACAGTGATTCAGCCTGGAGGCCCAAAAAGCTGCTCGCCCTCCTGCAGCTGCCTCCTGTGCCCAGAACAGTTCAGAGCTCCTGCAACACCAGCAATACAAGTGGGGCTAAAGCAGAGCTGTCCTGGCAGAGCTCCTGGGAGAGCAAGCAGCCACCCACCTCACCCAAGCTGCTGCTGGAGCCCATCCCCAGCCAGGAGCCCAGGGGTTGTGGAGAGAATGCTGAGACCCTGGAGAGGGACTCCTGCAGCAGCAGTGCTGCCAGCCCAGTGCACGGCACAGCGGGGATCTGTCCAAAGCGTCCCAGAAGGCCCAGGGTGGAACCAGCAGCTTCTGCACATCTCAGGAATCAGGCTGTGGCATGGACCTCCCTGCTACATCCAGCACCAAGATGGGTGCACCCAAAGACTCCAAATTAGCAAAATTGAAATCGTCCCTGTTGGCCAGTGCTGCTCTGGAGCTGAACATCACCATGTCGTCACCAGCACCAGCCATGAAGCTGGTGCTTTCTGCCAAAAAGTGAGCCTGAGCTTCTGCCTGCAGTCTTCGACAGGTGCCTTGTGTCTTCTGAGCTGGAGATTGTGTTGGGGAGAGTGTAGACGGGATGCTGGGTGTCTTGCTAAGCTGGAGGCAGACAGGGAGAGCCCCTCAGCCCCAGGGCTGCAGCGGTTGCTCTGGTTTGGGGTACAGGGCCAGGTCCCCGCTGTTGTTCCCATCCCTGATTAAGGCTGGAGAAACGCCTCCTGTCTTCTTGCTCAGGACAGAGGGGCGGCTGTGCCAGTCCCTGGAGTGGGGTGGCCTCACCAGTCTTCTCTGAGTGTCCTGTTCCCTGGGGCAATGGGAGCAGGTGACTCCCCAGCTGGAGGCTGCAGAGTCTCCTCCTCCCCAGGCAGGGGCTGGGACCGGCCCTCTGGGCGCCGCTGTGCAACCAGGGCTCAGGACAGCGCGGTGGGGTTTCTGTTGTTTAAACTTCCTTCCTTCCTTTTTTTGTTTCTGCTTCTAACAGAAAACTCTTCTAATTGGTTGACCATCCCCCACTTTCCTCTCCCCTTCTGTGTCTTTACCCTTCCTTTTTCTCTGGGCTCATCTTATTTTCTTCTCTTGGCTCATGGAAACCTCTTTTCTTTAGATCACCAAGTTTGTTGTTTATTTTTTTCCACGTCAATAACTGCAGCGCAGCATCCTGTGGAAGGCGAGCAGAAGTGACCATTGCACACCACCTCATTCACAATTTGCCAACCACACCTACCCCATGGACACCACCCACCCCAACTCCTTGGCCTGTTGGCAAGTCGAGGTAAGTGGTGCCAGTGGCTCCCAGGCTCCTGCATGGCAGCAAGGCCAGTAGTCCACGAGGCAACTGTCTGACATGGCAGGTGGCCCGGGGGAGTGGTTTCAGCAGCCACCTCTCCTGTTCTCTTGGATTGGCTAAGATGGCAGCAGTTGGGTGCTGTGCTTGTGGAGTGTGGAGGAAGAGGGGGTCTCTTGCTCCTGACCTGGCCTTCAGATCATGTCAGCCTCTTTTCCTGTTCTGCAGGCTGTCCTCATCTGCTCTCCGTTGGCCAAATCATGAAAAGCTGACCTTCAGCTTCATCCTCAGCTCAGCCCTTTGGCTCCCAGCCTCCCCGTGACCACCTGTTCCACTGCCCACCCTTCGCACCACCTTCCTCCTGCAGCAGCGAGAAGGAGCCCAGCCAGGTCACCCCTGGTTCCTCCAGAAAGTGTCAGTGTAAGCAGCACCGTGGAGCAGACAGCAGCCCCTGTGCTCTGGCTGTGAAGGACAAGGATCAAGTCTCCAGCCCCCGAGGAAGAAGAGGAAGAGTCTCACAGGAGGGCTCAGTGTCCCCTGCGGGGTAGGAGGTGGCAGGCAAGGGTCCCAGCGGTGTCAGGGAGGCACCCAGCTGTCAGCTCCGAAAGATCAGCCCCGTGGTGCAAGTGTCATCCCCAGGACCTGTCTGGACACAGAGCCCATCTGCCCCCTCAAGAGGAAGAAAAAGAGGAGAATGGAGGAGACAGAAGAGGGCTGCTCAGGGTTAGAATTATGTTTAGCATTAGGGTTACAGATTGTGGGTAAGGGTTAGAATGAAGGCTTGGGTTTAGGTTTAGTGTTTAGGGTTTGAATTAGTGATAGGGTTAAAGTTAGGTTTAGGGGTTAGGATTAGAGTTACAGTTTGCTGTTAGGTGCTAGGGTTAGACTTGGGGTTATTGAAGAGTATTATGGTAAGTAGTTAGGGTTAGGGCTAGGGACAGAGTTAAGGTTGGGTTTTGGTTAGAGGTAGGTTTATTGTTTAGGTTTAGAGTTAGTGGTTAGGATTAGGGTAGGGTTAGGGATGAAGAACTGGCATTGTAGTTAGTGGTATGGTTTGTGGATAAGGGAAATGGTTAGATTTTGGGTTTGGGGTTAGGATTAGGGGTCTGGTAGTGCTTGGAATAGTGGTTAGGGTTAAGAGTTAGATTAAGGGTTGGAATTTGGGGTAGAGCTGGGGTTAGCGGTTAGGACCAGGATCAGAGTTTTGCTTAGGGTTATCATTTGTTGGCTATGGTTTCTTGGCTAGTGTGTATTAGTTAGGTTTAGAGTTAGGATTAGTGTTTAGGGTTAAGTTTCAGTGTTAGGGTTAGGGGCTAGGGTTAGAGGATATGTTAGGTTGACATTAGTGCTACAGGTTAGAGTTAGGATTAGGTTTGTATTAGCATCAGAGGGGGCTAGTGTTTCGTCAGATGTAGGGATAGGGCTTTGGGTAAAGCGCAGGGTCAGGATTAGAGTTACCAGTTAGGGATTAGGAGTAGTGTTAGGTTGAGATAAGGTGTATGGTGACGCTTAGATATGGGTTAGGGGTTTGGGTGTAGAGTTAGAGTTAGCATTAGGTAAGGTTTCGGGTTAGGTTTAGATTACAGGTAGGTTTAGGGGTTAGGGTTATAGTTAGGATTAGGGTTTGCAGTTAGGGTTAGTGGTTAGTTTTCGAGTTCTAATTAGAGGCAGGGTTAGATTTAGCCTTAGGGAAAAGAATTAATTTTAGTTTTAGGGATAGGATTTGGGTTAGTGTTAAGGTGTAGGTGTTATTTTTAAAGTAAGTCTGAGGTTTAGAATGAGGCTTGCAGGCTAGGGTTGGGGTTAAGGTTTAGGAGTAAGGTTTAGAATAAGTGTTAGGGGTTTGTTTTTGTGGTTAGAGTTAGAAGTAGAGTTAAGGACAGGGTTATAGTAAGTAGTTAGGATTTAGGGTTATGGTTATAGTTAGATTAGGTTTATTGTTAGGGTTTGGTGTTAGGGCTTTGGTTAGGGCCAGAGTTAGCATTAGGTTTCAGGTTTAGACTTAGGGTTAGGATTTACAGTAAAGGTTAGAGTTAGGGTAAAAATTAGGGCTTAATTTAAGGGTTACGTTAGGGTTAGATTGAGAGTTAGGGTTAGAATTTGGTTTAGGTTTAGCATTTAGATGAGGGTTAGGTTTTAGATAAGGTTGAGGGTTAGTGTTAGATAAGGTTTTGGGTTAGGGGATAGAGTTAGGGTTAGAGTTTGGGATAGGTTTATGGAGCATGGTTAGGGTTAGTGTTTGGGATTAGGATTTTGAGTGAGGGTTATGGGTCAGGTTTTGGGTTAGAGTTAGTCTTAGAGCTGGAGTTGAAGTTTGGGCAAGAGGTTAGAGTATAGCGTTTAGGGTTAGGAGTTTGTGTTTGGGCTATATGAGGTTTAGGTTAGGGTTCCGTGGTAGGGTTAAGGTCTAGGGTTAGATTTAGGGTAAAGGTAAGTGTTAGGAGTTCCAGTTAGGGTTAGGCTTAGGAATTAGGGGGTTGGGATAGATTTTGGGGTTAGGGGTTTGAGCTAGGGTTAGGGGAAGGGTTACATTTAGGGTTAGAAATAGGGTTAAACGTAGGGCAAGGGGTCAGAGTTAGGGTTAGAATTCCTGTGTTTGAGTTAGATGAGGTATAGGATTAGGGTTATGTGTTAGAGTTAGGCTTTAGGGTTAGGAGTTATGGTTAGTGCTAGAGCTAGGAGCTAGGGATTAGTCTGAGAGGTAGGGTTTGAGGTTCGGTTATGTGTTTGCATTGGGGTTTGGGTTAGGTGTTTAAGTATTAGGGGTAGGATTTGATTAGTGTTGGAGTCCGAGAGTAGTATCAGTGGAAGTGGTTAGGGTTAGTGGTTAGTTTTAGGAGGTAGGGCTTGGGTTAGGGTTATGTTTAGAGTCAGGTTTAGGGTTAGAGTTAGGGGTAGGGTCAGGGTTTGATTAGGGTTAGAATTAAGGTTAGGGCTTTTGGGTTTGGGTTAGGGGTAGAGTTTGGTTTTAGGTTTAGGCTTAGATTTGTGATTACAGTAAGAGGGCTAAGCATTAGGTTTAGAGTTGGAGTTAGAGTTAGGGGCTTGCATTAGAGTTCCATTAGGGTGAAGAGAATTGGGTAGAATTTAGGGTTAGGCTTAGGGTTGAGGGAGTAGCATTAGTAGACATAGTTGGGAGTAGCTTAGGTGTAGGAGTTGGGGCTTGGGGTAAGATTTAGGGGTTGGGGTTAGAGTTAGGGATAGGAAATATAATTAGGATTAGGGTAAGGGTTAGATCAAAGTTGAGGGGTTAGGCAGTAGTGTTAGAAAAGATGGTTAGGGTTAGGTTTTAGAATTCTGTTGGAGATAGGGGTTCGGGTTCATGGTTAGGGAGTAATGTTATTGTAAAAGGTTAAGATTAGCATAGGAGATTAGGTTTAGGGTTGAGGCTAGAGTTAGGGTTAGAGTTAGGGTTAGGATTCTGTTTAGAGGTCAGGTAAGGGTTAGATTTCATGTTAGGGTTAGTGTTGGGTTAAGTTGGTTGAAGGGTTGTGGTTGAAGTTAGGTTAGTGATAGGGTTATGGTTAGGTTAAGGTTAGGGTTTAGGTTTAGTGTTAGGACTAGGTTTCAAGTTAGGGTTAGAGTTAGTATTAGGGTTTAGGCTTACCATTAAGGTTATAGTTAGTGTTAGGGGTCAGCATTAGGGTTATCATGTTTGTGTTAGGGAGTAGTGTTACGGTTAGTGAAACTGTTTAGGGTTAGGTAGGGTTAGTTTCAGGGTTTAGGGGTTATTGCTAGAGTAAGGGTGAGGTTTAGAATGATGGTTACTGGCTAGGGTTAGGGTTAAGGTTTAGGGCTGAGCTTTAGAGTCAGCTTTAGGGGGTTGGTGTTAGGCTTAGGTATTAGGGAGAAGAATTAGGGTTAGATTGAAGGATAAGATTATGGCTAGGATAAGTGGTTAGGACTTCGGTTTAGGGTTATAGTTCCTTTTAGGGTTAGATTAGAGTCAGTTATTGGGTAGCGTTACCAGTTAGGGAGAAAGGTTGGAGTCAGGGTTTGATGTTAGCGTTACACTTTGGGTTGGGGGTGTTGTTAGGTTGGGGATTGGATTTCTATTTGTGTGATGTTAGTCTTAGGGTTAGAGTTAGAGTTTGTCTTAAATTTTAGGATTAGTATTTAGGTTTACATTTAGGCTTAAGTTTTAGGATTTGGTTTAGGGTAATGGTTGGATTAGGGTTAGTATTAGGGGTTCCGGAGTTGTCTTAGGGGCAGAGTTAAGTTTTGGGGTTAGATTTAGAGGTAGGGTTAGATTAAGGTTTAGGGTTAGAATCAGGGTTAGGGCATTGAATTAGTTTTAGAGTTAGGGTTAGAGGTTGATTTAGCCTTTGCTTTAGGATTACAGTAAGTGATTGGACTAACATCAGAGTTTTAGATTTAGGGATAGGTGTTAGGGGTAGTGTTAGGGTTATTATTAGGGTTTGATTAGGATTAGGTTTAGGGTTTATGGATAGGGATGCGGTTAGTGGTAAAGGTTAGTATTAGGCTTAGTGTTAGAGGTAAGGATTAAGGTTAGGGGTTAGGGAATAGTGTTAGTATAAGCAGTTAGACTTCATGTTTTGCGGGAAAGGGTAGGAATATGGTTAAGGTTAGCACTATTTGTAAGTATTACAGTTATAGTTAGGTTTAGGTTAGGGGTGAGTGTTAGGGGTTAGAGTTAGAATTAGGGTTAGGGTTAGGGGTAAGGGTTAGAGGTCAGCTTAGGGGTTACCATTATAATTCGGGTTAGATTTAGGGTTAGAATTAGGGTTAGATTTTAGACTTAGAGTTAAGATTTGAGTTAAAGATAGGGATTAGGATTAGGGTTGGGGTAAGGGTTGGATTAGAGTTAGATGTTGGGGTTAGGAGTTTTGTTATTTGGATGGTCAGGTTTAGGTTTTAGATTTATATTGAAGGGTTAGGGCTAGGACACTGGGTTAGGGTTAGAGGTAGTGTTAATGTTATTTTTGGGGTAGCGGTTTAGGGTTATAGTTAGAATGATGGGTTAGGATTTAGCATTAGATTAGAGATCGGTTTTGGTTAGGGTTTAGGGTTAGGCTTAGAGGTTAAGTTAATGGTTAGGGTTAGATAATGGGGTTGGGTTAGTGTTAATTTTAGTATAAGTGCTTACGGTTGGTGGCTGGGTTCATGGGCTAGGGATATGAATGGGGCTAGGATTAGACTAGGGTTATGTTTAGGTTTAAGGTTTGGTTTAGAGGTGAATTTCGGGGTTAGGTGGAGATTTCAGGTTAGAATTAGCGTTAGGTTAGGTTAGTTACGGCTTACCATTAAGGTTAGGCTGGTGATAGAGTTAGTGTTAGGTTAGGGTTAGAGTTTAGTATTGGGGTTAGAGTTTAGGGTTACTGTTAGAGTTAGTGCTAGGGTTAGAGCTCAGTTTTAGATTTATGGTTAGAATTAGCGGTAGGGGTTAGCATTAAGTGTAGGGTAAGGTTTGGAATAGTGTTAGGTTTCGCGGTTAGGGTGTCGTGCTACAGTCAGTTGAAGTGGTTAGGTGTAGAGTTTAGGTTTATGGGTTAGGGACAGAGATAGGGTTATGGTTAAGTTTAGATTTAGATTTAGGTTTATGATTAAAGTTAGAGGGAGGGTTAGGGTTTGAGTTTAGGCTTAGACTCAGGCTTTGATTTAGGATTAGAGTGAGGGTATGGGTTAAGCATTATGGTTAGATTTTTTTAGGGGTAGGTGTTAGGGGGTAGGCTTACAGGTAGGATTAGGTTGTGAATAGGGTTAAGGTTAGGGGATGGGGGTAGAGATTAGGTTAGAGTTATGGTTTAGCAATGAATGTTCATATATGTGGTTATGGTTAGGGGTTAGTTTTATTGGTTAGGGGAAGGGTTAGTGATTAGGGAGATGAGTTAGTATTATAGTTAAGGATAGGGTTAGGGTTAGCAGTTATGACTTACAGTTAGGATTAGATTAGTGTTAGGATATAGTTAGGGCTAAGCATTAGGTTTTAGAGTTAGGGAATAGTGTTAGTGTAAGCAGTTAGGGTTAGGTTTTAATATTAGGGTTGAAGGGTAGGACTAGGGTTAGGGTTAGAGTTAGAATTAGGATTATGGGTAAGTATTAGAGTTAGATTAGGTTTAGAAGAGGGTTAGAATGTAGGGTTGGAGGTAGCGTTAGGGGTTAGTTTTATGTTTTGGGTTAGAGTTAGGATTATGTTTTAGCTTTAGATTTAGTTTAGAGTTAGGGATGGGGTTAGCATTAGGGTTAGGGTTAGGCAGTAGTGTTAGTGGAATGGTCAGAATTAGGTTTTAGATTTATATTGGAGATGGAGGTTGGGGTTGGCATTAAGGATTGCAATTCTGGTTAGTGGTTAGGGGGTAGTGTTAGTGTAAGTCGTTAGGATTAGTGTAAGGGGTTAGGTTTAGGGGTTAGGGGTTGGGATAGCTTTAGGGTTAGGATAATGGGTTAGGGTTTGAATTACGGTTAGTTTAGTGTTAGAGTCAGTCGTAAGAGTCACAGGTTAGGAGTTAGGGTTAGGGCTTGGTTTAGTGTAGTGTTTCGTTTAAGGCTGGTGTTAGTATGATGTGTTAGGATTAGTTTTAGGGTTAGGATAGGGTTATGGGTTAGGGTTAGAGGTAACATTAGGGTGATATTTCAAGTAAGAGTTAGGGGAAGGCTAGGGTTAGGGTTAGTTTTAGGGTTAGGGAGGGTTTGGTTTAGGTTAGATTTTGGGCTAAGAGATAGGGTTAGGGTGGTGATTGGGTTAATGTTATGGTTAGTTTCAGGTGAATGATAGGTGTAGGGTAAGTTTTAATCCAGGGCTTAGGACGAGGGTTAGGGTAAGGGATGGATAAGTGTTAGGGTTAGGGCTTAGGGAGTGGTGTCAGTGGAAGTGGTTAGGGTTGGGGTCTGGCTCAGGGTCCCAGGGGGATTTGTGAGGTACCAAGGCCTGGATGAAGAGCTCCCTTCTTGGTCACACACATCCAAAAAGACAGGGACACGTCTGTGACTGATCTGCCTGGCGCTGTCCCACCAGCAGTGGCAGATGCATCCTGGAGAGGAGTGGAGCTGCCAGGCACTGTCAGAGGATCTCCCTGAGGTGCCACTCGCTGCCCACCCAGACTCACACCCTGTCCCTGGCTGTGACAGATACACCAGCTACGAGCTCTGGACACAGGACACAACAGTCCTACAGCAAAGACCGTCTCTCCTGTCCTGAAAGACTCTTATGACCCCTGGAGCCCAAAGCCATGGACCACATGAACTCACTGGACATTTTAGAGGCGTGGCCTATAGACTGAGGAATGAGATCTGTGTGTATATCCAGAGACAGGAAAGTGCTCTTGATTAACTGGAATGTGTTGGAGAGTGTGGGACCCGGGCACAACACAGATGGTGCAGAATAAGGGGGGGGGCACTGTCCTGGTTTCAGTTGGGAGAGAGTTAATTTTCTTCCTAGCAGCTGGTAGAGTGCGGTGTGTTGGATTTAATCTGAGAAGAATGTTGATAGCACAGGGATGTTTTGGTTCTTGTTAAGCCATGTTTATCCCAAACCAAGGAGTTTTCATCAAGGAGGCTGGAGATGCACAAGAAGCTGGGAGGGGCACAGGCAGGACAGCTGGCCCAAGTGGCCAAAGGGATATTCCACACCATATGATGTCATGCTTGGCATATAAACTAGAGAAAAGTTATCTGGGGGACCGCTGTTTGGGATCTGGCTGGGTGTCACTCAATGGGTTGTGAGCAATTGCATTGTGCGTGACCTGGTTTATATCTCCAGTTATTATTATTACCATTTTTGCAATTACTACTATTACTACTGCCATCATTATTATTATAATTACTATTGCTATAATTATTTTATTTATTACCATTATTATGTTATATTTATTGTAGCTATTGTAGCTATTATTATTGTTTTCCCTTTCTGTCTCATTAAACTGTCTTCATTCTAACCCAAGATGTTTATTTCTTTCCTGATTCCCTCTCCCATCCCACTGGGCTGGAGGGAGTAAGAGGAGGGCTGTGTGTGATGTTCAGCTGCCTGCTGGGTTCAACAAAACAGTCCTGGTAAAAGGAGTGATCATGCAAGGTGTCCCAGAGGAAGAGGTGAACCTGAGGAGGGCACAGGGTAACAAGGGCCCTTCAATGCCAGGACAGGCTGTGAGGAGCCAGGATGCCAAAAGATGTCAGACTGGAGAATGTTTCAGGACACCATCCTGGAAGCCCAGAGGCTGGATCTGGTTCAGCCCTCCCCTGCCCTTGGTGCCATGAGAGACACCCCATGGTCCTGCCCAGCCTTGTCCTGGGCTCCTGAGCCAGCTGGGAGGATGGAAAGGGCTCAGCAGCAGTGATCCTCATCCAGCTGGGTCTGTTTCCCAGCCCAACCAGCGTGGCCAGAGCAGAGTCAGCCCATGGCCCCAGGGCACCGCAGCCCCTCGCTCTGCAGAGCAGCATCGCCAGCTCAGGGCCCTGTGGGGAGCACAGGGAGGGAACCAGGACCAGCCGGCCAGGCCAGGCTGGACACCCTCCCCTGGGGAAAGGGATGTCCCTGGAGAAGAGCAAGGGAGCATTTCTGTGCCTGCAGGGAGGAATCCAGGAGGAAGAGAAACCTCCTTCTGCAGACACTCATTTGGGTCAGGCTGCTCTGTTGCTGGAGCAGGACTCTTGTTCTGGTCTGAGGAGAGGGGCTGGCACTGATGGGCACAGCTCATCTGTGGTGGGGATCTGCTGGAGCTGGATCTGCTTTTCCTGTCTGTCCACAGCTCTTCAGGAGACACTCTGCATCAGTATCCATTGGAGAATTCTACTGTAATAAGTGATGGTCAAAATTTTTAATGTTGAACAAATCGAGTAGGATTCAATTGTATTATGCATATTATTGTAAGCAGTAACTGTGCTTGTGCGAGTTTGATTATGTTTTGTAGAACCTTGTAGTAGTAGTCAAAGACAATGCCATAAATAACAGGACTACCAGGTGGTGCCATAAATAACAGGACTCCCGGATGGTGCCAGAGATAATAGGACTCCCAGATGGTGTTACAGATAACAAAGCGCTCGGATGTTGCAACAGATAACAAAAGTTCCAGAGGCGGAAATTCCCAGCACGTAAACGAACGCATAACGTATATAAGCACATACGAAAGGTTGATTTGGTGTGCCTGTTGGTGGAACTGAGCTTCCCCCGGTCACCCAGCGCTGTTTTGCCTAATTACCGCTTGCTAAATAAAATCGATTGATTGACGCAGAATCGATTTATTGGCTCTTATTTATAACAAATTTTGGTGCCGTGACTCGGATTAAGGATCTCTGGGAGGGACTCTTAAACTTCAGAGAGGCGCCCCGTCCCGTTTTCAGACGGCCCTGGAGTGGACGGAGGATTGCCCTGAAACCTTAACCTCCGAACCCTAAATTTAGGTAATTAGGCAAAAGAATTGAACCCCTTAAACCTTTGTGCACGAAGAACCGGACGAAGACCCCGGGGAGGGTAAGTATAGAAAGCGATTCCGTTCGGTTGGGGTGGGTATCCTGGAGTGTGCATGAACGAGACGCCCCCCCGGCTTGGGGAGGAAGCGAAGCGAGTGTGGACCCTGTAAGGCAGGGCGGGACTCTCTAGTAGTGCGGTTCTCATAGCCCGTGAGGGCGTGAGCCACGAACGAGGGGTGCGTGTGTGTGTGTGAAAAGAAGACACTCCGGAAGATGGGACAGAAGAAGGGCAAGCCTTCTGATCTCATGGGGAAGGGACCCACAGAGAGGTTGCCAGATATTCCCCGAGAATCCTCATTGGGCCTTGTGTTCACTGGGAAGGGACCCACGGAGAGGTCTAGCACGCGAAACAAAAATAGGGAAAAGATGGTTTACTATTGCATGCATGGCTGGGGAAACCAGCAGATTAGACCAGATCATTTATTTTGGCCAATTTTTGGGTCATATGAGAATTGGATTTGTCAGGCCCTAAATCTTTACCAACGGCACCAACAAGGGCCGGGTGCTGACATTAAGTGGCCCCAGCAGCACCCTAACTGGGATAATCAAAACCCGGAACACAGGGGCCATATGGGAGATCTTCGCACTATAATCGTCCAAGGGATTAAGGAATCTGTCCCTCAAGGGCAGAACATAAATAAAGCCTTTAAAGAACAACAAAAGAAAGATGAGACTCCCACAGAATGGCTAGAAAGACTAAGAAAGAGCTTGCAGCTTTATTACGGTATAGACCCTATGACACCGGTCGGGCAAGCTCTTTTAAAAACACAGTTTGTGGCGAAGTCATGGCCAGATATTAGAAAGAAGTTAAAATAGTTGGAAGATTGGCAAGAGAAAGGGTTGGATGAGTTGCTAAGGGAAGCACAGAAGGTTTATGTGAGAAGGGAGGAAGAGACTCAGAAGAGGCAAGCTAAAATGTTGGTAGCGGCAGTTGGAGAGGGACAGAGGACGGCTCCACAGAAGGGAGGGCCACCACGCATAGGTGGGAACGGGCCACCTCAGGGAAGTCAAGTCGGACTGAAGGATTTGAAGGAAATCGAATGTTTTTACTGTCAGAGGAAGGGACATATGCGAAGGAGCTGTAGGAAACGTATACAGGATGAGAAAATGTATTATGCTGAGTAGGGGTGTCAGGGGGTCTATCTGCTGGGGACTCCTAAAACAACAGAGCCCTTGATAAAATTAAAGTTAGGTCTCCAGTGCCAGGAAATGGAATTCCTGGTGGATTCTGGGGCAGAAAGACCTATTGTCCAAACTGTGCCCCGGGGATGTGCTCCATCTTCGGAGAAAATAGAAGTAATAGGAGCAAAAGGAGACCCCTTTTCTGTACTAGTAATTAAAGGGGTAGAAATAGAATCCCCATCCCGAATAGGGATAGGGTCCCTTTTATTAGTGCCTGAAGCTGAACATAACCTATTAGGAAGGGATTTAATGGTCGAATTGGGAATTAGTTTAGAAATAAAAGATCGGGAATTGAAAGTAAAACTATACCAAGGTAAGAGAGGATTTAGAAGAAGAAGAGGAGTTTTTATGTGGATCATCACGGGTAGTGGATGGGAAAAGGAAGTCAGGATACGCTATAATAGATGGAAACAGCTGGACAACTAAGGAGTCAGGTCCCCTTAACTCAGGATGGTCAGCGCAGGCTTGTGAGCTGTTCGCAGTATTGAGGGTATTACAGTTGTTAAAAGATAAGAGAGGGGACTGATGAATTCTCAGGGTAAAGGATTAATACATGAGACCTTAATAACGCAAACTTTGGAGGCATTAAGAGGGCCCAAACAAATTGCGGTAGTTTATGTAAAGGGCCATCGGAAGGGAACCTCCGCGCAAATAAGAGGGAATAATTTAGCAGATGAGGAAGCTAAGAAAGCTGCGTTGCTGGTAATAAAAGAAATGGGCAGCTGGAATCAGCAGTTTCCAAAAAGTGTTAGAATGGAAGAATCCTTTTTGCACTCTTTTCTTAATATTAAGGACATTCTTAAAACTAGTTAACACGTCAGTGTATTAGTTTTTAAACTTCAAGGTATTTTCGGGAGCTTTTACTTAATAAGAATAAAACTTTGTTATTGTGCAATATTTGTTCATTAGTTTAAAAATTGTCACCTTTAAGAGTTGGTCCCATATAAATGTATCTTCTGTCAGGGAGTTTTAAATTCCAGATTTCTTTTTTGTTACTTTGTATTTTGAAATCTGTTTTCCTATGTGCTTGTACTCTGTGCCTTCAGCTTGTGCACTTTGCAACTTTATAGACCATATTTTGTTACTGCAAAATGTGTTCTTGAGGCAAAACTTGACGTGAACAAACATGCTGCAAAGTTGCACTTTTCTCTTGCTTTAATGGGAGGTGAATCAAAAAAAAAAAAAAGTCGAACCTATCACCGTCCCTAATCGTGACTTGGAAGTTTGCCCCCTTTTATTTTACATGTGTTTTAGTGTTCAGTGTGGGGACCAACTCTCATAGAACCCCTTTCATTGACTTTTCAGTAGCTTCCATAATCGCAATAGATTGAGGTGTGAATTCCAGACTGAATAAGATACTAAGATGTGTTTGATGCTGTGCTATGTAGAAATATTTGGGGCAAATTCTTGGGTTTTGTAGGTCTGCAAAGTGCATCTCTGGCAGCACGAACCAGACTTGCAGTTGGTTGATCAGTGAACAGTGGCACCTGTCCAAGGTCACTTTGTGGCTCCTGTGCCGTTTCTCCTGTCCAGGGGACCGAGCAGAGTGGGGGGGGAGGTGTTGTCCCTGCCGCATATGTTCTTTGTTTTTTTTTTTTCTTCCTGGAGCTGGATCTGCTTTTCCTGTCTGTCCACAGCTCTTCAGGAGACACTCTGCATCAGTATCCATTGGAGAATTCTTCTATCACATGTTCAAAGTGCTCATTCAAAATGTCCTCTTTATCTGCTCTCCTGAAACCTCTCTAATTAACTCTACAAGCCTTGTAGAGCTTGAAGAAAATTATGCAGGAGACATGGCTTGTGAGAGCTTGGGGCATTTGAGTGAGCTCATGCTGCGTTTGAGGCCGAGTCCATGAACCTCAGGTACTGAGATCAAACAAAGCTCTCAAAGAGGCAAAGTCAGAAACAAAGCTTCAAAGCTCCTTGAAGCATTAATGGGCCCCACTGAGGCCTGTTACTGACAAAGGCTCCCCGGGCATTCGTTGGAGGCTGTGATGACAGGTGGGCCAAGGCCCTGTGCAGGTGGCTCTGATGCTGAGAAACCCCTTGGTTTGCTTTCTGAAGCAGAAAGGAGACCCATGAGCTCCAGGCGATGGGAAGGGGGATCCTGTCCCTCACACACGGCTCAGGGCTCTTCCTGGGACCGTGGATGTGTGTGTGCAAGGCCAAGGGAAGGACAACACTGGTACAACGACTTCCAGCTTCCCCACGGGGCTGCAAGGAGGCACCGCGGCCCCAGTGCCATGAGGACGACATGTTTTCTCATTGGCCTCAGTGGCAGAGACAACTGCCAAGGCCAAGGGGACAAAGACCCGGGTTCTATTGATGCCTCCCAGCCTTGACATCACCCTTTCCCATCTCCACCACAGGCTGCTCCACACAGTCCCACACCTTCCCCTCTTTCCCTGCAGGCTATAGACGCCCATCTCGCTTCCCCACCTGCTCTCACCCCAACATTTCTGCACGTTCACTGATGTGTCTGCACCCTCACTGGCTGCTCTTTGGAACACAAAGCCATGGGCTGATCCAGACTACCTCTGGGCGACCTCTTGCACCACAGCTCTGCCCTTCCAGTGACATTTCTTCCTCCTGATATTCAGTCTCTATCTTCCAAGTTGCTCTTCTTGCCGTTTTTCTCCCTCTCCTTCATTTTCCCACTTCCATGGAAAGCTCGACTATCTCAGAAACTGCCCTTCAAGCAGGGAACCCAACCTGTCAGGCTTCTTGTGGTCTTTCACCTCACCACACAGAAGTAACCTCACCATGACCTTGTAAAACCCATGCGTGCCTTTCAGCTTCTCTGGTAGACATGACCACATACCCGCTGCTGTCCCGTCATGTACTCAGGCAGAATGGACATGACAACCCATCTCCAAGTCCTCTTCGTGGGCAGGGCCTATCCTAGTGCAGAGGTTCTTTCCCAGCCATGTCCCTGCTGCTGGTCTGTCACCTCCAGAGTCAGAACTGACCCCATGGTCCCCTTCACAGCCACAGGCTTTTTCCTGGATTATGAGTTTCTGAGACACAAATTACCGCATAACACCATCCCCATCCATCGCCCTCCTTACAGCCCAGGGCGTGACCTGACACAAGCGTACTTGTTTTATCAAACTGATCAAATATATTTCATCCTCCTGATCCGAGTGGAGAAACATTCTTCACAGGAACAGCGTTATTTATGTTGACACCTTTCCTATGTCCTTCTCTGTCTTATTTTTGTTCTCTTCCTCCATCTATTCTCTCTTCAAAAACCTCTCCAAGGGAAAAACTCTTTGAATCACAGAGTAACTCAGGTTTGCAGAGAGCCCTGAACATCATCTTGTCTCACTCTCCTGCTCAAGGCAGAGTGAACCAGGTGAGGCTGTTCAAGGCCTTCGCCCAGCACCGCGTCATCCACAAAGGAGCTGAAAGTGCACTGCGTCACATCATACAGGGGGAGGATAAAGATGTTCAGCAGTGCTGGCCCAAGTGCTGGTCCCTGGGGGATGTCACTAGTAACTGGCTGCACAGAGGACACTGATGACATCTGAGCTTGATCGTTCCACCAAATTCCCACCTAGTGTCCGCTTCTTCAGCGCAGAGAGTGCCAGTCTGGCTAGAAGGACACCAGAGGACATCATGTGTGAAGGACTTGCAAAATTCCACGTGCACAACTTGCCTGACTTCCCCTGCCCATTCTGGTTCAGCAATCCCTTTCTTGTCTTTCAAGTGCCTGCACATGGATGCAGGTGACCCATCCCCTTCGACCACCAGCTCCACACCCCCATGTACTTCTTCCTCCTCAACATCTCCCTCCTCGACCTGGGCTGCATCTCCACTACTGTCCCAAAAGTCACGGTCAGTTTCCTGTGGGACACCAGGGCCATCTCATATGAAGGATGTGCTGCACAGCTCTTTCTGTTTCTCTTCTTCATCACAGCAGAGTATTCTATCCTCACCATCATGGCCTATGATCGCTACGTTGCCATCTGCAAACCCCCGCACTACGGGACCCTCCTGGGCAGCAGAGCTTGTGTCCACATGGCAGCAGCTGCCTGGGGCACTGGGTTCCTCAATGCGCTGCTGCACACGGCCAATACATTTTCAATACCACTCTGCAAGGGCAAGGCTGTGGACCAGTTCTTCCATGAAATCCCCCACATCCTCAAGATCTCTTGCTCACGCTTCTGCCTCGGAAAATTTTGATTTATTGTGCTCAGTGCATTTTTACTCTTTGTTTGTTTTGTTTTCCTTGTGCTGTCCTATGTGCAGATCTTCAGGGCCGTGCTGAGGATCCCCTCTGAGCAGGGTCGGCACAACGCCTTTTCCACCTGCCTCCCTCACATGGTCGTGCTCTCCCTGCTTGTCAGCACTGGTGCATTTGCCTACCTGAAGCCCCCCTCCATCTCCTCCCAGTCCCTCGATCTGGTGGTGTCAGTTCTTTATTCAGTGGTTCCTCCAGCAGTGAACCCCCTCATCCACAGCATGAGGAACCAGGAGCTATAGGATTCTCTGAAGAAGCTGATTCAATCACATGTCTCTCAGTACAAATAAGTTGCCCGGATCTTCTCACAAGTGATTTCCAGTTCATGTTAGGAACCTTCTGTGCTTTGGAAATCTTGTGCATGACAATCGTGTTTGTCCGTGAGCGTCTACATACACTCTTCTTCTCCAGAGACGTGAACCCAGCCTGTCTGTCTCAGGGGCTTTTGTATGTGTGTCTGGCAGGACAGTACAGTGGCATCCTGTATTGTATCTCTGTAATAAACAGGGAATTTCCTCAATGACAGTGTCTGGAGTTCAGGCTCTTCTTCCAAATCTGAGGTCAGGAAGAGGCTGAATAAATTGTCTCCATGAGGCCATGCTTGTGTTCTCCCTGGGCTGAGGGAAGGAGGACATGGGACAATGCGTTAGGAATGGTCCTGGTTTGAGCCTTCGCCTGTGGCTTCACAGTGTCCCTGCAGATGGTGAATGACCTACAGGGACCTGCCTGGGACTGTCTCCCCACGGCTTTTGGGCACCACAGCCCGCTTGGTCTCCACTAGCCCGCTGGCTACACTGCCAGCCCAGGGCCCTGTGGGGACAAGGGGAGGGGGCAGTAGCAGCTGGCACCAGGGCAGCATGGACAGTGTCCCCTGTGACAAGGATCTCTGGGATTAGGGGCATCCCTGGAGAAGAGCAAAGTAGCGACTCTGTACTTCCAGAGAAATAAATGCCAAAGAGAAACCTAATTCTGCATGAACCAGCTCAGGGCAGCCTGCTTTCTAACAGGGGCAGCAGGAGCAGCTGAGGAGCCCAAAGGTCAGGAACCTTGTGCTGGGGAGAGAGACCTGCACCGTGGGGCTCCTGGCACTGGGCAATAAAGAGCTCTTGAAGACAAAAGCAAGGACGAAGGAAGACAGAGGCCTCTGTCTCCTCCTCCATGGCTGGCTTCCGCATGCCCTTATGGTTTCCTTGTGCCTTGGGGTGATGTGGGGCTGAACACTCTGCCCCCAGCAGCTGCTGTGCCGTTCAGAGGGGCTGGGGCTGTGGGTGAGTGCCCAGAAGAGTTGTGATTGCTGTGCTAGTGATAACGGCTGAACAAGGAAAATGGAGGAGGGTATTTAATAAGAGCAGACACAGGTGAGGCTGAGGGACTCAATGCTGCTTTGCCTGAGTCTTTAGTAAAAAGGTCTCCAGGTCTTTTCCTTCCTCAAGAAGCAGGAGAGCACGTCTTGGCATGAACCTCAGGTAACGCAGCAACGACGAACACCACTGTTTGCCCTGTGGGGGAAAGGTCTGGGTGGGCCGGGAGCTGGGCAGGAGGCCGTGTGTTCCCTGGCAGCAACGGAGGCCTGGTCATACCGAAAAGCTGGCAAAAAGGCTCTTTAACACTGTTTCGAAAGTGTTAACAAGCAGCACTTTCATTACAGTGTGCTGGATGCTCGGAGGATTGCTCCTCTAACTGAGTGTGTGCGTGATTTGCACTCCTTGGTATTTATTACATATACCTATTGCATATTCCTTTGTCTCTACTGCTTTCTTAATTCATTAAACATAAATTATTTACATAACCCTGCCCTCCGCCAGAAGTCCATCTTTGGTATTCGAGAGTCTTCATCAGGGGTCTCTGGTGGTCTTCGCAGCTGGTGTCCCCCCAGTATCAGCTTCTTGACCTAATTTCTTGAGCATGCATATTGTCATTTTGTGCTGCTACTCAGCAGAAGTCATGTAGCTTTTCCAGCTTGCAAGCCAAGGACATCCAGCTTTGCCTCATGTCCAGTCTCTATAGAGCTATTGTTTCCCTGTTGGGTTTCTCTTTCATTAGGCCTAGTCTTGCTACATTAGGCCTAGTCTTGCCACATTAGGCCTAGTCTTGCCACATTAGGCGTAGGGGTTTCTCAAAGATTCTTGTTCCTGCTACCACAGGACCACGCTGGGCTGTGCCATCAGGAGAGCGAGGGAGGGGATTATGCAGGTTACTGTGTTCAGATTTCAGGTCCCAATAGAGGAAAGATGTCAGCAAGCTGGAGCGGATTGAGCAAAGGGCCCCCAAGACGTTCAGGGGCTGGAGCACTCTGCCTGTGAGGAGGGGCTGAGGGAGCTGGGCCTGTCCAGCCTGGGGAAGGGAAGATCCTGGGGGAAACATGGAGCAGCGTGGCACTGTTCCCAGGAAGACGGAGTCAGGCTTATGTCCTTGGTACAAGACACACGGACAACAGGAACTTTGCTCAATCAAGAGAGGATCGGGCTACACAGAAGGAGAAACTTCTCCAGCATAGGGCTAGTCAAGCACTGGAAGCTGTTTCCCAGGGAGTGTGCACCAGCTCTGTCCCAGAGAGTGACCGAGACAAGTTTGGATAAAGCCCTGAGTAATCTGACCTGACCCTGCTTGGAGCAGGAGGTTGGTTGAGACACCTCCTGAGGTCTCTTCCAGCCTGAATGACGCTGTCCTCCCTTCTCCTTCATGTTTTCAAATTAGGGAGAGCTCTCATGTTCTCCCTGACCCCAGAAGTGATTCGCATCGGTTTCCGGGCTGCTTTACAGGTGCCCCAAACAGCTCTGACCACATCCTGGGCTTCCCTTTTCATGTGCCCAAAGCAAATTTCTGCTCTTTTACTCTCTATACCCTCCCAAACTAACAGCCTACCATGTCAATTCCTTCAGAGCAGGTTGATCCGTAAATGTCAGCATCCACGTACAGAACCCACAAATGAGCCGGGCATTGAAGCCACAATTGAAGGAAAAGAGACAAGACATGCGATGAGCTTCTTAAACCCAGGAATCACTGTACCACGCCTCCTGAGGTTCCTGGGAACACCTAAGCTTTTTTACCAGAGAAGTGCGATTCCTGTTTAGGTGTCCAGGAGAGAGGGAGAAGAGAGGACACTTCAGTTTCCCAAATCCCATGACAGTGCCCAAAACAACCTGCTCTTGGCCTCTGGCATCCCGTTTCCTCAGATGAAAAGCTGGTGGGTGATAATGCATCAATAATCCCTCAGGTGTTTCTGTGATCTGTCTAAAAGTGGCAGGCGCTGGTCAGTTCACCCTGCTGGAAGGTCACTGGGCCTGCTGAGCTCGCCTGTATTTCACGGCTTCAGGCAGGCGCAGCCTCCCGCTCTTTCTCACAACAAAGCAGGAATCTCAGACACAGTGATGAGGTGCCCAGAGTTTCTCACAGCCCTGTGTTATCTAACACAGAGGTTCTGCTCATCAAGCACACAGGGTCAGTAGAACAGTTAGTGTGATGTATGTGCTTTTTCTACAGACAGGTGCAAGTCCCTTGAGCGTATTTACATTTAACTAACCTCCTCGCCAATCGTGCGCTGCATTCCCAAACAGTGTAGCTGTGGAGGGATGGCCAATGGCCTTAACAGGGTTTGATGCCTCAGCAGAACTGAGACCCTTGTCCTCTTGACTGTGGCCTCTGTCCCTTCCACCGAGTTCCACGAGAGCACAGCAAGTCCTTACAACTCCAAGGGCTTGTTGCTTCCTCATCTACCCCCCACAGAGCCCAGCAGGGGTCCTACTGATGACTTGGACATGGAATCACACACTCCCACATCACATTGCCCCCAGGAAGGGCCCAGAGCATCCCAAAAGGGAAAGGATACCCGCCCCCAGGGGCTGGGGGTCTGCGCTTTGTCACCCTGCTTGGTGAAGCACGTCAAGGGCTTTCACAGTGACCTCCACATTGGAATTTCCCCTTGGAACAAGTGTCTCTGACTTCCTGCTTCACCAGTGCCCCGGGACAGGAACCTTGTCCGCTCATTCCCTGCGTGGTCTCCTCAGTGACGGACTTGAGCAGGGCCTGTAACACCCTCAGAAACCTGGAGGTTTGCTGCTGACTTTTACTTCTCTAGAGGCGTGTTCCATCTTTAAGGATCAGCAGTTCAGGAGCTGGCACCACAGGGCTCGTTGAAATGCAAAACACCCTAAGGAGGCAAGTCTGGGCAGAATTTTCCTTTTGTCTTCAGATCTTCTGTGAGATTCCAGGAGGGCAGTCAACGTGAAAACATGTCAGAGTAAAGAGGCAAATTGAATAAAGAGCTTGATTTTGAAAGGCAAGTTCTGCACTGATCCTGACGTGTTTGGGCTACAGGAATGTCTTCAAGCAGGGTCTGCACCACCTTGACCCCTGTGGGTGGCCGGGCACAGCCACCCCAGCAGGGAGCATTCCCCACCTCCGAGGCTGAGACAGTCGGGACGCAAACCTCTGCAGTGCCCACTGGTTACAGGCCTCCAGGCAGAGTGTGACTCATTCTGCATGACCCTCCAGCCCCTATCAGCTCATTTTGCTCCCTCTACCCACCCCTGCAGTTACCAAGCCTATGGGAGCTTTGGCCGTTCCCTTAAATACCTCAGATGTAAGGAATTTCAAAAAGGAAATGGGGACCATGTTAGATGATCCTTTCGGAGTAGCCGAAAAGCTGGATCAATTCTTAGGTCCCAACACTTAGACCTGGGAAGAAATACAGTCTATTTTAGGAATCCTGTTCACCGCTGAGGAAAAGGGAATGATTAGGCAGTCTGGAATGAGAATTTGGGAAAGATAAATCAGGCCGGACCCCCGGCGGATCAAAAGTAGCCAAATACAGACCCCCACCGGGATCATCAGCAACCGCAAGGAAGGCAGAACGTGAGGGATCTGAGAACGTTAATTACACAAGAAACAAGGGAAGCAGTTCCCAGGGGACAAAATATTAATTAAGCATTTAACGAGCAGCAGGGGAGGGATGAATCTCCAACAGAATGGTTGGAGAGATTAAGAAAAAGCTTGCAGATGTACTCGGGAATTGATCCGAACACCCCAGCGGGGACTGCGCTTCTCAGGATGCAATTTGTAGCAAAATCATGGGGAGATATAAGGAGGAAGCTGGAGAAGTTGGAAGACTGTCAAGACAGGGGACTGGAAGAGTTGCTTAGGGAAGCACAAAACGTGTATGTTAGGAGGGATGAGGAAAGACAGAAGGCAAAAGCTGAGATCCTAGTGGCAGCAGTAAGGGAAAGTCAAAAGAACAAGACCCCGTCCCGAGAGGGGAAGGGAAACGGACCAGGGAGGGCACCGAGGGGACCACCTCCCCAAGAAAGAATTACCGGTCCTATTTGTTACTACTGCAATAAGAGGAGACACATCCAAAGGAACTGTCGTAAGCGAAAGCAGGATGAAAAAAATGTTTAAAGAAGAATAGGGGTGTCAGGGGCTGTACCTTCTGGGGACTCAACCATCAGCAGAGGCCTTGACAAAACTATTAATAGGTTCCCATAAAGAAGAAGTTCTATTTTTAGTAGACACGGGGGCTGAAAAGTCCACTGTTCAAAAACTCCCCAAAGGAGTAGAAAAAGAGAGAAACTATATATCAGTAACACGGGCAAAAGGGGAGCCTTTTAGGGTACCCGTTTTGAAAGATGTGGAGACTGAAGTGGAAGAAAGAATCTGCCTTGACGGTTTCTGCTCCCCGCGGCAGAATATAATTTATTGGGAAGGGATTTGATTTTGAAATTAAATTTGGGAATTCAGAGCCAGCGGAATACCTTGCAAGTCAGATTATATACTCTGACGCAAGAGGACGAAGAAGCTATTGATCCTATAGTATGGTATAGAGATAAGGAGAAACGAAGAGTAAAGGTAAAAATCTTAGTAGCTGCAGTGAAGGAGTAATGGTTTGAACTTCAGCAAGCAGAGAGAGAATTAGCTGATAACAAGTGAATCACAGAAAACTTGCAGAACAGCCTGCAAGATGCTTTTTAGTACTAACTTTTTTTCTTTGTAGGTATCTGTTTAAATGGTACAGTAAGATCAGAGATCGACCCAAAATGTACATTTTGTGACGATGAGCAATTTAGCTCTTAACTGTGTGAATGTGGTGATAAGGTTTTGTGTGTGATAGCCGTTACTTTTCTTTCTAGCATGCCAGCTTTATTCCAGCTCATCTCGGTGTACTAAATTTGGCTTTTCTTTCGTATGCACACCGAGTAAAGACTCCTGGTTTTTGGGATAACAGCTGTGTCACCCCAGATGGGACGCTAACAGAAGCCGTGCCCAGTCCAGCTTGCTGGAGCAGCGGGGGGGCGGGTGCCGATGGGACTCCAGCCGCACTGACCTGTTTTGTCAGGAGACCCAGCGGTGCCTCCACCTGCTGAGCAGTGAGCGGCTCAAGGGCGCAATGCTAAAATCGAGATATTGTCTTGGATGCACGGAATTGTGATCTCTTTGTATATTTGAACTTGGTGTGCGGTTTGCATGTATGAGCTCAGTATTTTAATTTGCATATTTATAGTTGGTACCAGAAGAATTTTGTTTGGGGAGATAATTACAAATTGAGAACCAGTTCCATTATTAAAGTACCACCACGCTCCCCCTTAAGATGCATCTGTACACAGGAGAGTAAATTAGTGGGGGAAGTGCTTTGAATGTGAGGAGAAAGTGTAAGCCCAGAAGGATTACTAGTATGGATCCAGCCACCTGGGCCCAAGATGGAAGCTGGGGATACTGTACCCCAATATATATGCTAAGCTGAATTGTTCGGTTGCAAGCAGTGATTGAAATAACAAGCAACCGGACAGCTGAGGCACTGAATCTCATAGCGAGACAATTGTCTCAAACAATGTACCACAGTGTACCAAAACTGGGTAGCCTTAGATTATCTTTTAGCTGAAAAGGGGGGCTCTGTGGGAAATGGAATACTTCTGAGTGTTGTTTGGAAATAGATGATAATGGGGAAGCCATAATGAAAATAGCAGAAGAGATAAAACGAGTTGCACACGTACCAGTACAGAAATGGAATTCTATGCTTACTAGCCACTGGTGGGATAACTTGTTTGGGGGAGCCTGGTGGAAGAAAATAGGGTTCATGATATTATGTGCATTTCTAGGTTTACTGTTCATGCCATGTATGATCCCGTGCTTTCTTTGCTTAATACATTCAGTAGTCCAAGGCATGCAAATCTCAGCCATGCCTATAGATCCTGAAATGGCAACAAAAGGAACAGGGTATAAATTAACGATTTTAAAAGTTAACACAAAATTGGACCTAGCCGCCACCAGGGAGGTGCTAGCTAACTTTGAGGCCAAAGCACGAATCAGGGGGATAAAAAAGAAGAAGGGGGAATTGTGAGAAACGCAGCTGTGATTCGTGCTGTTGTTTACAGATATAACCAAATAAGGCATGGGCTCTTAAGAAAATGAAAAGATAGTTAAGTTTTATGTAAAAAGTTGTGGGACTTGTTTTGTCCCACATGCACATGTGTATGGGAAAGGTGGGGGGGAGTGACGTGAAGGAGAAGGTGGCCTTCCCCGAGATGCTGCCACGGGGGAAGTGGGGGGAGCCCGGTAGAAAAGACCCCTCGGTAACAACCTGGAGTCTGCACGCGAGGGGGCGGGCACTGAGGAAGAAGGAACTCCTCAACCACCAATCAGAGCGAGAGAAGACCCCTAGTGGCAACCAACCACGGACTCAGAGTGCGAGAAGGGCTAGCCAAGGAAATAAAAGAGGTCGATCAGAAACTTAAGGTGTGTGTGTTTAATTCACCTATTAAATAAACCAGACTCTTGTTTGGCAAATTATCGGAGTCTTGGTCATTTATCACACTCAGTATCTGTTCTGATCGGTTTTATCTCGTCATTACTAATGCCAGAAAGAGGTGGAAATATAAAGATGATGGGTTGTGCTGGGCAGAATTACGTCATTTTTGCCAAATAAAGAACGGTAGCGTAGTATATGCTGAGAGAGGAGCTATTGGCAACAACACTGCAGAAATGGTCTGGGGATTGTGGGTGACTGTGGGCTAAACATGAGTAAATATCAACTTGTTTTGTTCTTTGTGAAATTTAAAAACCAGGCTGTGCCACAACTGTGTGTTCTACAGATTTCGGATCAGGCTTTCACAGCTGGATGTTGAATCAGACTTTTCAGTTTTTAATTCTAAAACCCACTTAGTCACAGGGATTACGTATTGAATTGTGAAGCTCTGCTTTACTTTTCATGAGACCTGTATTTAGCTTTCTGTTTATTCAAATTTCTTTAACCACAGCAAGCAATGTGATTGGCAATGTGTTCCATGAGTGCTGATACTGTGAGGCTTGTTTCATGAACCTCAGGGAGGTTTTTTCCTTCCCAGAAAATCCCTGTTCATTAGAACTGAAGAATTTAAGTGTGTCCAGACAGCACACGAGTTTAAGGGTTTGGGGCAGAGTTTTCTTTGTGATTTTACTGTGATCATCAGCAAGCTATTAAAGAATCCCAGGAGTTGCTGCACAACCCAAGCAGTGGCAGAAATATAATAAATCACAGGTCCTAAATACTAAGGAATGGCCTTGGGAATTCACCCATAGTCCATCTGGTATGAAAACACAGCTTTTTGATATATTTATCTTTGTATCCAGCAGGATGGGGGAGCGAATCAGAAGACTTAAAGTGATAAAACTCACTGGCTGACAGTTTAATCAGGAAAGGAAAAGCCATGCGCACAAGCAAACTGGCACTGGCACCACTGGCACTGCCACTGGCACTGCAACCGGCACCTCTGTCCCTGTGGTGCCTCCTCCTGCCGCGCCCCTGGGGCTGCGGCCAGCCCAGGGGCTCCTCCTGCATCTCCTGCACCGCGGCAGTGACCAGGGACCTGCCAGCACATGGTGGTGGTGACCTGGGGCCGGTGCTGCAGTGGGATGGCCAGTAGCCATGGAGCCCGGGTAGCACTGTGGGTGTCACGGAGGCACCACAAAAGGCAGTTTTAGGCAGACAACAAGTTCCAAAGCAGACTTTATTCTAGATGGGAAAGCATAGCAAATAAACTAGAAACAGGGTTTATACAATTATTTAGCACTCCAACAACATAAAATTCAGGTTCAGATATCACCTGAGGAGGTTATTTGGGTATGACAACATAAGAATAACAAGGATCAACAATGTGCCCGCATTCACTCACAAGAAACAGAACTAGAGGCCTCTCACTCATGGGTGCCCCGAAGAAACAATCACTCACCTGGGCTGGGCGAGGGCTCTCACTTGCCTGGGGTAGGCAAGGACTCATCCCAGGATATATCCAGTAGAGAAAAATAACCACCCAGCACAGGAGGAGGTGAGGCGCTCTCGGTGCCAGGCAGTCTCCTTAGACAGCGTCCCAGTCTAAGGAGAGGGCTCCAGTTCACAGACCTGCTGCTCTGAGAAGACCACTCCAAGGGGCTCTTCGGTGGGGGCCCCGCTCCATAGTCTAGGCAGATGTGGCTGTGGGCATTTCAACATGGTCCAGAAGCTTCTCAGCTTCTCTGGGCACATTCTTTGCTGAGGACCCTGTCACCGACTGAGGGTCCCACCCCTCCTGTCCCCCCAGCTGCTGGAGGTGAAGTCACCCTGCCCGGGGTAGGGGAGGATGTGACTGGGAGCGCCTTGGTACCACCCTCGATGTGTACGTGGGGACAGGCACAGTGGGGCACAAAAGGTTCTAAGGAGCCATCAACTGCCCTGTTGAATGCTCCGGATCATGGGGGGTTGTGCAACTGCCACAGTGGGGCATTGTGACGTCACTGGTGATGTCACAAAGGGCCCTGCCCAGGCACCCCTATAAAAGCAGGGCCGGGGGTGCAGAGCTGCATCCTCTGGCAGGACAGGGCGGCGGCCACCCCACCATGGCCCGGTACCGGCAAAGCAGGAGCCGCAGCCGCAGCCGCAGCCGCCGCCGCGGCCGGCGCCACTACCGGAGCCGCTCTCGCCGCCGCTATGGGCGAAGCCGACGCCGGCGGTACAGGAGCAGCCGCCGCCGGCGGGGGACACGGCGCCGCCGCCGCTGAGCCGACCCCAGCACTGGCGTCTGGGGAACCGGCAGAGCCTTGGCCACCACCACCGCCACACCAGTGCACCACCACGGCTCCACCAATAAAACTGGAACGATGGCACAAGGCGTGCGTGTGTCTCTGGTGTCCCTGTGGGCCAGTTGTGTGTCCCATGGGTACGTGTCTGTGCTGGGGGCGTGTATCCTATGGCTGGCATGTCCAGGACAAGCACATGTCTCCAGGGATGGAGCTGCTCCAACCTCCCTGCTCCTGTGCTGGGTCTGACTCGTTCCCATGGCCCAGCCCACCTCCATGTCCCAGCCAGTCTCTGTGACCCAGGCCATCTATGTCCCAGCCTATCTCTGTGTCCTAGCCCACCTCTGTGTCCCAGTCCATGTCCATGTCTCAGCCCGTCTCTGCGTCCCCAGCCTATCTCCATTTCCCTGCCCACCTGCCAGAGATGCCCTGACCGCTCAGGACGAGGATCCTGGACCTTCCCGTGGTCCCAGGGGGGGCGCCCACCGCAGTGCCCCAGGAGGGAGGGGCTGCAGCTTTCGTTGACTTTTGTTCACTTTTAAGAGAGACCTTTGGAGGAGTCAGGTGGGAATCAGGAGCTCCCTGCTGGAGGTTCCCCGTACACTGCCTTTTAGGTAGTTTCATTTGCAGACAAACTATTAAACTCCACTGCTTCATCAGATGAAGTGGAAAGATCAAATGCAGAACTTCAGAATATCACTTTGTGGAGCAACAGTGTCTAAATTCATGGCATCTATTCAAGACAAACATATACTCAGAGGTGCCCCAACAATATCACTTCTGTTACACAGTTTTAGGAACAAATGCCCAAGTATTTAATGACAAGAAAAGGAATAATTTAGCTGCACAGAAGTGCCCTCCAAACATATGGGATGTATTGGTTTGGGTATTTCTTTGAATCCCCAAGTCAGAAGTAAGAAACAGCACCAAGTTTAACAATGATGGTTTCTCAGTCGTTTTTGATAACTTTTTCAAAAACCATTAGGCAAAAAAAAAGCATTGAAAAACAAGAGCTGAGTGATACAATGTGAAAATGGCAAAAACTACACTCCAAACAATTTTTTTTGCAAGAAACAGAAACCACACAGCAAGCTATACAAACATACATGTTACCGGCTCTGGACAGACAGACGCAGCCCATGGCAGCACGTTCAGCTGTGCAAACCTTGAACCCGCATGATCTAGAAACAACCTGACATTATCTGTACAACACAAAGTCATACCGGAAATATTCTGGCACATTCAATACGAAACACAACGTCCTGCTGGGTACAAACACCAATATTCACATCAGAACTGTGCAAACCATGGCATTACTCACTTTGGATTGACAACACAGCCTATGTCTTAGTGGAAAATACATCACGTTAATGTTTGTAAAATCAATACAAGGCTACATTGTCTAGAATTCAGTGTAGTGTGTAGAGAGAAAGTGAGAATGTGTTTTTACGTGCTGCTTTTGATGTTCCACTCACTGGCTCCTTTCGACTCCTAGAAGGAAAAATAAAGGTGATCAGAACTTCAGGTAAAACCCAACATGAAACAATGAAAACAGATTGTAAAACCTCAGTATCAAAAGCCTATGTTCTGATAGGCTAGTGAATGTGGCAATTTATTTGTATAAACTGTTCTCTCTCGATACATTCAGGGCAAGTAAAAAAACCCCAAGCCAAAATCACATTCCTACTCTGTCACAAATTAAGAGTTGCAGATCTAGAACACAACCGTGCCAGAGGAACTCCTCAGATATTTTGTCTCTGCTACATAAGCATCAGAAACATGAAATCTGTACTCCAGGTTTGTGTTCTTAAACAGTCAGCCACCAAAACAGGAAGGTAACTTCAGCCAATCCGTATATCCCAAGTATTACAAATAGGTACCAGCCACAGTACTTGAGTTCCTAGGAAACCACAGTGACAGTCTAGACACTTCAACGTGCACATTAGTGCTCTGACAAGGAAATAACAAAAAAACCTTTGGAACAGTGTTTAGTTGTGGAAGCTCAAGTGCCGTGTTCAGATATCTACCACGTTTAGCCATGAAAGTGCTGAGATACAAAATACCTTACAGATACTGTCGTGACTAAAAATTGGGGTAGAAATGTCACTTGAAAGGAGTTCCAAGGGTCTGCGGCCAGCAGAACTTGTGATACCTGGATGGTATTGGCCTAGAGGAGCTTTGAAGGTCATGTCTGTGATTTGATGATTCTGTGACAGGAAAGCCCGAATGTAATGATGACTGACTGCTGGAAAAGGTCTTCACCAGCTGCTGACAGCTTCACCAGCAGCTCTCCCGACTCAGAGAGGAGTAATAAACCGATTCCCCCGCTCTCACGCTGCCCCACAGTGTCCAGAGGCACTGTGGTGAGGCACCGATCTTGGTGAACGGGCTTCTTGTGCCATGGGCCCTGGGCAAACTGAGCTTATCAGAGCCGCTGTGGCAGCAAACATCCCTCCTCGTGCCAGGGGAGCTCCGTCCCGCAATTGGCTCCGAGCGGCTGCCTGGGAACAAGCGCCCGCTTCATCACGTCCCTCTGGACGGCCACGTCCTGCTCAGGGACAGCGCTGGCCTGGGCCGGGGATGGGGGCATTGAAGGGACACTGGGTGGGGACAAGGGCCTTTGGTGAGCTGTGGCCACGTCCCAGGAAGGGCAGGGGCTGGAGCCAGAGCCTTGTTGGGGACAGGGACACTGGGACCCACCACGCGGGATCAGCTCTGCAGAGTGGGCCCCAGGTTGTCTGGGAGGGCACAGTGACCCCAGGCAGGGGCAGGTGAGAGCCAGGGCAGGGGACGTTCCCTCCGCTCTGTTCTCAGCTGTGGCTGGAGACTGGACCAGTTGGGGGCTGGCGGTGCAAGGGAAATGGGGTGGGCAGGAGCTCTCACTGACACCACCCCAGCACTTCCCCCAAGCCCAGCCCTGCTCTCCCAGAGCCCAGGATTCACCAGTGCTCCCCACTGTCAGTGCCACCAGTGCCTGAGGATCCCAGTCACCAGCTGTCCACACTGCCCATTGCCCCAGTTCTCCCCCCCCCTCCCAGAGTTCCCTAATCCTGGGGCCCCTGGTGCCCCAAGAAGAGGAGTGACTCCCAGCCCCTCATTTATTTAAGGGTCTGGAAAGGGCTCAGAGATAATTGTGCTTAGAGACCCCAGATTTGAGGCTGGTGTCATCTCTGAGGGGGTTCCACAGGGAAAGACTGGCCTGGGCGTTGAGGGGCGCTGGGAGATGGTGGTGCTGGGAGGTGAGGGGCACTGGGAGGTGGGCAGATCTGGCTTTTGGGGCTGTTGCAGGATGGTTTCGAGTTGGAGCAGTGGGTCATCACCACAGGGTGTCTGGCTGTCAGGGACACACTCCTGCCCCCCCTCGCCCCCGTGGATGCCTGGGCCCTTCCCCGTGCAGCTGCCCCATGCAGGAAGCTGCACTGATGCCGGGGAAGGCAGCTGGATCAGTGCTCAAGGCGGGGGTGACTCTGTGCCGAGGCTGGGCTGCCAGGGCGGTGTCTGTGCCAAGCCTGGCTTTGCCCTGGGGGCTGGAGGGGTGGGGAGGGGCAAGGAGTCGTCCTGGGAGGGATAAAGGTGCCCTCACCTTCTCCAGCATCACCCAGGACTCCCTGCACCGCAGAGGAAGAGGAAGGCCGCAGTGCTCAGCGTGGCCCTGCTCTTCACCATCCTGCTGTGCACCCCGGAGGATGCGCAGGTGAGGCTCCAGTGAGGGCCCCCACCGGTTTCTTGTCTTGGTGCCCCCACACCCCTCTTCTTTGGGCCTTTCCATTCCACCCTTTTGGGCCCCTCAGGTATCTTCTCCTCAGGATCTCCTCTGTGTCCTATATAGGGTCCCCAAATGCCCTCCCTTTGATGGATGCCAATGCCTTTCTTTCCATCTTTCCCCTCCGTCCTTTGCCTTTCATCCCAGATCCCCTTCCTTGAACACCCCCTCCCAAACACTTTCCCGATCCCCGTGTTCTGTTCCTCTGCTGTCCTCTTCTTCCTGCCCCCACCACCAACCTCACTTGATTCCCCGTGTCCCCTCCCCTTGAATTCCTTTACCCCTCACTTGCATCCCATGCAGTCCTGTCCCTCCAACACCCCCAGCCCGGTCCCTTAGGTTCTGCTAGTTCACCCCAGTGCCCTGTCTCTGGGTGCCCCCCAACCCCCGTCCTCCTTGGAGGCCCCAAATTCCCATGTTATCCTTTTCTCCGACCCGAGCCCTGGTCCCTGCATGAACAGGTATCCCAGGTGAAACTTGAGGAATGAGGCTGGGGGAGCAGAAGGGATTTTCAGGCTCATATGAGGGAGAATCCCCGGGCCTGGGTGGGGCTGGTGTCACCTGTGTCCCTCCCACAGCCCCATTTCTCTCCAAGCCAGACCAACCCCTTTCTCTTCTTTCATAGGCATTTCCAGGAGCACGGCTGGAAGCAAGTGGAGGTTCTCTCCAGGATGTAAGTAGTGGGGCGGACTTGGAGGACATCCAGTCTGGGGAACTGGAGGGCACTTTGGCCCTCCCCTCCCTTGCTGGGACTGGGACATCCCAGTGACCACTGAGGTCTCATGGTCTCTCTACAGGGGGAACTCAACCTCGGGCGAGTGAAGAGGGCTGCGGTAGGTGTCACAAGTTCCGCTGGCCCACACCCTCCCTCCCACGGCCACGAAACTCCAGGGCATCCCAGCGTGCCCCAGAACATACCAGTGTGCCTCCGTACACTCCCATGCACCCCCCGCTGCCCCCCAGAACATCCCTGCTCCCCAGTGTTCTCCCAGGGATGCCCCATTGCCCAGGGCTCCCATTGCATTCCCATCCATCCCATCACAACCCACTACACCCCACTGCACCCCAGGATACCCCAGGACACAGCCCCTTCCCCAGGACCTCCACTGCTTTCTGTGCCCCACCACACAAGCTCACGTACCCCATTTTTCCCTGGAGTCACCTTCCCCAATGACCCCATCGCTTTCTCCTGCCTCGCAGTGCACCCAAGTGTGTCCCTCACCCAACCTTCCTCCCCAGCTCCCTCTGTCTGTCAGGGTGGATGATGTTTTGCAGCAGAAACGCCAGGTTCCAGATCTTCCAGATGTTGACTTGGAACTGCAGGATACGCTGTTGCGACCTCTTGAACTCGAGGTGAGCAGCATCAGGGCATCTCCTGCCCCACCAAGGGTCCTGGACCCCGGGGCATCCCTGAGCTGTCTGGGTGGGCAGAACGTGGATCTAGGAAAAGAAAACAGAGGAGACTGTCCATGACCTGTGTCCCAGGCCACACTGGACAGAGCTGCCCCCATGACTTCTGTTGCACCCAGTGGGCCTCTACGGACCCAGAGGGTCACCGTGCAGGCCAGGCAGCGGCTCTGGGGCCATAGAGACCCCGAGGATCACCCTGAGGGCTGGGCAGGGTTCTGGGAGATGTAGGGGCATCCGGGGCTAATGACACACTGGCCAAAGAGCTCTGGGTGCCACATGGATCTCAGGAGAACCAAGTCTTGTCCTGGGTTGACTGAGGGCTCCAACTCTTCTCTCCTTCCCTGGGTCTCTGCAGAGAGAGACGGTGGGGACAAGCCTCCCCTCATGTCCCAGCTGACACTGGAGGTCTCATTTTTGGCTCCGATTTCAGACCTGAAACTGATGCTGACAGCCGTGTCCTGTCCCCCCTCCAGCGGCATGAGGAGATGATCATCCCTGGATGACCCCATCGGATCCCCTGGGAGCCCTGGGCCATTTCCCTCTCATAATCAGTCAATCCCTTCAGCAAAGCTACGCTCTGCGTGTGGATGCGTGTGTCCGTGTCCATGTTCCCACTGCTGTGCCAGCACTCGGACGCCTGGGTCCTCTCTGGCCACACCATGGCCATGAGCGGCGTGGCTGAGGGAGCCCGGACACCCAGGGTGTCACTGTAAAGGACACCTCCTTCCCACCTGCCATGTGCCCCCAGATACAGGCAGATTAGGGGAAAGTGGAGTGTTCCCCCATGAGGCTGGAGGAGGCTGGTTCATGAGGACTGGGTTATGGACCAGTTAAACAATCTGGACATCCATAAATCCATGGGTCTGGATGGGATCCACCTGCGGGTGCTGAGGGAGCTGGCTGAGGTCACTGTTAGGTCACTGTCCATCATCTTTGATAAGTCGTGGGAGACAGGAGAGGTGCCTGAGGACTGGAGGAAAGCAAATGTCACTCCAGTCTTCAAAAAGGGCAAGAAGGAGGATCCAGGTAACTATAGACCGGTCAGCCTCACCTCCAACCCTGGGAAGACGATGGAACGACTTCTCTTTGGTGCCATCTCAAGGCATATCAGGGATAAGAGGGTCATTATGGGCAGTCAACATGGCTTCACCAAGGGGAAGTTGTGCTTGACCAAGCTCATTGACTTTTATGAGGACATAACAAGGTGGATGGATGATGGCAGAGCAGTGGGTGTGGTCTATCTTGATTTCAGTAAAGCATTTGACACAGTCTCCCACAGCATCCTCACAGCTGAACTGAGGGAGTGCGGTCTGGACGATCGGGTAGTGAGGTGACTGTGAACTGGCTGAAGGGAAGAAGCCAGAGAGTCGTGGTCAATGGGCAGAGTCCAGTTGAGGCCAGTATCCAGTGCAGTGCCTCAGGGGGCAGTGCTGGGGCCGGTATTATTCAATATATTCATCAATGATTTGGACGAGGGAATAGAGTGACTGTCAGCAAGATTGCTGGTGACACCAAGCTGGGAGGAGTGGTGACACTGGAAGCTGTGCTGCAATCAGAGACCTGGACAGGCTGGAGAGCTGGGCAGGGAAAAATGTAATGAAATAGAACAAGGACAAATGTAGAGTCTTGAATGTGGGCAGGAACAACCCCAGGTTCCAGTATAAGCTGGGGAATGACCTATTAGAGAGCAGAGTAGGGGAAAGGGACCTGGGGGTCCTGGGGACAGCAGGGTGACCATGAGCCAGCACTGGGCCCTTGTGGCCAGGAAGCCAATGGTACCTGGGGTGGGTTAGAAGGGGGTGGTCAGTAGGTCGAGAGGTTCTCCTGCCCCTCTGCTCTGCCCTGGGGAGACCACACCTGGAATATTGTGTCCAGCTGTGGCCCCTCAGTTCCAGCAGGACAGGGAACTGCTGGAGAGAGTCCAGCGCAGCCACCAAGATGCTGAAGGGAGTGGAGCATCTCCCGTGTGAGGAAAGGCTGAGGGAGCTGGGGCTCTGGAGCTGGACAAGAGGAGACTGAGGGGGGACTCATTCATGGGGACCAATATGGAAAGGGGGAGTGTCAGGAGGATGGAGCCAGGCTCTTCTGGGTGACAACCAGTGATAGGACAAGGGGCAATGGGGACAAACTGGAACACAGGAGGTTCCACTTAAATCTGAGAAGAAACTTGTTCCTGGTGAGGGTGGCAGAGCCTGGCCCAGGCTGCCCAGGGGGGTTGTGGAGTCTCCTTCTGTGCAGACATTCCAACCCGCCTGGACACCTTCCTGTGTAACCTCATCTGGGTGTTCCTGCGCCATGGGGGGATTGCACTGGATGAGCTTTCCAGGGCCCTTCAACCCCTCACATTCTGGGATTCTGTGAGGTGAAGGGCGGACAGTGCCAGCCCTTGGGGCACCCTGTGTTTTGAAGGCACCATGGGAAACAGATTCTTCGCAGGGCTCTGGTGAGAACCATCCCCCAAGGAACATATTTTGGTGTTGGGGCAGGAGAGGAGCGTGGACAGGCAGCCCGGACCCCTGGGTCCTCTGCCCTGCTTGGGGAGGGGAGGTTGTTCCCTGGACGATGGGCTCAGCACTCCTGGGCTCACAGGAGATGTCACCACCTCCAGGAGCCATCTGCTGTTCCCAAGGCCAACAGTGCTGCAAGTCAACATTTATTTGATGCAAGCAGTCTGTTACAGCCAGTACTCCTGTGTAAAATCGATGTAATTAAGCGCAGTGGTAATTTTGCAATGTGCCATATAACAACCAGGCATTGACAAATTTCTCTGTTTTCCCTGGGAAATCACATTTCTGGCACTTTTACCCCTAAATCCCGGCAGCGGCGTTTGTTAACACGGGGCAGCTTTGCTCTCCCAACAGGCACTTCCAGTCATTCACGCCCAAGCCAACACGTCACTGGAACCTGGCCACGCATTTTCAAACAATGCCCTTCTGGGGTCCAACTGATGCTGGGGTCGATGTCCTCCATCAGAAAGGCAGAAAATGCAAGCAATACAAGACGTGCTCCTCTCTGCTCCAACAGCTCTCAACCTCCTGCACTTCAGCTTTCATGGCATTGTGAAATAACAGAACAAACCCCAACACAAAAGACTCAAGCAGAGCACGCTCCTTAAAAACCAAATCCCAACACGAGTGCTCATTGCAATCACAGGAAGCTGGGACACCGCCCTGCAAACGCTCCGGCTGTGCAGCCTGGACGAGACGGTGTCTGCGGTTCAGCAACATCCACGCTCGTCACAACCGGCTGGTGCCGTCACCCCCAAATCTCGGCAGCAGCGTTTGTTAACACCGGTTAACAGCTTTGGGTACCCAGAGCTGCCTTCAGCTCACGTGAAAGCGTCTCCTCGTAACGCCCAGTGTGAGCTCAAGAACGACGCCTCCCTAACGCCCAAACTGAGGAACCTCAAACAGTGCCCCCTTCTCCACGGGCTGCGTTACAACCTGCGACAGAAAGGGGATTCCACAGCCTGGAAAAGCTCCACGAGGAACTGGAGATTCCTGGGTCTCAGAGCAATTCTAGAGCTCAAGTGGTGACAGACATCAGCTCCAGCTCAGATAATACATGCCAACACCCATCACTGACCCAAGAAGGCAGCTCCTCCCGTCCTGACCAACGGCTTCAGATCCAACACACTTTGTCCCTCCAACAGGTCGCAGCTTATTTGTCTGTCTTCCTCGAGATGAACTAGAGATACCTGAAAAAGCCTCTGGCCCGGCTCTGAAAAAAACCCCAGCCCCAAGATCCCGACTCTCCTTAAAGACACAGCACAACGCTAATGGAATATTCTCATTGACCAGCCTGGGTGTCAGTCAAGCTCTGCCCCATCCATCCCCCCTTCCCAGCTCCTCACACCCGCGGGCAGAGCTCAGACCGTGGCCCACAGCAGGTTGTTAAACCCACAGTGACACCAGCTGACGGAGCTGGAGCAGCAGCCTATGTATTACTGGAAGGTGACAAGATCTCACACCTTTGGAACTAATGCAGCAAGTGAAACCATCTACTGATAATGTCTGGCTGAATAACTCGTGTAACTCCTTGACAAGATGAATGGGACACCTGATTATTGCAGAAATATGTTTCTCCCTTTTTCTGTAAGTGTTTATTGTGTGCCCCTGTAAACTGCTCTGTGCTTCACCTCACAAGCACAAATGAACAACTCTGGATTCGTTGGACCCAGCAGAAGCAAGTCACCTGAGCGAGAGGGTGTAAGGCATGGGGATATAGCGGAAGATTTGGTGAAGTGATTAGTTAAATGTAAATACACTCCAGTGACTTGCACCTGCCGGTAGAAAGGGATCACACAGACACTTTTACAGGCAGCGTGTGACACTGGCTGATTTAAAACACCTCCATCTACAGACACACTCACCCGTCCTGCGCGGCATTCAGAACCTCCTCATCCACCACAGCTCAGGCGGGAACAAAACGAATCCTCCTGCTTTCCCCACACCGAGAGCAGCCAGTTTTCCCTGCAAGCACAACAGCAGCTCCTGCGCTGCATCTCCCAACCACGCTCGTTACCGCAGAAGCTTCGGCAGCGCTAACCAGGACAGCCTGTACTTGTGCAAGTGATGAGCTCGGTCTCAGCACAAGGCCCGGGACGGCTGCAGCACACAGGGAGAGCGTTGTAGCTGTTTCTCCTGGAAGGCGGGGCTGCAGGAAAGGAAATATATTAGTTTTTCAGGAACACGAAGAACACATTCAAATCACCAGGGAAAATCTGGAACAAAACACTAAAAACCCAGGTTTTGCAGGGAGCTGGAAAAAACACCTAAAACCTGTCCCCGGACCCTTCCCTTTTCCGAATCGCAGACAATTTCCTCACTCATCGACAAGGGCACATGAACACTCCAGGGGTCTGTCTGTCTACTGCGGGTAAACGCAAACACCACCATTTCAGGTGGTCCATATATCCCCAGATAGAAGCAAATGAACTCAAACGCTGTTGCCAGCCAAGAGCTTTGTCACCTCAAACATTATCTGCAGGGCCCGCTGGACAACTGCAGAGCGGGCGACTCACACACCCTGGGCCACAACCTCGGCTGCTTGGAACCTTAACGGCTCTCCAGAAATCTGGGCAGGACTCAAAGCCATTCTGGTTCGAGAGCAAGACCGACTCGAGCTCAAGTTTCCTTTTGCATTCTCACACCTGGAAGCTCAATCACAAAGGCTCCACGAGTCCACACCAACGGAGCTCTCCCAACAGGCACTTCCAGTCATTCACGCCCAAGCCAACACGTCACTGGAACCTGGCCACGCATTTACAAACAATGCCCTTCTGGGGTCCAACTGATGCTGGGGTCGATGTCCTCCATCAGAAAGGCAGAAAATCCAAGCAATACAAGACGTGCTCCTCTCTGCTCCAACAGCTCTCAACCTCCTGCACTTCAGCACTTTCATGGCATTGTGAAATAACAGAACAAACCCCAACACAAAAGACTCAAGCAGAGCACGCTCCTTAAAAACCAAATCCCAACACGAGTGCTCATTGCAATCAAAGGAAGCTGGGACACCGCCCTGCAAACACTCCGGCTGCGCAGCCTGGACGAGACGGTGTCTGCGGTTCAGCAACATCCACGCTCGTCACAACCGGCTGGTGCCGTCACCCCCAAATCTCGGCAGCAGCGTTTGTTAACACCGGTTAACAGCTTTGGGTACCCAGAGCTGCCTTCAGCTCACGTGAAAGCGTCTCCTCGTAACGCCCAGTGTGAGCTCAAGAACGACGCCTCCCTAACGCCCAAACTGAGGAACCTCAAACAGTGCCCCCTTCTCCACGGGCTGCGTTACAACCTGCGACAGAAAGGGGATTCCACAGCCTGGAAAAGCTCCACGAGGAACTGGAGATTCCTGGGTCTCAGAGTAATTCTAGAGCTCAAGTGGTGACAGACATCAGCTCCAGCTCAGATAATACATGCCAACACCCATCACTGACCCAAGAAGGCAGCTCCTCCCGTCCTGACCAACGGCTTCAGATCCAACACACTTTGTCCCTCCTACAGGTCGCACCTTATTGATTTCTAACACCATTCATCTCTGTCTTCCTCGAGAGGAACTAGACATGCATTAGACAAGCAACCAAGTCCCTGCCTGGAAGCAGCGGAGCCTTTGCCTTCTCTTTTCCACCCCACTTTGCAGGAGAAGGAAAACAAACGGCAGCAGAGATGCTGAGAAATTCAACCACCAAATGGAGAGAGAACCTCTGAGAGCGGGAAAACTTACCCGTCCAATGGAGAGAGCTACACTGAATGAATAACACTGAAAATGAATCCTTCTTGCAGGGTAAAAGTGCACAGCAATTAAAGACCTGCTGAACAGACCCGTCATTCTCAGAAATAAACAACCCCCAAGGCTCAACAAGCCAGCCAGGGTTACTGCTCTGAATCCACGCGCAGCTGCACCGACCTGAGTCAACACGGACACAGTCGCCTCCCTTGTCCCACACGAAGCTGCACGGGCCACGCGCTGCTCCACCAGGAACGTGCTGGGACACCCGGGTCTCCATGGCGGCCTCTGCGCTGCCACCTGCACAAAGCACCGCCAGGCCGTCAGCTGTGGGCTCAGCTCCGGCGGTTCCGGGACCGGGGTCTCCCAGGGCCTGTTCGCACACGGGCCTTGGTGCGCGCGCCCCGCCCGCGGGCGCTTCTCCCGCCCCGATCCGACCCGCCGCTCGGCCGGACCCGCTCAGGAGCCGCCGCTCGGCCCGGCGCTGCAGACGGAAATTGCGTCACCGGGACGGGCGAGGCGAGCCAAGCTGCCTCAGGACCCCGCCAGAGCTGTCCGATTATTCGCCTGACCCGCCAAGTTTTTATACGAAATCTGATTGCGCTGAACCACGTCTCTGCCACTGAGGCCAATGAGAAAACATGTCGTCCTCATGGCACTGGGGCCGCGGTGCCTCCTTGCAGCCCCGTGGGGAAGCTGGAAGTCGTTGTACCAGTGTTGCCCTTCCCTTGGCCTCGCACAAACACATCCACGGTCCCAGGAAGAGCCCTGAGCCGTGTGTGAGGGACAGGATCCCCCTTCCCATCGCCTGGAGCTCATGGGTCTCCTTTCTGCTTCAGAAAGCAAACCAAGGGGTTTCTCAGCATCAGAGCCACCTGCACAGGGCCTTGGCCCACCTGTCATCACAGCCTCCAACGAATGCCCGGGGAGCCTTTGTCAGTAACAGGCCTCAGTGGGGCCCATTAATGCTTCAAGGAGCTTTGAAGCTTTGTTTCTGACTTTGCCTCCTTGAGAGCTTTGTTTGTTCTCAGTACCTGAGGTTCATGGACTCGGCCTCAAACGCAGCATGAGCTCACTCAAATGCCCCAAGCTCTCACAAGCCATGTCTCCTGCATAATTTTCTTCAAGCTCTACAAGGCTTGTAGAGTTAATTAGAGAGGTTTCAGGAGAGCAGATAAAGAGGACATTTTGAATGAGCATTTTGAAGATGTGATAGAAGAATTCTCCATTCTCCAATGGATACTGATGCAGAGTGTCTCCTGAAGAGCTGTGGACAGACAGGAAAAGCAGATCCAGCTCCAGCAGATCCCCACCACAGATGAGCTGTGCCCATCAGTGCCAGCCCCTCTCCTCAGACCAGAACAAGAGTCCTGCTCCAGCAACAGAGCAGCCTGACCCAAAGGAGTGTCTGCAGAAGGAGGTTTCTCTTCCTCCTGGATTCCTCCCTGCAGGCACAGAAATGCTCCCTTGCTCTGCTCCAGGGACATCCCTTTCCCCAGGGGAGGGTGTCCAGCCTGGCCTGGCCGGCTGGTCCTGGTTCCCTCCCTGTGCTCCCCACAGGGCCCTGAGCTGGCGATGCTGCTCTGCAGAGCGAGGGGCTGCGGTGCCCTGGGGCCATGGGCTGACTCTGCTCTGGCCACGCTGGTTGGGCTGGGAAACAGACCCAGCTGGATGAGGATCACTGCTGCTGAGCCCTTTCCATCCTCCCAGCTGGCTCAGGAGCCCAGGACAAGGCTGGGCAGGACCATGGGGTGTCTCTCATGGCACCAAGGGCAGGGGAGGGCTGAACCAGATCCAGCCTCTGGGCTTCCAGGATGGTGTCCTGAAACATTCTCCAGTCTGACACCTTTTGGCATCCTGGCTCCTCACAGCCTGTCCTGGCATTGAAGGGCCCTTGTTACCCTGTGCCCTCCTCAGGTTCACCTCTTCCTCTGGGACACCTTGCATGATCACTCCTTTTACCAGGACTGTTTTGTTGAACCCAGCAGGCAGCTGAACATCACACACAGCCCTTCTCTTACTCCCTCCAGCCCAGTGGGATGGGAGAGGGAATCAGGAAAGAAATAAACATCTTGGGTTAAAATGAAGACAGTTTAATGAGACAGAAAGGGAAAACAATAGCAATAGCAACAATAGCAACAATAGCTACAATAGCTACAATAGCAACAATAGCTACAATAGCAACAATAGCTACAGTAGCTACAATAAATATAACATAATAATGATAGTAAATAAAATAATTATAGTAATAGCAATTATCATAATAATGATGGCAGTAGTAATAGTAGTAATTGCAAAAATGGTAATAATAATAACAGGAGATATAAACCAGGTCACGCACAATGCTATTGCTCAGAACCCATTGAGTGACACCCAGCCAGATCCCAAACAGCGGTCCCCCAGATAACTTTTCTCTAGTTTACATGCCAAGCATGACATCATATGGTGTGGAATATCCCTTTGGCCACTTGGGCCAGCTGTCCTGCCTGTGCCCCTCCCAGCTTCTTGTGCATCTCCAGCCTCCTTGATGAAAACTCCTTGGTTTGGGATAAACATGGCTTAGCAAGAACCAAAACATCCCTGTGCTATCAACATTCTTCTCAGATTAAATCCAACACACCGCACTCTACCAGCTGCTAGGAAGAAAATTCACTCTCTCCCAGCTGAAACCAGGACAGTGCCCCCCCCTTATTCTGCACCATCTGTGTTGTGCCCGGGTCCCACACTCTCCAATACATTCCAGTTACTCAAGAGCACTTTCCTGTCTCTGGATATACACACAGATCTCATTCCTCAGTCTATAGGCCACGCCTCTAAAATGTCCAGTGAGTTCATGTGGTCCATGGCTTTGGGCTCCAGGGGTCATAAGAGTCTTTCAGGACAGGAGAGACGGTCTTTGCTGTTGGACTGTTGTGTCCTGTGTCCAGAGCTCGTAGCTGGTGTATCTGTCACAGCCAGGGACAGGGTGTGAGTCTGGGTGGGCAGCGAGTGGCACCTCAGGGAGATCCTCTGACAGTGCCTGGCAGCTCCACTCCTCTCCAGGATGCATCTGCCACTGCTGGTGGGACAGCGCCAGGCAGATCAGTCACAGACGTGTCCCTGTCTTTTTGGATGTGTGTGACCAAGAAGGGAGCTCTTCATACAGGCCTTGGTACCTCACAAATCCCCTGGGACCCTGAGCCAGACCCCAACCCTAACCACTTCCACTGACACCACTCCCTAAGCCCTAACCCTAACACTTATCCATCCCTTACCCTAACCCTCGTCCTAACCCCTGGATTAAAACTTACCCTACACCTATCATTCACCTAAAACTAACCATAACATTAACCCAATCACCACCCTAACCCTATCTCTTAGCCCAAAATCTAACCTAAACCAAACCCTCCCTAACCCTAAAATTAACCCTAACCCTAACCCTAGCCTTCCCCTAACTCTTACCTGAAATATCACCCTAATGTTACCTCTAACCCTAACCCATAACACTAACCTAATCCTAAAACTAACCCCAACGCACCATACTAACACCAGACTTAAACCAAACACTACACTAAACCAAGCCCTAACCCTAACTCCTAACCTATAACTCTTACGACTGACTCCAACCCTAAACTACCCCTAATTCAAACCCTAATCCATTATCCTAACCCTAAAGCTATGCCGACCCCTAACCCCAAAACCTAACTCCATAAGCTGTAACCCTAACACTTATCCATCCCTTACACTAACCATGATCCTAACCCCTAAACCTAAAACTTACCCTACACCTATCATTCACCTAACCATAACATTCACTCAAACACCATCCTAACCCTACGTCTTGCACAAAATCTAACCTAAACCAAACCCCCCTAACCCTAAAACTAACCCTAGTATAACCCAAAACCTAAACCTAACCCTAAACCTAAGCCTATCTAACCCCAACTTTAACCGCTTACACTAAAACTAACCCTAACTCTACCCTTACCCTAACTCGAACCACTGAAATCTTACCCTATGCGACCTCTAACCCTAACCCATAACCCTAGCCTAACCCTAAAACTAACCCTAACCCATCATACTAACACCAGCCTTAAACCAAACACTACACTAAACCAAGCCCTAACCCTAACTCCTAACCTGTAACTCTTACGACTGACTCTAACACTAAACTAACCCTAATTCAAACCCTAACCCATTATCCTAACACTAAAACTATCCCGACCCCTAAGCTCTAAACCTAACCCCTTACACTAATCCTAACGACTTACACTAACACTACCCCCTAACCACTAACCAGAATTGCAACCCTTAATGCCAACCCCAACCTCCATCTCCAATTTAAATCTAAAACCTAATTCTGACCATTCCACTGACACTACTGCCTAACCCTAATGCTAACCCCATCCCTAACTCTAACCTAAATCTAAAGCTAAAACATACTCCTAACTCTAACCCAAAACATAAAACTAACCCCTAACGCTAACTCCAACCCTACATTCTAACCCTCTTCTAATCTAACTCTAATACTTACCCATAATCCTAACTCTAACCCTAGTCCTACCCTTCACCCCTAATATTAAAACCTAACCCTAACTGCTTACACTAACACTATTCCCTAACTCTGAAACATAATGCTTAGCCCTAACACTAACTATATCCTAATATTAATCTAATCCTAACTGTAAACCTCATCCAAAGCCCTAACCATAAGTCTAACTGTAAACACCATCCCCTAACTCTAATCTAACCCTAACCCTAAATCTAATCTGAAACTTCACCCTAACTCAAACCCTAAATCCTAAAACTAACCCCTAACCTTAACCACTTCCACTGACACAACTACCTGGCCCCTAAATTTAACCCTAACTGTAAATCTAAAACTAACCACTAACCCTAACACTAACCTGAACACTAACCAAACCCAAAACGTAAATCCAAACCCTAACTCTAACCCAAAATCTAACCCTAGTACCTAAACCTACTCCTAACCACTTCCACTACTCCGTAACCCCAACCCATAACACTAACCCAACACTTAGCAAAAGCCTAATCCTTATCCTAAATCCTAACCCTGACTCTAAACTGAACCCCAAACCCCTGTCCCGAAACCTAATTCTACCTCCTAATCCCAAACCCTAAATGCAATCCTAACCCATCATTCTAACCTTAACCCTATCCACACCCCTAACCTTGCCCCCTTACAGTAATCCTAACCACTTTTAATAACACTACTCCCTAACCCCTAACCCTAAATAAACCCCTACCACCAAGCCTAACACTAACCTAAAACTAATCTAACTATAACCCCAAGCCCTTACCCCAATTCCAACCCTAACCCTAACTCCTAACCCTAAGCCTAACCCTACCCTGAAAACTAAACCCTAACCCTACCTCAAATGCCTAACCCCAAGCACTAACCATAGGCCCTTACCCCTAAACCTAACCTGTACTCTAATCCTGACCCTGACTCTAACTCTATTCCCTAACCCTAATCTAAACCTAACCCTAAACCTTATCCAACACTAACCCTTATCTAAATGATAACCCTAGTGCTAACCCTAACTCTAAATGCAATCCTAACTCATAAACCTAACTCAACCCTTAAACTAAGCCCTAACTTTTACCCTAACACTAACCTTAACTGTAATTCCTAACCCCAACTCCAAATCTAACCCTAAACATCTAACGCTAACTCTACCCCAACGAAAACCGTAACACCAGACCCTAACTCTAACCCTTCCCCCAACTGGTAATGCCAACTCTAACCCTAACCATCATCTAACCCTAGCTGAAACCCTAACCCTAAGTCATAACTGCTAACCCTAACTCTATCCTTAACTATAATACTAACTTATCTCCCTAATCACTAACCCTTCCCCTAACCAATAAAACTAACCCCTAACCATAACCACATATATGAACATTCATTGCTAAACCATAACTCTAACCTAATCTCTACCCCCATCCCCTAACCTTAACCCTATTCACAACCTAATCCTACCTGTAAGCCTACCCCCTAACACCTACCCCTAAAAAAATCTAACCATAATGCTTAACCCATACCCTCACTCTAATCCTAAATCAAAGCCTGAGTCTAAGCCTAAACTCAAACCCTAACCCTACCTCTAACTTTAATCATAAACCTAAATCTAAATCTAAACTTAACCATAACCCTATCTCTGTCCCTAACCCATAAACCTAAACTCTACACCTAACCACTTCAACTGACCGTAGCACGACACCCTAACCGCGAAACCTAACACTATTCCAACCCTTACCCTACACTTAATGCTAACCCCTACCGCTAATTCTAACCATAAATCTAAAACTGAGCTCTAACCCTAGCACTAACTCTAACAGTAACCCTAAACTCTAACCCCAATACTAAACTCTAACCCTAACCTAACACTAACTCTATCACTAACCTTAATGTTAAGCCGTAACTATCCTAACCTAAGGCTAATTCTAACCTGAAATCTACACCTAACCCCAAAATTCACCTCTAAACCAAACCTTAAACCTAAACATAACCCTAGTCTAATCCTAGCCCCATTCATATCCCTAGCCCATGAACCCAGCCACCAACCGTAAGCACTTATACTAAAATTAACACTAATCCAGCCCCATTATCTAACCCTAACCATTAACTCAACCTCTAAGCCTAACCCTAAACCCTAACCAAAACCCATCTCTAATTAAATACTAAATCCTAACCCATCATTCTAACTATAACCCTAAACCGCTATCCCAAAAATAACATTAACACTACCTCTAACCCTAACCCAGTGTCCTAGCCCTAACCCTTCAATATAAATCTAAAACCTAAACCTGACCATCCAAATAACAAAACTCCTAACCCCAACATCTAACTCTAATCCAACCCTTACCCCAACCCTAATCCTAATCCCTATCTTTAACTCAAATCTTTAAGTCTAAAATCTAAGACTAATTCTAACCCTAAATCTAATCAAAATTATAATGGTAACCCCTAAACTGACCTCTAACCTTTACTCTAAGCCTAACCCTAATTCTAACTCTAACCCCTAACACTCACCCCTAACCTAAACCTAACTATAACTGTAATACTTACAAATAGTGCTAACCTTAACCATATTCCTACCCTTTCCCCCTAAACATGAAGTCTAACTGCTTATACTAACACTATTCCCTAACCCCTAACCTTAATCCTTACCTCTAACACTAAGCCTAATACTAACCTTTGCCACTAACCGCATTCCTACCCATAAACCCTAAACCTAATCCTAATCAAACCTTAATAATAACCCCAACACTACCCCTAACACCTATCCCCAAATCTAAAGCTCTAATGTTCGTCCAATCACTTACTGTAATCCTAAAACAAAGGCTAAATCAACCTCTAACCCTAACTCTAAAACTAATTCAATGCCCTAACCCTGATTCTAACCCTAAACCTTAATCTAACCCTACCTCTAAAACTAACCCCAAAACTTAACTCTACCCCTAAGACAACTCTGGAACCCCTAACACTAACCCTAATCCAACCATTACCTTAAACCAAATCCTAAAACTTAAGCCTAAATGTAAACCTAAATACTAATTATAAATCTAATCCTAAAATTTAAGACAAACTCTAACTCTAACCCTAAGACTAACATCACACAAATAGAAATCCAATCCCCAACCTAACAACACCCCCAACCCAAAGTGTAACGCTAACATCAAACCCTAACTCCAACCTTTCTCCCTAACTGGTAACGCTACCCAATAACTGACTCTAATCTAACCCTAAAAGAAACTATAACCCTAAACCTAAGTCCTAACCACTTATCCTAGCCATAATCTTATCCTTCAGTCTAACCCTAATTCTTCTCCCTAATACCTAAGCCTAACACCAACCCCCTAAAGCTGACTCTAAAGCTCAGCCCTAAACCTTAACCCTAACCCTAGCCAGTAACCATCATTCTAAACCTCACCCTTACTCTAGCAATAACCCCTAAACCCTGAAACTAACCCTACCTAACCCTAACCAGTTTCACTAACCATAACACTACTCCCTAACACAAACATGATAACCCTAATGCTGACCCCTAACACTAACTATAACCTTAATGGTAAGCCTAAACCCTAATACTAACTCTAACCCTAACTTGAAACCTAGTCCTAACACTAAACCTAAACCCTAACCTTAACCTAACCATAACCCTATCACTAACCTAACTTCAACCACAACCCTTCAACCAACTTAACCCAACACTAACCCTAACATGAAATCTAACCCTTACCTGACCTCTAAACAGAATCCTAACCCTAACTCTAGCCTCACCCCTAAACCTAATCTCCTATGCTAATCTTAACCATTTACAATAACATTACTCCATAACCATGAACCCGAACCCCTATCTCCAACAGAATTCTAAAACCTAACCCTAACCATCTTTTCTAACACTACTGCCTAACCCCTAAACTTTAATCTAACCCTTACCCTAATCCTAATTGTATTTCCTATCCCTAACTCTAATCCCAACCCCTAAATCTCACCCCAATTCCAACTCCTACACCTAAGCTACTCCTAACTGTGTCCACTAATGCTACTCCCTCAACCCTAAGCCTAACCCTAAATTCTACCCAATTCTCTTCACCCTAATGGAACTCTAATGCAAACCCCTAACTCTAACTCCAACTCTAAACCTAATGCTTAGCCCTCTTACTGTAATCACAAATCTAAGCCTAAACCTAAAACCAAACTCTACCCCTAACCCAAACCCAAAAGCCCTAACCTTAATTCTAACCCTAATCCTAATCAAACCCTGACCCTACCCCTAACTCTAACCCTAAACCTGACTCTAAATATAACCCTAACTTTAGCCCTACCACTTCCACTGACACTACTCTCGAACTCCAACACTAATCAAATCCTACCCCTAATAATTAAACACCTAACCCAAACCCCAATGCAAACACATACCCGAACCTCAAACCCTACCTCTCAGACTAATCCCTAGCTCCTAGCTCTAGCACTAACCATAACTCCTAACCCTAAAGCCTAACTCTAACACATAACCCTAATCCTAAACCTCATCTAACTCAAACACAGGAATTCTAACCGTAACTCTGACCCCTTGCCCTACGTTTAACCCTATTTCTAACCCTAAATGTAACCCTTCCCCTAACCCTAGCTCAAACCCCTATACCCCAAAGTCTAACCCAACCCCCTAATTCCTAAACCTAACCCTAACTGGAACTCCTAACACTTACTTTACCCTAAATCTAACCCTAGACCTTAACCCTACCACGGAACCCTAACCTAAACCTCATATAACCCAAACACAAACTCCTAACCCTAAACGCTATACTCTAACCTCTTGCCCAAACTTCAACTCCAGCTCTAAGACTAACTCTAACCCAAAACCTGACCCATAACCCTCACTCAAAATCCTAATCCCAAACACTAACCCTAACCATGCTCCATAAGCCTATCCCAAACTCTAACCCTAACTCTATCCCCTAACCCAAAACCTTATCTAACACTAACCCTCAACCTTATCTAAAACCTAACCCTCATCTAAATGCTAAACCTAAACCAAATTCTAACCCTAAATCTCAATCTAACCCTAATTTAACCCTTAAATTAAGCCCTAATTTTTACCCTAACTCTAACCTTTACTGTAAATCCTAACCCTAAGTCTAAACCTGAAACCTAATGCTAATTCTAGCCCTAACCAAACCCCTAACACCAAACCCTAACAATAACCGTAATCTAACCCTAAGCCTAACTATAACCATAACCCTAAGTCCTAACTGCTTACTATAACCCTGTCCTTAACTCTACTTCTAACTCTAACCACAAAAACAAACCCCTAACACTTATTCTAAACCTAACTCCTAAAACTTAACCCTATACCCTAGCCTGCAAGCCTCATTCTAAACCTCAGACTTACTTTAAAAATAACCCCTACACCTTAACACTAACGCAAATCCTATCCCTAAAACTAAAATTAATTCTTTTCCCTAAGGCTAAGTCTAGCCCTACCTCTAATTAGAACTCGAAAACTAACCACTAACCCTAACCGCAAACCCTAATCCTAACTATAACCCTAACCCCTAAACCTACCTGTAATCTAAACCTAACCTGAAACCTTACCTAATGCTAACTCTAACTCTACACCCAAACCCCTAACCCATATCTAAGCCTCACCATACACCTTATCTCAACCTAACACTACTCCTAATCCCTAACTGGTAACTCTAATCCTGACCCTGTGCTTTACCCAAAGCCCTATCCCTACATCTGACGAAACACTAGCCCCCTCTGATGTTAATACAAACCTAATCCTAACTCTAACCTGTAGCACTAATCTCAAACTAACATATCCTCTAACCCTAGCCCCTAACCCTAACACTGAAACCTAACCCTAAACACTAATCCTAACTCTAAACCTAACTAATACACACTAGCCAAGAAACCGTAACCAGCAAATGATAACCCTAAGCAAAACTCTGATCCTGGTCCTAACCGCTAACCCCAGCTCTACCCCAAATTCCAACCCTTAATCTAACTCTTAACTCTAACCACTATTCCAAGCACTACCAGACCCCTAATCCTAACCCCAAACCCAAAATCTAACCATTTCCCTTATCCACAAACCATACCACTAACTACAATGCCAGTTCTTCATCCCTAACCCTACCCTAATCCTAACCACTAACTCTAAACCTAAACCATAAACCTACCTCTAACCAAAACCCAACCTTAACTCTGTCCCTAGCCCTAACCCTAACTACTTACCATAATACTCTTCAATAACCCCAAGTCTAACCCTAGCACCTAACAGCAAACTGTAACTCTAATCCTAACCCCTAAACCTAACTTTAACCCTATCACTAACTCAAACCCTAAACACTAAACCTAAACCCAAGCCTTCATTCTAACCCTTACCCACAATCTGTAACCCTAATGCTAAACATAATTCTAACCCTGAGCAGCCCTCTTCTGTCTCCTCCATTCTCCTCTTTTTCTTCCTCTTGAGGGGGCAGATGGGCTCTGTGGCCAGACAGGTCCTGGGGACTGACACTTGCACCACGGGGCTGATCTTTCGGAGCTGACAGCTGGGTGCCTCCCTGACACCGCTGGGACCCTTGCCTGCCACCTCCTCCCTGCAGGGGACACTGAGCCCTCCTGTGAGATTCTTCTTCTTCTTCCTTGAGGGCTGGAGACTTGATCCTTGTCCTTCACAGCCAGAGCACAGGGGCTGCTGTCTGCTCCACGGTGCTGCTTACACTGACACTTTCTGGAGGAACCAGGGGTGACCTGGCTGGGCTCCTTCTCGCTGCTGCAGGAGGAAGGTGGTGCGAAGGGTGGGCAGTGGAACAGGTGGTCACGGGGAGGCTGGGAGCCAAAGGGCTGAGCTGAGGATGAAGCTGAAGGTCGGCTTTTCATGATTTGGCCAACGGAGAGCAGATGAGGACAGCCTGCAGAACAGGAAAAGAGGCTGACATGATCTGAAGGCCAGGTCAGGAGGAGGAGCCCCCCTCTTCCTCCACACTCCACAGTGCACAAGCACAGCACCCAACTGCTGCCATCTTAGCCAATCCAAGAGAACAGGAGAGGTGGCTGCTGAAACCACTCCCCCGGGCCACCTGCCATGTCAGACATTTGCCTCGTGGACTAATGGCCTTGCTGCCATGCAGGAGCCTGGGAGCCACTGGCACCACTTACCTTGACTTGCCAACAGGCCAAGGAGTTGGGGTGGGTGGTGTCCATGGGGTAGGTGTGGTTGGCAAATTGTGAATGAGGTGGTGTGCAATGGTTACTTCTGCTCGCCTTCCACAGGATGCTGCGCTGCAGTTATTGACATGGAAAAAAATAAACAACAAACTTGGTGATCTAAAGAAAAGAGGTTTCCATGAGCCAAGAGAAGAAAATAAGAAGATGAGCCCAGAGAAAAAGGAAGGGTAAAGACACAGAAGGGGAGAGGAAAGTGGGGGGTGGTCAACCAATTAGAAGAGTTTTCTGTTAGAAGCAGAAACAAAAAAAGGAAGGAAGGAAGTTTAAACAACAGAAACCCCACCGCGCTGTCCTGAGCCCTGGTTGCACAGCGGCGCCCAGAGGGCCGGTCCCAGCCCCTGCCTGGGGAGGAGGAGACTCTGCAGCCTCCAGCTGGGGAGTCACCTGCTCCCATTGCCCCAGGGGACGAGACACTCAGAGAAGATTGGTGAGGCCACCCCACTCCAGGGACTGGCACAGCCGCCCCTCTGTCCTGAGCAAGAAGACAGGAGGCGTTTCTCCAGCCTTAATCAGGGATGGGAACAACAGCGGGGACCTGGCCCTGTACCCCAAACCACAGCAACTGCTGCAGCCCTGGGGCTGAGGGGCTCTCCCTGTCTGCCTCCAGCTTAGCAAGACACCCAGCATCCGGTCTGTGCTATCTCCAACACAATCTCCAGCTCAGAAGACACAAGGCACCTGTCGAAGACTGCAGGCAGAAGCTCAGGCTCACTTTTTGGCAGAAAGCACCAGCTTCATGGCTGGTGCTGGTGACGACATGGTGATGTTCAGCTCCAGAGCAGCACTGGCCAACAGGGACGATTTCAATTTTGCTAATTTGGAGTCTTTGGGTGCAGCCATCTTGGTGCTGGAGGTAGTAGGGAGGTCCATGCCACAGCCTGATTCCTGAGATGTGCAGAAGCTGCTGGTTCCACCCTGGGCCTTCTGGGACGCTTTGGACAGATCCCCGCTGTGCCGTGCACTGGGCTGGCAGCACCGCTGCTGCAGGAGTCCCTCTCCAGGGTCTCAGCATTCTCCCCACAACCCCTGGGCTCCTGGCTGGGGATGGGCTCCAGCAGCAGCTTGGGTGAGATAGGTGGCTGATGCTCTCCCAGGAGCTCTGCCAGGACAGCTCTGCTTTGGCCCCACTTGTGTTGCTGGTGTTGCAGGAGCTCTGAACTGTTCTGGGCACAGGAGGCAGCTGCAGGAGGGCGAGCAGCTTTTTGGGCCTCCAGGCTGAATCGCTGTGCCAAGGACACAGGGTGATACTGCAATCCCATCCCCTCCAAGCTCAAACAGCAACTCTTAACTGAGCAGGATCCTTCCTGCAAGCCATCCTCCCTCACACCTGTCCATGGGGTGCAGTGCCTGCCTCCCTGCCAAGCTGCAGCCCACCTGACCTCGCAGAGCAGGCAGAGGGGCAGCAGCTCCCTGCAGCTCTGGCCCAGAACAGCCTTCAGGACTCACCTGGCCTGTCACTGGTGAAGACCTGGGTCTGTTGGTCACAGCTTTTTTCACCTGATCAGAGACGCTGGCCCCAAGAGATAAAACAGAGCATGAGCACAGGGCCACAGACTGCACCAAATTACTGAGCCTGACCCCAGCCAGGCACTGGCCAGCATGCCATGAGGGACGGCTGTACTGTCCCTAAGCCCATGGAGCCTCACTGGAGGAGTCGTGGCTCACGCTCAGGCAACAGGCTCTGCTGTGCCAGACAGAGGCAGCACAACAACAGAAGCTGCTTCTCTCTTGCCTGCACCCTGCCTGACACTGGCAGTTAAGCAGCCTGGAGAGCAGTAACGGTGCAGCTGCAGGAACATCCCCTGTGAGAGCAGAGCTCCCCCCACCCACACCCTGCCCCACTACCTGATCTCCAGCACCAGGCCCAGGAAAGGGTCAGAGGTCTCCCAGATGCTCTTGCACACTGAGAACTTCACTGCAAAAGCAAGAGCAGTAAGCACACCCTGGCACAACACCTGCACCCAACACCACCCCAGCACAGCACAGGCAGCTGCCGTGTTCTCCCTCTCCAGCTTTGGGCTCTGGGATGTCAGCACCAGGATTCACAGCGTGCAATTCCACTGTGTGCTGGGACAGCAAGTGCTGGTACATTACTGCCAACATGGGTTCCTCAGCTGGTGGCAAAGAGCTGGGGGCGCCCAGCCCACAGCTTTTTCCATCACTACAACACACGCCACAACCCACAGGAACCACAAGACTGACCAGCTGCACCTCTGGATAAGTTACACACACTCAGCAGTTTTCCCAAAAGATTTTTACTGCAAGGCTCTCAGGGAAACCGCTGCCCTGAGAGTCACAGGCCCAGGACCTGGCAGCCAGCGCCCAACACGGGACCACAGGGATCTGCCAAGGACTTGGTGAACCAGCATGGTGGCCTGGGTCTGGTGATCCAACCTGGAGACAGCAGCACCAGAGCTCACACTGCCCCTCCGCAATGGCCACCCCTGTCACCCACCGCTGTGTCCTCAGGATCCAAACCCATCCCAGTGGCAGCTCCTCTCTCCCTTCCCGTCAGGAGCATCTTGCCAACATTTATCCAGCACTTGCAGTGGCCACTAACCAGGCCTGGAGCTGTCAGGAGAAAGGACTCCCTGGAGCTCACCCAGCTCTAAACTCAGCCCCAACCTGCTGCTGGCTCGGCAGCCGGCACTGCGAGCAGCGCAGAGATGGAGCAGTTGGCAAAGAGCTTTGCAGGGCAGAGCCCTCTGGGGCACAGCACTGAGGCGGACCCACTTCCCCTCTGCGTGACCAAGCGTCAGCCAAGAAAGTAGCAAGCTAAATTTCACAGGAACAGAAAATTAACATGTAAACACTCATTTGTTCCAAGGTCGTACCTGTGGGATCGCCCCGAGGCTCACGGACAGACTCAAGTCAAGAAGTCAAGCAGCCGCTGCCTACAGGGACGGCTGGAATCAAGGAGAAAGGAAAAGAGTTTCCATTTCACGTTGTGATCTACCTTGTCCTCAGTGACCCGCAGTGCCTGGACGGGGGTCAGGCAACAACATGGGACCCAGACGCATGCTGAAATTGCCAAAGCTGCAGAGGGGCTGCAGACCCCTTGGCTGGGACCTGGCAGCTTCCAAACTACTGTGACCAGGCCACATGCAACACCCCTCAAGGACCAGATGGAGAAACGTGGGGGCTCTCAGGGCCTTCTGACCAGGACACCTCTCACACACACAAAAGAAAACCCACACTAAGGTGGCAGCATGGAGCACCAGGGCAAAAAATCATCATCCATGTTTCTTCTAGCAAAGAGCCTGCTGGCTACTGCAAGGCTCAACTATTGCAGGAAAATGTTAACAAATAATAAACCAAATATTAACAAATGCAAAAGGCCAGTGACCAATGAAGACTGAACACCTACCCCTGGGATTGCCCCCAAGCTCAGGAACAGGATTACACCAAGAGGCTTGATCACCATGGACTGCAGGAACCAAACAGGGAGTCAAACACAGGGGAGGAGCTTCCATGGCATGTTGTGATCTCCTTCTTCCTCAGTCACCTGCAGTGACGGGAGGGGGTGAGGTAAGGACACAGGACACACACAAAGGTGTACGTTCCCACAGCTAGAAATGGAACATGGGTGACCTTTTTGCTGAGACCTAGCAGGTTTGCAGGCAAATAGTATTTATGACTTGTCTGTGTAACACCACCAAGGACCAAAAAGCTTTTGAAAAGCCTCTGAGATGATCCTGGAGACAATCACATGTGAATAACCTATTAAAACGTGAGTGTTTATTCCTTCAAGCAGACAGGCAGTGACAACGTACCTCTGGGACAGCCCAAGGCTCATAACCAGGATCCAGCTGAGAAGCTCCATCAACTCTGCCAGTGCCATGGCCTGGAGTCAAGCACAGACCAGAGAGGTTTCCAGGCTCACAGAGCAATACTCCTGCATTTCGGGTAAAAGAGGACATAAAGAAGAGAGAAACAATGCCCATCTATTGCAGAGAAATAGCCCTACTTAGGGAGAAAACTGGAGAAATGACTAAATATTCCAAATATTTGGGGGCTAAATTGGCCAATACAGGCAAAAGATTCTGAGTATTTGGGCAAAAAGTGGCCAAAAGAGGCAAAAACGTCCACATTTGGGAGCAAAACTGTTGGCAAAGGTGAAAACATCCCATAGTTGGGAACACAGCACCTCCATTAGGGGAAAAAATGGGCAAAAGCACCTGAGTATATCGGGTAAAAAGAGCCAGAAAAACCAAAGCACCACTAGATTTGGATCAAAACTGGCCAAAAACGGGTATAACATCCCCAGATTTGGGGTGAAATTGGACCACAAAGTCAAAGTACGCCCAGATTTGGGTAAAAAACGGCCAAAAGTGGCCCAAACACGCCCAGATTTGGGTAGAAACTGGACTGCAAAGCCAAAGAACTCCCAGATCTAGGCAGAAACGACCCCAAAGCGCACAAATGTGCCCAGATTTAGCTCAAAACTGGCCCAAAGGGCCAAAGCAATCCCAGCTTTGATTTGAAACAGGCCCAAAGGCTCAAAGCGAGCCCTGGGATGGGGCAGTGTGGCACGAGGCTGGGGGCAGCGAGGGCCCACAGGGACTCAGTGCTGGTTTCTGCCCCTGTGCCACCACTCCCAGCCCCTGCTTGCCCAGAACTTGCCCCCGAAGCAGCCGCAGCCCCTCTCCCCTCCCTGCGGGGCGTCTGCCCCCTGCCCACACCCTGGTGCTGCCTGGCTCGCCCTGCCCGGCCCAGCCCGGCTGCTCTCCCGGCCCCAGCCCCAGCCCTGGCCCCACTGCTGCCCTGCTGAGCTGCTCGGGGCTGGGTGCTGCCCCTGCCCGCCCACCTGCTCCCTGCGCTCGGCTGGAGCAGCCTGGGCGTCCCGGGCTGGCAGGGGCACCAGGAGGAGGAGGAGGGTGAGGACCATGGCCCCCACGCTCGCACCATGATGCTGCTGCTGCTGCTGCCAAGACACAGCACAGCACGTCACCGTGGGGCTGTGACCTCATGGTCACATTGGAATCACCACATCTGCACACTACTGCATGGCCTTGTTCTACACCAGCATGGAAGGAACACAAGTGGAGAAGGGTGCACCTATTTGGGAGGCAGCGCTGCCTATGGGAGTGCACAGGCTCTCACTTCTTGCTTCCCAGAAATCAATCAATCAATCAATCAATCAATCCCAAAAGCACCAACTTCAAGGGTCTTGTAACTATTTTTGTCAGGCAGCTCTCTAGGAAGAAACCAGCTTTACCTGCTGGTTTTACCACAGCTTCAATGCCTTTAAAGCCACCACTTCTTACCTCTGCTGCTCCAACACAGCCTCACAGCCCAGCAAAATCATGGACGAGGCCATTTCAAATTTCACGAGGCCAACAAGAGTTTGTTTTTAATCGTGGCTTTGGCTGTTCTGCCCGCTGGTGCCCAGTGAGTGTTTCTGAGCAGCGATCCCAGCCGTGGCCGCAGGTTGCAGCTCTTCCTCCCGGGGCCTGTGGGCAGGCGGGCCGGCCGGCAGAGCTGCCCGTGGCTCTGGAAGGGCTCTCTGAGCTCTTCCTGCCAGAGGCAGCACTGGCTGCTGGTGCCCTGGGGCAGCTTGGTCCCTGCTGGGGCAGCTTTGCTGCCTCCTGGACTCTTCCTCCTCCTCTTCCTCCTCTCCAGCATCACAGGCGTCAGATGCTGTGTCCTCCCTCGTCCAGGCTGCAATCTGTCCCCGTCACCACCGACCATTTTCCTCATCTGCATCTCCAGGGCACTGAAGCCTTCCTGCTCCTCCTCCTCCTCTGTGCTGAGGGGTCACAGTCCGTGATCTCCACAACTGCGTGTGGAGATCATAGCGGCGCTGCGGGGATCTGCTCCGCTCCCTCTGCCTCAGCTGGGTCTGCTCCCGAGCAGCTTTGGGTGCAGAACGACACCGGGAGCTGTGGCTGGAGGGCCCTGGAGCTGCATCATCCCTTAGGGCTCGGTCAGACCGTGGAGGACTGGTTCTCCAGCTCCTCGTCCTCCTTGCTGAGCGATGCTGGTCTGTGATCTCCAGAAACCGGCTGCGGAGATCACAGTCCCGGTCGTGGGGATCTGCTCCGATGTCTCATCCTTCCCCGGGTTTTCCTCTGAGCAGCTCTGGGGGCAGGAACAGACTGGGAGCTGCTGCTGGAGGACAGTGGAGGTGCTGGTGCAGACTGGGAGCTGCCACTGGAGGGTCTTGGAGCTGCCTCGTCCCTGTGAGTGGGGTCACAGCTCAGGGGACTGGTTCTCCCCCTCCTCCCATCTGAGTGTTCGTAGTCCGCGGTCTCCACAACCCAGCTGCGGAGATCGTTGCCCCAGTGCGGGGATCTGCTCCTGGGCCTCTCCCTGGCACCGTTCTCCTGGCAGGGGGCAGAAGGGCTGAATCCCCGCTCCTCTTTGCTGCTGTCCTCTCGTGCAGAGTGGAGCACACGGTCACGGGGGTGACAGCGCAGCGGGCACGCGGCTTTCCTTCTGGACACCAGCCTGAGACAGCCATGGAAGAAGCGACGCAAGCAGGAGCCCAGGGAGGAGCTGCTGTTGATCCTGCCTGGCCAGATGGGGCACGGCCAGCCCGCAGCTGCCTCCTGGGCTCCTGCCCGGCTTTGCTGGCTGGTGATGGCTGGTGCGGATGAGCTGCTGTCCTCTGGAGAGTCCTCCATGCCCCCCGCCATGTCCTGCAAAGAGAGCTGTGAGAAGCTCCTGCCCTCTCCTCCTGACAGGACTATAACAGTGGGGAACCCCTAGAAGCTGTGAGGGGACAGCCAAGGGCCCCCAGAGGCTCCTGGAGGCTGCAGAGGGGCCAAGGAGGACAAATGGGATGGATCCAGGTGGGTGCTGGGCGTGGGAGCCGTGCTGCAACTGTGCAGAAAGCTGCCGTGTAGGAGGGAAAAGAGAGCGCTGCCAAGATCCCCAAAAGAAACCCGCTGTCCATCTGGTGCCCTGACCACCTCCCCACAGCCGCCTTAGTCCTATGGGGCAGATGCTGCTGTCCCACAGAACGCACCTGCTTGCTGCCGGCCGCCCACTGACTGAGGAGGGAACGGGCTTCTGGTGGTGCTGGTGAGGAAGAAGCCCTTTGTCCAACTTCCAAATCAGAGCACCTGGGGAAAAAAAGAGGGATCTCTGTTGGGGGCTGTTCTTGCAGCCTCCTCTGGGTTCCGGCATTTTCTTGGAACAGTTTATATGACAGGGAGAAGATGCAACTAAGACCACAAATGGGAAATGTGGTTGGGCTGAAGGATGCAGGTGGTAATTGTCTGCTATGACAGAAACACTCAACAGGATGAGAAGAAAAATAGCAAAGCCAGGAAAAGGAAATGTGTTCTGAACACAGTTTAAAACTTGTGATTACCTGATGTAAAACAGTAAATAGGCTTGCTGCCTGAGGACTGTGTCACTGTCGCAAAGATCCACAGACTTGTCGTCCATGTGGTACCACAGTCCATCACTGGCCTGCAAAGAAAAGCGTCGATATCTGGAGATGAATGGCACGGCTTCTCCACAAAACACAGGCCAAAAACTGCCGAACCAGCAGTGTTCAAAACATATGCATTCCAGCCCCTGAGGAAACCTTCTCTCCTCAAATCCATGGCTGTCAGTAACACGGCCAGGAAAGTCAGTTTTCCCCAGGATACGTTTTTCCGTTGTTCAGAAGGAAGTAGCTTTTCACCTTTATGTAGCAGAAGTAGTGTCCTGCACGGCAGCTGCCACCTCCGTGCACCAGGACGGCGTATAAGGAGTAGAGGAGCGGTTCTCCGGCTGCCTGAGACATGTACGGGCGAAGATCCAGGTACTGGGGATACTCCACGACCTACGGAGAGACCAGGAGGGCTCAGCAATGACCCTGGAACACTTCAGGACACAGCAATATGTCCCGAGTTGGGTGGCAGGAAACTCATCTGGACCAAAGCAGCTCTGTGGGAGCAGAGGACACACTTGTCTTCCCACAGGAAGTGTCCCCAGAAGGGAACGTGAAAATCTCAACATGAGCAGCTTGTGACAGAGCGTCCGGCTTTGGGAAACCCGCTCCAGGAAGAGAACGTTGCACTCCAGTTGTGCACACACCTTGCTGATCTTGTCGCCGGTGAAAGCTTCAAACCTCTTCAGACAGACCGTGAGAACCTTGGGCGCGCGATGGACCGAGAACCTCTTGGAGGCGGCAGTCACCTTGTCACACCTTGAAAGCCAGGACAGAGCCAAGGGCTGAAACGCACCATTTTTTCCCCCAAAGGCCAGACAGACTTTCCTGTCTCACACATCCCTGCGCTCTTTTAAGGCTATTCAGTACCATAATGCCATGTTAAAAAACCTGCGTCTCATTACTCTGCCTTAATTCAATGTGAAAAGCTGACTTCTGCTGAATGACACCTTCGCACAGGATCCAGTATGAATACATCATCAATAATGGCCTTACTTGCTACATTTAAAGCAGTTTTCACCATCCAGGTGCTCCGGTTTCACAAAGTCTTCCAGAGCTGCGGTGACAGATGCGGCTGCCTGGAGGAGTGAGAAGGGAGAGCCCTGAGCTCTGGGAAATTCCCACAGCCAAACACTTACGAGGAGTTTACGCAAAAAAAACAGCTCGATGAGGCTGAGGAGACCCACTGTGAACCCGCAAGCAGTGCCCAGGAGGCAGAAAGAGGGTGTGATGCTGAACATCTCCCTCATTTCTCAGGGATTCCCAGGGTTCTCCAGAGCCACCTCTTTGTGGCACTGCACAGTTCAGCTGCGATGGTATGGGTGTCACCAGTGATGGAAACAACACCCCCATGAGCCTGGGAGCCAGACGGGTGTTGCGGGAGGGCAAGGGAAGAAGGAGGAGGGTACGCCATGGTGCAGAGAGGGGCACGTGTGCCTGTCCAGCTGAAACCAGCTCTGACAGGGAGACCACTGCCATGGCCTCTGCAGAACACAGTCCATTCCACCTCCCGCCCACCGCCAACCTCTCTTGTCAGATACGTTTTTAAGCCAACTGTGTGGAATCTGGAAAGCTACAGGGGCCTTGGGACGTCTTGAAGCACAATTACAAACTCTCTTACTTTGATATCCAGAGGAACATCCAGGAAGGCCTCGTAGGAATCGGAAACCGCTTGGCAGCTCCAGCATGTGACTGGAAGGCAAATGGAAATGCTCAGTGACAGGGGAAGTCGACAGACTGTGCCGGGTTACCCTCTCACACCCACTGCGCCAATCACACCATCGGCTGTTATCGCAGGCAGACAGGAGGGCACAGACGATTCCAAGGAGAGCAATAGCAGTGGAAAAGTACCTCTGGATCTCAGAAAGCCCCCAAAGATCTGATGGACGATGGTGGTTGCTTGAGAGGACATGTCCAAGCTGCAAACCAATGGGAAGGCAGAGTTATCTCCTCCCAGAGTCTGGCTTTGTCTGAAAGCCCTGGGCATAGTTTTCCTTGAGGGGAGGACATCAAGGACTCCAAAGGGCTTGGGAACGCTGGAAACACAATTTGCTTGCGCTTACTCGCTGTTTCCTCTCAGACAAGCTCTCTGCATGGCATCCATGGTGCAGCGTAAGAACTCGTGGGCGTCCTCCTGCCTGCCATGCTGGAAATTTTCTCCTATTTCTAAGAAAGAAGAAGTTACTAGTTCTCTCCTACGAGAACGGCATCAATCATGTCACAGCACCTGCACTGACTCACCTGTGAGAAAATCGACGACAGCCCAAGGCTCGATGGCACTGGCTGAGGAATGCAGGACCTGTTGAACGTGCACTTCCATCCTGCACATGACGCAGAAGCCTTTCTGGCCACCTGGAGAGGGAGGGAGGAATGGGAGAGGGAAGCTCCTCAGGTTTGCAAAATATCCACAGCGATGGGAAACCTAATGGAGGTCTTGCAGTTTAAGAATTCTCCATTCCTCCCAAGTTGCCCAAGTCCCAACAAGCCCGGGACATTTTAACGCACAGAAAACTTTCTTCAGAGGGATGCTGAACTGACGGAAGCTTTCTGTGCAATCAGCAAAGGAGTTTAACTTGCAGGAACAGGGACCAAGAGCCTGGGATAGAAAGAGGTGCCTTTCTGAAGATGAACACATCCAGATACAACAAGCTGCTTCTAGGCTTGAGTGTTCAGAGAACACCAACTCAGGGAGCTGACAAAGAAGGGCCACTTTTCTCCTAGATCAGCTTCCAGATTCTGGGAGCCCTTGGGCCCTGCTCAACAGATGGACAAGGGATGTTCCCGAAAGTACTCACAGGCCCGTCTGTGCTCCCCAGAGAGCAGGTGGTTGGCCAGAGGCGGGGTGTAGGTCAGGCACTGCAGGACGGAGTTGAGGAAGCACGTGTTGCCCAGGTTGTGCAGTCCCGCTCCAGCTCTCTGGCTGTGCTGCCAGGCCATGCAAATCTTCTCTGGGGGAAAGAGGATCCTCTGCGGCGGAGCCATTCCCTCAGCAACGACTGCCAAGAAACCACATTGGAAGAGAGATGAGTCCATGTTCTTGCACAGAAGCAGATTTAAAAGTTGAGTTCTGTATCTGTACAGGAGCACCCAGGAAAACAAGCTCTAACCTCCCACACAGAAAAACTGGGGGAAGCCTAACACTGCTCTTGAAAGTTCCTGGTCAAGGAGCACTTTTGGAAAATAGCGTGTTCCCCTGCTCACTTTGCCAAAAGTGCAACAAATCCCCACTCTGACTTCTGTGCCCTGAGCAACCTTCCTTTCCTTCTGGAGTCTTGACCTGGATCAGCCCCCGGCACAGTCTCCCCGTGCGTGTCAGGGCTGGAGGGTGCCCGGCAGACGGGCTGCGATGCTGGAGCCAGGCAGGACGGGGAAAGCCGGGTGCAGCGGGTGAGGAACTCGCTTCAGACGGGCAGGAAAGGTCCCCGTCCCACAGCACGGTTGCCTCCTGCCCGCCCAGCTGCCTCTCGCTGCCCGTGCCCTGGAGCAGGAGCTGGGTCCCCTCTGCACGCAGAGGCTGTGCTGGGGCCGGCTCCCAGCTCGGAGCAGCCCTGGACTTCAGGCAGCATCATGGCCAACACCTGTGGAACCCCCCTGCCAGCGTGCAGAGAAACGTGATCCCGGTGTTGAGCAGGGAGTGCTCGCTGGCCCCCGCCCTGCCCAGACAACCAGGGCCCCTCACTCACCCATCTCCAGGTCCTGGGCCATGCACAGCTCCTGGGGCTCTGCTGGAGAGCTGCTCTCCTGGGGAGCCCTGTCCTCCTCCAGGGCCACCACGGGGCAGGTGAGGTGTTTGTCTGCCATCTCGTGGGTTTGGGGAATGAGGTATAGGTGAGGAATTGGGAAGACTTGGTGAAACACCACGAGTCTGCCAAGGGCAGCCGGGAAAGACGTGGGCTGCACTTGGGGAGTCCTCAGCACAAGGCTGCCGGGGGCAGAGGGGAGTCTGCCAGGGGCAGCTAAAGTGAGGGTATGGTTGGACTCGATGATCTTAAAGGTGCCGGACAGTGTGGGCCGGGGCTGCAGCTGCGCTGAGCACATGCAGCACCGCGATTGAGAGACGGGGCGCGGTTTGATGCAAACAAAATGTCCGCTTTATTAGTGTACTTCACATACATTTATACTTTTCCTCAGCAATGTGCTTCGAGCTGATTGGTGTTTCTGTTACCGTGTTACAGACTGATTGGTCTACACTGTACACATTCACAGACTGGCTGGTGCTAAGACATTTTCTTAAACAGTTACTACCCCAACCCAAGCAATCTTCCCTGTGCAAAAACAAGAGTCTCCTTTTTACAGGACAACATTATTAACTTGTGAACCTTGTCTAAACATAGAATCAGCGCTCTCCACTCCTTCTAATTAAGGTTCTCGCCTCTATCCTTCCCATGGCCTGTGACCAACAAGTTCCAGCACATCTCCTTTTACCAATTGATAAGTGCTGGGAGTTTTGCTGAGGCCAGCCAAATCCTGTCCCACAATGCAGGGCAGTGGGTGTCACAATGCGAGGTCACAAAGGGCCCCACTGTGACCCTGTGCCTGGGGAGCAAGGGGCACCATGTCCTGTTGGGAGGAACAGGCCAGTTCAGCCCTGGGCACCTGGGTGCTCTCAGGTGTCTCCAGGTCCCCCTTTGCCCTCATGTCCCCTTGGGACTGCCCTGTTGCCCTGTGGTGTGTTCCAGAGACCCGTGTTCACCTGGCTGGCTGATCTGAACAGCAGTGAAGCTGCTCCTGTAGTGGGTTTGTAGAAGTTTCTAGGGAACTCCAAGGGTGGGCAGCAGAGGGCATGGGCTTTGTGTGCTGTCTCACCGCTTACAGAAGCTCTCAGTGGCTTGAGGATAAACTGACCGTATAACCAAGTGACAAACTGTTGGAGCTGGCAGAGCACAAAAGGAGGAATCCAGGTGGTGGGGGGTGAAAAAGGTGAAGGGACTCTGCCGCCTGCCAGGGTCAGCGCTCAGCCTGCCCGGGGAGATCCCAGCAACACTGAGGGGAGAAGCTGTGGGGGGAAGGAGCAAACCCTATTGGGCAGGAAAGTTGCTTCTGCTGTTGAGAGGGCGCCGTGTGGTCAGTGCTGCTCACAGTTCCAGATCACCCGCAGGATTTTTTGCGGCGATTAGAAATGACACATACCAGGACACAGACAGAAATTCGCGCAGAGGCAGAGATCTTGTTCAGGAAGGAGCGCAGAGCCTGGCCAAGCAGAGACCTGACCTAGGCCTAGGCTGCCTTCTTTATTCACCATTGACAACGTATAGGATTTACAGGTACGGGCCTGGACTAAGATGTTTGCAAAAGGTGTTTTTCCAATAATTGTTATTAAAAACACATTAAACTCATGTGATGTTTCTCTCACTTGTTTTTCCACTCATTCACAGACCAGGCCCAAGGACATTCACACATCCCATGCACTAGGGGTCGGTTATCCAGCCCGAGATACCATTCTCACGAGTCTGGGCTATAACTTTTTACAATTAGGAGAAATGTACTTCAAAGTAATCTGTCCAAGGCCCTTTACATATTATTGTGTTAGTATTATGTCTTTGGCCGTCCGGATGGTCGTGTTAGTATTGATCTTCCTTTATCATCCAGGTGGCTGGAACCGCACATCTTGCTTTCCCACGTTTTACTTTCCAACACGGGTCCTCAAGACATTATCTTAGAATCTCTCACATATGGCCAGTTGAACAGCTTGTCAGAGGAAATAAGATGAAGTGAGTGCACTCTGATGAAAACAAGGTTTCATACAAGTTGCTCATTGTTTTACTTGTCTATTAATACTATTTAACAGATTTAAAGCAGTACAGAGAATGCCACATTGTACACCTCGTGTTGCAAACATCGGCACTGAGCGTATTTCTGATATGAAATACAGGTGGATGCCTCTTGGAAAATTTTTGTTCCTTTATAGAATGTCTTTCCATTTTTTTTCAATTGTCTGGAATGCTTTTCCTATTCATATTCTTTCCCTTTTTTTCCATCCCAGGATGTGAATGTAACTTCCTACGATCGTCTCTTTAGGAAAGAGAGTGAAATCCAGGGGTTTACTTTGCTCTAGTTGGGAGGGGAGCAAATACAGCGGTTTTGACTATTGATGTGATTCAGAGCAGCACACCTGACAGATGTGCTGGGTGCAGCTTTTTAATGCGAGACTTGCAGAATCAACAAGAATAAACAAGCCATTTCTGCCAAAGCAGCAGCTGCTGAAAGTGACATAACACAGGCTGATTGTGCACGTCCCAATGTGAATGGTCAGCAAAGACCAGGAGAAAACCCTTGGACACTGAAGATGAATTTGGCGCTTCCCGCCATCACATCCTGCTCTGCTGAGGCCATGGCATGAGGGGCAAGGTGTCAGGTAGAGTGACAGCCCAAGCAGCCAATCAGAGGTCAGCCCCTCAGATGAAGGGCGGGCACTGCACTGCACACCCAGTCTGAGCAGTTTACGTGATGGGATTTTGAGAGCTGTGTGATGGCATGTGCCCATGTTGCAGTCTCTTTTGTTTTAAATATGGAGGTTGAGTCCCTGGAACTGAAATGGGCTGGATGAGCCAGCGGCAAGTGAGACTGACACTGGCTGACGGCCCGGTCCAGAGCGTGTTGCTCAGTGGCACCAAGTCTGGTTGCAGGCCAGTTACAGGCAGTGTCTCCCAGGGGTCAATACTGGGTCCAATCCTGTTTAACATCTTCCTTAAGTGGTCGGGATGGTGGGGCAGAGTGCACCCTCAGCAAGCTGGCGGAGGACACCACACTGGGAGGAGTGGCACTTAGGCCAGGGGGTCGTGCTGCCATCCGCAGGGACCTGGGCACACTGGAGAGATGGGCTGACAGAGATCTCACGCAGCTCAGCAGAGGGTGCTGTGTGAGTGACGCGCACTGGCAGAGAGTGCCCAGGGAGCTTGTGGAGTCTCCTTCCTTGGAGATGTTCCACAGCCCTGTGAACACCATCGTGGACAACCGGCTGCAGGTGGCCCTGCTTGAGCAGGGGGTGGGACCAGGTGACCTCACCCTCCAAGTGACCTCACCCTTCAGGTGACCTCCTGGCCAGTCTCAAGTAGCCTGTGATCTGTGAAATGGATGCCTAGAAGAGGATCCAGCCACTAACACTGTCACCCTCAGGCAGCCATCGACAACTCCACCAGCAAGCTGCAGTCCCTGGAGGGAGAAATCCACCCCTGAGGAGCACAGGCACCTGCACCCCGAATCCCAGAGCTGCCCCAGCCCGCTCCCCCTGCAGCTGTCCCAGCCCAAAACCTCCCTGACCTGTCCCACAGCTCCGGGCCACCCCACGGCCTCTCCTGGCAGCAGCAGCTGGGCCTGGGGCTGCTCCATCCTCCGTTAACGCAGGTGCCAGCAGCACGGGTGCGGGGAAGGAGCGGGGTGTGCAGGAGCTCCTGCAGCAGGCGGTCTCCAGCCAAGCAGCTGCGGGAATCGTGGCTGCTGGTTTGTTCTCTGCCAGAGGCTGCACTGGGGCCCTGGGGCTGTTGTTGCTGCATCTGGCTCAGGTGTGCGTGGGCTGCTTTGGCCTTGTTCTCCTGGTGGGGTGTGTAAAGGGGCAGGTGGGCACTTGCTGGCTTTGGAGAGGAGCTGCTGGGGCTGGAGCTGGAGAGAGCAGGAAAAGGTAAAGCAGCTGGAGGATGAAGTAGAGGGGATCCCCACAGCTGCTGCTCCAGCTGCACAAGAGACAGCTGCCCCTCTGGGCGAGGAAGAGTCCCTGTGAGCCGCCTCAGCAGAGCAGATCACAAACGTGCACCGCAGGGTCTGTGTCAGTGAGGAAAATTACTGTACAGCCGTAGAGTGTGTGTTTGCGTGGTGTGTGTCTGGGAAGCCTCGTGGTGTAAGAGCTGTCAAACACCAGTGTCTTCTCCTAGGTGGAGGATGGGCAAGCGGCTGGGGCTACAGAAGAGAAAGGGAGGACAGAAACACAGAGACAGAGTTGCCTGAACTCCACAACTTGCCTGGCAGTGCAGAGAGCGGGAACTGTGGTGAGCCCTGGGCCCTGGGGGTCGTGTCACCCTCTTTTGTGTCCCAGTCCTTCCCCGCCCTCTCCTGTTTCCTTCTGTGTCGGGTTTTTTTGGCTTCCACGTAGCTCTCTTCCCCTCTGTTATTATGCTCTGCTCCCTGTCACCCCTTTCTCTTTTCTCCAAGTCTTTGTCATCCAACTGTTCCTCTCCTCATTGCTGCTCTTTCCTGCTCCCTGTGCATTTATTTTTCTGTCCCTCTCTACCCTTCAGGCCATTGTCTCTTTCTTCTTCTCCATCTCTTTGTCTTGATCTGCGTCCCTGTCTTTTTCCCTCATAATCTTCCTGACCTGTTCTCTGTCTTTTGTCTCTTTCTGCCTCTATGTCCTGCTCTCTGCCCTTGTCTTCCCCTCTCCTTCATTCCTTCTGCTCTTCTTTCCTTCTTTCTCTCTTGCCGTGTTCTGTTCGCTGTCGTGGGTCCAAAGCGGGGCAGAGTGACAGCCCAGGGACCAATGCGGGGCAGCGTCACCTCGGGGAGGAGACTGGCCGCCCTGCCGCCCTGTGCTGGCAAAGGTGGAAGTGAGAAGGCGGCGGCTCTGCCGGTGGCCGGGCTGAGCTCGGACGTGGCGCCCGTGGGGCTGCCCCAGGGCTGAGCAGCCCCCGGCCCTGGCCCCGCCTCCTCTCTTCAGCCCTCCCCCCCTTGCCCGTGTTCTGGACCCCCCGTCTCTGTGGGAGCCACCGCCTCACAGAGTCAGTGTCCCTGGGCTGTGCCACCACACAGCAGCCATGGGCCACTGGGCTTCTCGCCGCCATCGCCGCCAGCACGTGACCGACAGCGATGAGGACGTGACGCTGAGGTGGAGGACGGGGTGGGTGGTGATGATGGCGGGGGCCGTGTTTGCCGTGGGGGTGCTCGCTCTCATCTCACCCACGTCCCCTCCCGCAGCACAAGCGACCCCACAGCGCCTGGAGGACGGTGAGGAGGGGAGGACGTGGCCGCCATCCCACGTCTGGCCTGAGATGGTGAGTGGAGCAGGGGGGTGGCGGGGCTGGGGTCTCCCCTCAGAGCAGGGGGTCCCAGGGCTGACGCTCTCCCTGCCTCCCCACAGCTCCTGCTCATCATCTCCTGACGCTGCCCGACCTGCTGAGCCGGGGCCAGACCTGCTGCTGCCGCCACGAGCTGTGAACAGCGAGGCCGCCTGGGGCCACTTCTGCCCCCTCTGCCCCCACCAGCACCCGGCCCTGCAAGATGCCGCAGTCTCAGCTGTGAGCCCCCGGCACCGCCAAGGGAGGGGAGGGTGGTGGCACTTTGTCCCCAGCCCATGACAGCATCTCTGCTTCCCCCTCCAGACACCAACGGGCTGAGCCTCCAGGGCCTGGGCCCCTGTCAGCAGCCAGCGCTGGTGGCCTCCATCCCATCCCCCTTTGCTCACGGCCACCACAAGCTGCCGCCTGCCCAGCAGCACCTCTTCCTCCTGGGTTATGGCAGGACCCTCTTCTTCCTCCATGACTCTGGCTGCCACACCTGCCACTGCCAGGCCCTCTCCCGTGGCATCGATGACGTACGCCGACCCCTCACCCCACCCCTTTCGCCCATGCCACCGCCACGCTGGGTGACCGTCCCCTCCTCCCCACGGGTGACAGCAGGCCCCTGTGAGGAGCCCACCCATATCTACGTGCTGATGGGGCAGGAGCAGCAACAGCTCAGCAGCAGGTCCTCGTCACAGAAGGTAACGTGCATTGGAGACTTTCAAAAGGCCTTTGAAACTGCTGTGAACCGGGGCCCCGTGAGAGTCATGGGAAGGTCATCAGCCTTGCAGCTCTGCAGCAGTTAAAACTGCCACTGAAACACTCTCGGTGGCAGATGCTGTTCTGTGGGTTTCAATTTGGGTATTTTTTAATCATTTTGTTGAGGTGCAATTCTTTATTTGGAATCAGGTGACGGGATTGACGCTCATCTTCTCTTTCTGGAGCACATCCTGACATCCTTTGTCATCCAGAGCCCTGTGTTCCTGAGAGGAGCGATGGCCACAATGGAGAATGACCTCTGTGAGTAGCAGCTGCAGCAGCAGCCTCGGACTTTGTGAATCCCCAAGGTCAACGGACGTGGCTGGTGCTCAATTCCTGAATACTGATGTGCTGACAACCCAGAGTGGATTCTGGGGCACTTCCTGAGAGCAGCCAGACTTACCAAGGTGTTCTCAATTAGACACGGGAAGTTGTGTATCCTCACTCCCTGCCGCTCTGTACAGGAGTTTTAAAGATGTCGTTGCTCGCAGAAAGGTCCGACATCAGTAGGGTTACCTTCTGTGCCAGGTACTTGGTTGTTTTCATCAACTTACAATCAAGAAAAGGGAAGACTTGACCTGCTAATGCCATTCAAGACTCTAGAGGGAAAGGAAGGTTGTCTGGGGCACAGAAACGAGTGTGGGTTTGTTGGACTTGAGGCAAAGTAAGCAGGGGAACACACTTTTTCAAAACTGTTTCTTGACCAGCAAATTGCAATGGCAGTGTTAGGCTTCCCCAATGTATCTCTGTTGGAGGTTAGGGCTGGTTGTCCTGGGTACTCCTGTAGAAAACTTGACTGTTAAAATGTGCTTTCATGCAACAACATTATTTCTTTTCAAATGTGGTTTCTTGGCAGTCGTTGCTGAGGGAATGGCTCCACCACAGAGGATCTTCTTTCCCCTAGAGAAGATTTGCATGGCCTCGCAGCACAACCAGAGAGCTGGAGCGGGACTGCACAACGTGGGCAACCCATGCTTCCTCAATTGCATCCTGCAGTGCCTGACGTACACCACGCTCTGGCCAACCACCTGCTCTCTGGGGAGCACAGCCGGGCCTGTCAGTACTTCTGTGAACATTTCCTTCTAAATCTGTTGGGCAGTTCCCAAGGGCTGCCAGTATCTGGAACTGATTTAGGAGAAAAGCAGCCCTTCTTTGTCAGTCCCCGCAGGGCTGTTCTTTGAACATGCAAGCCTAGAGGCTGCTTGTTGTATCTCTTTCTATCCCCAGGTCTCAGTCCCTCTTCTTGTAAGTTAAATTCTCTCTGCTTATTGTACAGAAACCTTTGGTCAGTTCAGCATCCCTATCCCAGCATCCAGCTGGATCCCTTCCATTTGTGCTCCTTGGCCCCCCTGCAGCCTCCAGGAGAGCGACTGGGGGGCTCTTACAGCTTCTGGAGTTTCCCCACTGGTGGGTCCTGTCAGGAGGAAAGGGCAGGAGCTTCTCACAGCTCTCTTTGCAGGACATGGCGGGGGGCACGGTGGAGTCTCCAGAGGACAGCAGCTCATCCGCACCAGCCATCACCAGCCAGGAAAGCCGGGCAGGAGCCCAGGAGGCATCTGCGGGCTGGCCGTGCCCCATCTGGCCAGGCAGGATCAACAGCAGCTCCTCCCTGGGCTCCTGCTTGCGTCGCTTCTTCCACGGCTGTCTCAGGCTGGTGTCCAGAAGGAAAGCTGCGTGCCCGCTGCGCTGTCACCCCCGTGACCGTGTGCTCCACTCTGCACGAGAGGACAGCAGCAAAGAGGAGCGGGGATTCAGCCCTTCTGCCCCCTGCCAGGAGAACGGTGCCAGGGAGAGGCCCAGGAGCAGATCCCCGCACTGGGGCAACGATCTCCGCAGCTGGGTTGTGGAGACCGCGGACTACGAACACTCAGATGGGAGGAGGGGGAGAACCAGTCCCCTGAGCTGTGACCCCACTCACAGGGACGAGGCAGCTCCAAGACCCTCCAGTGGCAGCTCCCAGTCTGCACCAGCACCTCCACTGTCCTCCAGCAGCAGCTCCCAGTCTGTTCCTGCCCCCAGAGCTGCTCAGGGGCAAACCCGGCCAAGGATGAGACATCGGAGCAGATCCCTACGGCGGGACTATGATCTCCGCAGCCGGTTTCTGGAGATCACAGACCAGCATCGCTCAGCAAGGAGGACGAGGAGCTGGAGAACCAGTCCTCCACGGTCTGACCGAGCCCTAAGGGATGATGCAGCTCCAGGGCCCTCCAGCCACAGCTCCCGGTGTCGTTCTGCACCCAAAGCTGCTCGGGAGCAGACCCAGCTGAGGCAGAGGGAGCGGAGCAGATCCCCGCGGCGCCGCTATGATCTCCACACGCAGTTGTGGAGATCACGGACTGTGACCCCTCAGCACAGAGGAGGAGGACAAGCAGGAAGGCTTCAGTGCCCTGGAGATGCAGATGAGGAAAACGGTCAGTGGTGACGGGGACAGATTGCAGCCTGGACGAGGGAGGACACAGCATCTGACGCCTGTGGTGCTGGAGAGGAGGAAGAGGAGGAGGAAGAGTCCAGGAGGCAGCAAAGCTGCCCCAGCAGGGACCAAGCTGCCCCAGGGCACCAGCAGCCAGTGCTGCCTCTGGCAGGAAGAGCTCAGAGAGCCCTTCCAGAGCCACGGGCAGCTCTGCCGGCCGGCCCGCCTGCCCACAGGCCCCGGGAGGAAGAGCTGCAACCTGCGGCCACGGCTGGGATCGCTGCTCAGAAACACTCACTGGGCACCAGCGGGCACAACAGCCAAAGCCACGATTAAAAACAAACTCTTGTTGGCCTCGTGTGTCTCATTCGTGGGGTGTTTGCTTCTCGGTGGGTTTTGAGGCAATTGGAGAAATGCCCATTCTGAGAAGTCTCTGTGGTGGGTTTTGGGAGCTGTGTGCTGTGTGTGCCCATCTTGCCGTCTCTTCTGTTTCAATGTGGAGTCGTAAGGAGCCATTGAAAGGGGGAATGTTGTTTTTGGAACGGATCTGGCACCTGGCCCCAGCAGGGGAAGGACTCAGAGACATCAGCCCACGAATCCTTAACGTAAAACAAAGCCCATTTGAAATAATCCCGGAATCCAAACGGATTGCTGTATTTAAAAGTTAATCTAGGGGGAAGGGTACCCAAAGAGCCAGGAATCCATATTTTGAATAAATCAATAGGTTAGAGGTTGTTAGAATTAGATGAATGAGACAGGCAAACCGAGGCAAGCAGTGGGCAGTCTGTAAACCCTGCAGTACCAGCCGATGGGGAGCAGGGAGGGGATGTGCAGCTGGGATCGGTGGATATGTAAGCGGGGGCTTTTTGTCCTACTCCCCGTGCCTGTCTTTGGGTAGAACACCTGGTCTTGCAAAATGGTTTATAAAATACGCTTTGCTGAGAGATGCTGCCCGGGCCTGTTCTATCGGCAAGGTGATTGTTTCCTGCAGCAGGATTTGCAGCAGAAGTTGGGCAGGACAAGAGCGCCCATGCGGTCAGAAAGCACAGCAGACAGCTGGACCGTGGGGTCACGGGCACCAAACCCAGCTCGGGTGGGAGCCAAGAGGGTCCCCTCGTGTTCAGGGCCCAAAGTGCCACCTGTAGCATCTGCCCGTCCTTCTGAGTGCCCAGAGCCTCCTTCCTGGGGCCAAATCCTCGTGTTCAGGGTCCCCACGTGTCTTTCATCACCCACGGCCTTTGCTCAGGGCCCACAGTTCATTCTCAGGTGGAGCTCGCTGCCTGGCAACAACCGCCCGGAAGTCCGGGGCCAGTCAGTGGATGAAACGCAGCCAATCACATTGGAGGAGGCGGGGTAACTCATGTGATTGAAATGTAAGCAGCCAATCAAGCTTTGCGAGCTGCAGGACAGTTGGCGACAGTGGAACAAACTGGGCAGCGTTCGGGGCGGGCTGTGCTGGCTGCACCAATCACTCCTGGTGGGAGTGCAGCACATGGATGATTGACAAGGGGTCTGGCCAATCACTTGGTGGGGGGGGCAGTGGGAACACCCAGCCAGCCAAGCAGAGGAAACCTTGCCTCAGGGAAGGCGGACACTGTGGAGGGAAAGACCCCTCAGGCAGCCAATCAGAGAGAGCATCACCTCAGGGCAGGGTGGGCCCCAAACCAGGGCAGAGTCACAGCCCAGACAGCCAATCAGCTGCAGGATCAGCTCAGGGGAGGAGACTGACAGCCCTCCCGACCAATGGTGGCGCAGCCCAGGCTGAGCAGGCGGTTGCTCTGCAGGCGGCCAGGGTGAGTTTTGCCATGGCGCCCGTGGAGCTTTCCCGAGGCTGAGCAGCGCCCGGCCCAGCCCTGGGGCCCTTTTTCCTCCCTCTGGGGCCCTGGGGATGTTGTTGCTGCCTCTGGCTCAGGTGTGCGTGGGCTGCTCTGGCCTTGTTCTCCTGGGCGGGGGAGGGGGCAGGGGGCACTTGCTGGAGAGGAGCTGCTGGGGCTGGAGCTGGAGAGAGCAGGAGAAGGAGAAGCAGCTGGAGGGTGAAGTGCAGGAGATCCCCACAGCTGCTGCTGCAGCTGCACAGGAGACAGCTGCCCCTCTGGGTGAGGAAGAGTCCCTGTGAGCAGCCTCAGCAGAGCAGATCACGAACCTGCACCGTAGGGTCTGTGTCAGTGAGGAAAATTACAGCACGGCCGTACAGTGTGTGTGCGTGGTGTGTGTCTGGGAAGCCTCGTGGTGTAAGAGCTCTAGAACACCGATGTGTTCTCTTAGGTGCAGGATGGGCGAGCGACTGGAGCTGCAGACTAGGAGGGGAGGAAAAGACAGACAGACAGAAGTGCCTGAACTCCACAGCTTGCCTGGCAGTGCAGAGAGCAGGAACTGTGGTGAGTCCTGGGCCCTCGGGGTCATTTCATCCTGTTTTGTGCTCCAGTCCCTCCCTGCTCCCTCCTCTTTCCTGCTGTGTCCTTCTTCCTCTTCATCTCTTCTCTCTCTGTCCCTCTGCTGCTTCCTCACCGTTTCCCCCACCCTTCTCCATCTCTGTGCAGGGTTTCTCGTATCTCCCTCTCTGTCTCCACCCCTCTGTGGTTCTCATCATCCCTGGTTTCTCTTTGTCGTCATTCTGCTCTGTTGCTCTGTCCTGCTCCCTGCCCCATCATTTCTCACTGTATCCCTCTGTCCTGCTCCCTGCACCTATTCCTGCCCCTCTTCTTTTTTACTCTGTCTCCGTCTTGCTGCCCACCCCAGGATTTTTTCCCCAATCTCTATCCTGCCTCCAACCCTTATTGTTCTTTCTCTCTCCTGCTCCCTTTCTGTCTTTCTGCCTGTCTTCCCTTTCCCTGTTCTTCTTTCTCCATCTCTGTCCAGATTACTGCCCCTTTTCCTTCTTGATGTCTTTCTGTCCTGGTTTTCTTTCTGTCTTCCTTGCCTGTTCCCAGTCCCATCCTTTCTCACTATATCACCCCTGTCCAGCTGGCTCTGCCTTTTCTTTTTCTTCTCTTCCTCTTTCCTGCTCCTCAGCCCTCTTTTCCTCTCCCTCCAGCTCATTGCTGCATGTTTCCCCTTTCCAGTGTCTTCATTTGGATCCGAACTTTGCTTTATTTCTCAGACTTTCTTTTTGTCTCTCCATCTGTACATCCCCCTCCCTGTCTTTCTCTAGCCCCTTCCTGCTTCTCCTCCTCCCCCCTCCCCATCCCTCTGTCCTGCTCATCAGCCCTGCTGTTTCTTCCTCCCTGTTTCTTCACAGCTCCTTGTCCCTTTCTGCCTTGATCTCTCCATCTCTCCATCCTTTCCCTTGTGTGTTTCTTTCTCTCTCAGCTCCTCTGTCTTCTCTCTTGTCTGATTTGTCTCTCTCTAGTCCTCTGTCCTTCTCCCCAGCAGCTTGAACTGAATGACCAGGTGTCCCTGCACTCTGGTGTTTGCTCATCCCTGCCCTGGGGAAGATCTGTGTCTGTAGGGCTGGGGATCATTCAGGAGCTGGTCTCCTGCAGACAGCAGAGCCAGGTGCAGCTACAGCAGAGGTTGTTCTCAGCTGCTGCTTGTGCAGCTTGTTGGAAGGGCAGCTGTGGGCCTTCTTTGGAAGGGAGGTTTCTTGTTCTGTGCTTACTGCTCCTCAGGACCCTGCACAGGAGCGCTGTTGGGGTCTGCAGCGACGGGTGGGAGCTGCTGTGACTCCTGGTGAATGTGAACTCAACTTGTCCTCATGTCCTCGAATGAAACCAGACTGGCTGTAGGTGGATTTCTTGCCTGTTTCAGTTCTAAACTACATGTTTGGCACTGAAGGACATGAGAGTTTGTGCTGTTTTCCAGATGTCAGTGGCTGCGAATCAGCTGAGAACATCACTGCCTTAGGTATCAGGGCGGGTGGTCTGTGATCAGGGATGTGGACTTGCATGGCAGTGCTTTTATGAACATTTGATGGTCTTGCCACTTCAAAGCCCGTCATTTTCCTAGAAATTTTAAGATGATATTTCTTATTCGGAGGTTCAGACTAGGGTTGGACTTGATGTTGAATGGTCCATATAATGGGCTCCATAAAATAAGAAGCTCGCTTCCTTGTTGTTTTCTTACACTGTCTGAATTTGGTAAGCGAGAGCAAGAGTGGTTGACAGTGTCTGTTTTTTGAGAGTAATGTATTCCTGACTCTCCCTCTCTGTATGGTGAAGGTTTCTGCCTGCACTATGATTTTGCTGGGCTGTGAGGCTGTGTTGGAGCAGCAGAGGTAAGAAGTGGTGGCTTTAAAGGCATTGAAGCTGTGGTAAAACCAGCAGGTAAAGCTGGTTTCTTCCTAGAGAGCTGCCTGACAAAAATAGTTACAAGACCCTTGAAGTTGGTGCTTTTGGGATTGATTGATTGATTGATTGATTGATTTCTGGGAAGCAAGAAGTGAGAGCCTGTGCACTCCCATAGGCAGCACTGCCTCCCAAATAGGTGCACCCTTCTCCACTTGTGTTCCTTCCATGCTGGTGTAGAACAAGGCCATGCAGTAGTGTGCAGATGTGGTGATTGCAATGTGACCATGAGGTCACAGCCCCACGGTGACGTGCTGTGCTGTGTCTTGGCAGCAGCAGCATCATGGTGCGAGCGTGGGGGCCATGGTCCTCACCCTCCTCCTCCTCCTGGTGCCCCTGCCAGCCCGGGACGCCCAGGCTGCTCCAGCCGAGCGCAGGGAGCAGGTGGGCGGGCAGGGGCAGCACCCAGCCCCGAGCAGCTCAGCAGGGCAGCAGTGGGGCCAGGGCTGGGGCTGGGGCCGGGAGAGCAGCCGGGCTGGGCCGGGCAGGGCGAGCCAGGCAGCACCAGGGTGTGGGCAGGGGGCAGACGCCCCGCAGGGAGGGGAGAGGGGCTGCGGCTGCTTCGGGGACAAGTTCTGGGTAAGCAGGGGCTGGGAGTGGTGGCCCAGGGGCAGAAACCAGCACTGAGTCCCTGTGGGCCCTCGCTGCCCCCCAGCCTCGTGCCACACGGCCCCATCCCAGGGCACGCTTTGAGCCTTTGGGCCTGTTTCAAATCAAAGCTGGGATTGCTTTGGCCCTTTGGGCCAGTTTTGAGCTAAATCTGGGCATATTTGTGCCCTTTGGGGTCGTTTCTGCCTAGATCTGGGAGTTCTTTGGCTTTGCAGTCCAGTTTCTACCCAAATCTGGGCGTGTTTGGGCCACTTTTGGCCATTTTTTACCCAAATCTGGGCATACTTTGACTTTGTGGTCCAATTTCACCCCAAATCTGGGGATGTTATACCCCTTTTTGGCCAGTTTTGATCCAAATCTAGTGGTGCTTTGTTTTTTCTGTCTCTTTTTACCCGATATACTCAGGTGCTTTTGCCCATTTTTTCCCGTTATGGAAGTGCTGTGTTCCCAAATATGGGATGTTTTCACCTTTGCCGACAGTTTTGCTACCAAATGTGAATGTTTTTGCCTCTTTTGGCCACTTTTTGCCCAAATACTCAGAATCTTTTGCCTGTATTGGCCAATTTAGCCCCCAAATATTTGGAATATTTAGTCATTTCTCCAGTTTTCTCCCTAAGTAGGGCTATTTCTCTGCAATAGATGGGCATTGTTTCTCTCTTCTTTATGTCCTCTTTTACCCGAAATGCAGGAGTATTGCTCTGTGAGCCTGGAAACCTCTCTGGTCTGTGCTTGACTCCAGGCCATGGCACTGGCAGAGCTGATGGAGCTTCTCAGCTGGATCCTGGTTATGAGCCTTGGGCTGTCCCAGAGGTACGTTGTCACTGCCTGTCTGCTTGAAGGAATAAACACTCACGTTTTAATAGGTTATTCACGTGTGATTGTACCCAAGATCATCTCAGAGGCTTTTCAAAAGCTTTTTGGTCCTTGGTGGTGTTACACAGACGAGTCATAAATACTATTTCCCTGCAAACCTGCTAGGTCTCAGCAAAAAGGTCACCCATGTTCCATTTCTAGCTGTGGGAACGTACACCTTTGTGTGTGTCCTGTGTCCTTACCTCACCCCCTCCCGTCACTGCAGGTGACTGAGGAAGAAGGAGATCACAACATGCCATGGAAGCTCCTCCCCTGTGTTTGACTCCCTGTTTGGTTCCTGCAGTCCATGGTGATCAAGCCTCTTGGTGTAATCCTGTTCCTGAGCCTGGGGGCAATCCCAGGGGTAAGTGTTCAGTCTTCATTGGTCACTGGCCTTTTGCATTTGTTAATATTTGGTTTATTATTTGTTAACATTTTCCTGCAATAGTTGAGCCTTGCAGTAGCCAGCAGGCTCTTTGCTAGAAGAAACATGGATGGTCACGTTTTTGCCCTGGTGCTCCATGCTGCCACCTTAGTGTGGGTTTTCTTTTGTGTGTGTGAGAGGTGTCCTGGTCAGAAGGCCCTGAGAGCCCCCACGTTTGTCCATCTGGTCCTTGAGGGGTGTTGCATGTGGCCTGGTCACAGTAGTTTGGAAGCTGCCAGGTCCCAGCCAAGGGGTCTGCAGCCCCTCTGCAGCTTTGGCCATTTCAGCATGCGTCTGGGTCCCATGTTGTTGCCTGACCCCCGTCCAGGCACTGCGGGTCACTGAGGACAAGGTAGATCACAACGTGAAATGAAAACTCTTTTCCTTTCCCCTTGATTCCAGCCGTCCCTGTAGGCAGCGGCTACTTGACTTCTTGACTTGAGTCTGTCCGTGAGCCTCGGGGCGATCCCACAGGTACGACCTTGGAACAAATGAGCGTTTACATGTTAATTTTCTGTTCCTGTTCCTGTTCCTTGCTGCTTTCTTGGCTGACGCTTGGTCACGCAGAGGGGAAGTGGGTCCGCCTCAGTGCTGTGCCCCAGAGGGCTCTGCCCTGCAAAGCTCTTTGCCAGCTGCTCCATCTCTGCGCTGCTCGCAGTGCCGGCTGCCGAGCCAGCAGCAGGTTGGGGCTGAGTTTAGAGCTGGGTGAGCTCCAGGGAGTCCTTTCTCCTGACAGCTCCAGGCCTGGTTAGTGGCCACTGCAAGTGCTGGATAAATGTTGGCAAGCTGCTCCTGACGGGAAGGGAGAGAGGAGCTGCCGCTGGGATGGGTTTGGATCCTGAGGACACAGCGGTGGGTGACAGGGGTGGCCATTGCGGAGGGGCAGTGTGAGCTCTGGTGCTGCTGTCTCCAGGTTGGATCACCAGACCCAGGCCACCATGCTGGTTCGCCAAGTCCTTGGCAGATCCCTGTGGTCCCTGTTGAGCGCTGGCTGCCAGGTCCTGGGCCTGTGACTCTCAGGGCAGCGGTTTCCGTGAGAGCCTTGCAGTAAAAATCTTTTGGGAAACCTGCTGAGTGTGTGTAACTTATCCAGAGATGTGGCTGGTCAGTCTTGTGGTTCCTGTGGGTTGTGGCGTGTGTTGTAGTGATGGAAAAAGCTGTGGGCTGGGGGCCCCCAGCTCTTTGCCACCAGCTGAGGAACCCATGTTGGCAGTAATGTACCAGCACTTGCTGTCCCAGCACACAGTGGAATTGCACGCTGTGAATCCTGGTGCTGACATCCCAGAGCCCAAAGCTGGAGAGGGGGATCACGGCAGCTGCCTGTGCTGTGCTGGGGTGGTGTTGGGTGCAGGTGTTGTGCCAGGGTGTGCTTACTGCTCTTGCTTTTGCAGTGAAGTTCTCAGTGTGCCAGAGCATCTGGGAGACCTCTGACCCTTTCCTGGACCTGGTGCTGGAGATCAGGTAGTGGGGCAGGGTGTGGGTGGGGGGAGCTCTGCTCTCACAGGGGATGTTCCTGCAGCTGCACCGTTACTGCTCTCGAGGCTGCTTAACTGCCAGTGTCAGGCAGGGTGCAGGCAAGAGAGAAGCAGCTTCTGTTGTTGTGCTGCCTCTGTCTGGCACAGCAGAGCCTGTTGCCTGAGCGTGAGCCACGACTCCTCCATTGAGGCTCCATGGGCTTAGGGACAGTACAGCCGTCCCTCATGGCATGCTGGCCAGTGCCTGGCTGGGGTCAGGCTCAGTAATTTGGTGCAGTCTGTGGCCCTGTGCTCATGCTCTGTTTTATCTCTTGGGGCCAGTGTCTCTGATCAGGTGAAAAAAGCTGTGACCAACAGACCCAGGTCTTCACCAGTGACAGGCCAGGTGACTCCTGAAGGCTGTTCTGGGCCAGAGCTGCAGGGAGCTGCTGCCCCTCTGCCTGCTCTGCGAGGGCAGGTGGGCTGCAGCTTGGCAGGGAGGCAGGCACTGCACCCAATGGACAGGTGTGAGGGAGGATGGCTTGCAGGAAGGATCCTGCTCAGTTAAGAGTTGCTGTTTGAGCTTGGAGGGGATGGGATTGCAGTATCACCCTGTGTCCTTGGCACAGTGATTCAGCCTGGAGGCCCAAAAAGCTGCTCGCCCTCCTGCAGCTGCCTCCTGTGCCCAGAACAGTTCAGAGCTCCTGCAACACCAGCAATACAAGTGGGGCCAAAGCAGAGCTGTCCTGGCAGAGCTCCTGGGAGAGCAAGCAGCCACCTATCTCACCCAAGCTGCTGCTGGAGCCCATCCCCAGCCAGGAGCCCAGGGGTTGTGGGGAGAATGCTGAGACCCTGGAGAGGGACTCCTGCAGCAGCGGTGCTGCCAGCCCAGTGCACGGCACAGCGGGGATCTGTCCAAAGCGTCCCAGAAGGCCCAGGGTGGAACCAGCAGCTTCTGCACATCTCAGGAATCAGGCTGTGGCATGGACCTCCCTGCTACATCCAGCACCAAGATGGGTGCACCCAAAGACTCCAAATTAGCAAAATTGAAATCGTCCCTGTTGGCCAGTGCTGCTCTGGAGCTGAACATCACCATGTCGTCACCATCACCAGCCATGAAGCTGGTGCTTTCTGCCAAAAAGTGAGCCTGAGCTTCTGCCTGGAGTCTTCGACAGGTGCCTTGTGTCTTCTGAGCTGGAGATTGTGTTGGGGAGAGTGTAGACCGGATGCTGGGTGTCTTGCTAAGCTGGAGGCAGACAGGGAGAGCCCCTCAGCCCCAGGGCTGCAGCGGTTGCTCTGGTTTGGGGTACAGGGCCAGGTCCCCGCTGTTGTTCCCATCCCTGATTAAGGCTGGAGAAACGCCTCCTGTCTTCTTGCTCAGGACAGGGGGGCGGCTGTGCCAGTCCCTGGAACGGGGTGGCCTCACCAATCTTCTCTGAGTGTCTCGTCCCCTGGGGCAATGGGAGCAGGTGACTCCCCAGCTGGAGGCTGCAGAGTCTCCTCCTCCCCAGGCAGGGGCGGGGACCGGCCCTCTGGGCGCCGCTGTGCAACCAGGGCTCAGGACAGCACGGTGGGGTTTCTGTTGTTTAAACTTCCTTCCTTCCTTTTTTTGTTTCTGCTTCTAACAGAAAACTCTTCTAATTGATCGACCATCCCCCACTTTCCTCTCCCCTTCTGTGTCTTTACTCTTCCTTTTTCTCTGGGCTCATCTTATTTTCTTCTCTTGGCTCATGGAAACCTCTTTTCTTTAGATCACCAAGTTTGTTGTTTATTTTTTTTCACATCAATAACTGCAGCGCAGCATCCTGTGGAAGGCGAGCAGAAGTGACCATTGCACACCACCTCATCCACAATTTGCCAACCACACCTACCCCATGGACACCACCCACCCCAACTCCTTGGCCTGTTGGCAAGTCGAGGTAAGTGGTGCCAGTGGCTCCCAGGCTCCTGCATGGCAGCAAGGCCAGTAGTCCACGAGGCAACTGTCTGACATGGCAGGTGGCCCGGGGGAGTGGTTTCAGCAGCCACCTCTCCTGTTCTCTTGGATTGGCTAAGATGGTAGCAGTTGGGTGCTGTGCTTGTGCACTGTGGAGTGTGGAGGAAGAGGGGGGCTCCTGCTCCTGACCTGGCCTTCAGATCATGTCAGCCTCTTTTCCTGTTCTGCAGGCTGTCCTCATCTGCTCTCCGTTGGCCAAATCATGAAAAGCCGACCTTCAGCTTCATCCTCAGCTCAGCCCTTTGGCTCCCAGCCTCCCCATGACCACCTGTTCACTGCCCATCCTTCGCACCACCTTCCTCCTGCAGCAGCGAGAAGGAGCCCAGCCAGGTCACCCCTGGTTCCTCCAGAAAGTGTCAGTGTAAGCAGCACCGTGGAGCAGACGGCAGCCCCTGTGCTCTGGCTGTGAAGGACAAGGATCAAGTCTCCAGCCCCCAAGGAAGAAGAGGAAGGATCTCACAGGAGGGCTCAGTGTCCCCTGCGGGGTAGGAGGTGGCAGGCAAGGGTCCCAGCGGTGTCAGGGAGGCACCCAGCTGTCAGCTCCGAAAGATCAGCCCCGTGGTGCAAGTGTCAGTCCCCAGGACCTGTCTGGCCACAGAGCCCATCTGCCCCCTCAAGAGGAAGAAAAAGAGGAGAATGGAGGAGACAGAAGAGGGCTGCTCAGGGTTAGAATTATGTTTAGCATTAGGGTTACAGATTGTGGGTAAGGGTTAGAATGAAGGCTTGGGTTTAGGTTTAGTGTTTAGGGTTTGAATTAGCGATAGGGTTAAAGTTAGGTTTAGCGGTTAGGATTAGAGTTACAGTTTGCTGTTAGGTGCTAGGGTTAGACTTGGGGTTATTGAAGAGTATTATGGTAAGTAGTTAGGGTTAGGGCTAGGGACAGAGTTAAGGTTGGGTTTTAGTTAGAGGTAGGTTTATTGTTTAGGTTTAGAGTTAGTGGTTAGGATTAGGGTAGGGTTAGGGATGAAGAACTGGCATTGTAGTTAGTGGTATGGTTTGTGGATAAGGGAAATGGTTAGATTTTGGGTTTGGGGTTAGGATTAGGGGTCTGGTAGTGCTTGGAATAGTGGTTAGGGTTAAGAGTTAGATTAAGGGTTGGAATTTGGGGTAGAGCTGGGGTTAGCGGTTAGGACCAGGATCAGAGTTTTGCTTAGGGTTATCATTTGCTGGTTACGGTTTCTTGGCTAGTGTGTATTAGTTAGGTTTAGAGTTAGGATTAGTGTTTAGGGTTAAGTTTCAGTGTTAGGGTTAGGGGCTAGGGTTAGAGGATATGTTAGTTTGAGATTAGTGCTACAGGTTAGAGTTAGGATTAGGTTTGTATAAGCATCAGAGGGGGCTAGTGTTTCGTCAGATGTAGGGATAGGGCTTTGGGTAAAGCACAGGGTCAGGATTAGAGTTACCAGTTAGGGATTAGGAGTAGTGTTAGGTTGAGATAAGGTGTATGGTGACGCTTAGATATGGGTTAGGGGTTTGGGTGTAGAGTTAGAGTTAGCATTAGGTAAGGTTTCGGGTTAGGTTTAGATTACAGGTAGGTTTAGGGGTTAGGGTTATAGTTAGGATTAGGGTTTGCGGTTAGGGTTAGTGGTTAGTTTTCGAGTTCTAATTAGAGGCAGGGTTAGATTTAGCCTTAGGGAAAAGAATTAATTTTAGTTTTAGGGATAGGATTTGCGTTAGTGTTAAGGTGTAGGGGTTATTTTTAAAGTAAGTCTGAGGTTTAGAATGAGGCTTGCAGGCTAGGGTTGGGGTTAAGGTTTAGGAGTAAGGTTTAGAATAAGTGTTAGGGGTTTGTTTTTGTGGTTAGAGTTAGAAGTAGAGTTAAGGACAGGGTTATAGTAAGTAGTTAGGATTTAGGGTTATGGTTATAGTTAGATTAGGGTTATTGTTAGGGTTTGGTGTTAGGGCTTTGGTTAGGGCTAGAGTTAGCATTAGGTTTCAGGTTTAGACTTAGGGTTAGGATTTACAGTAAAGGTTAGAGTTAGGGTAAAAATTAGGGCTTAATTTAAGGGTTACGTTAGGGTTAGATTGAGAGTTAGGGTTAGAATTTGGTTTAGGTTTAGCATTTAGATGAGGGTTAGGTTTTAGATAAGGTTGAGGGTTAGTGTTAGATAAGGTTTTGGGTTAGGGGATAGAGTTAGGGTTAGAGTTTGGGATAGGCTTATGGAGCATGGTTAGGGTTAGTGTTTGGGATTAGGATTTTGAGTGAGGGTTATGGGTCAGGTTTTGGGTTAGAGTTAGTCTTAGAGCTGGAGTTGAAGTTTGGGCAAGAGGTTAGAGTATAGCGTTTAGGGTTAGGAGTTTGTGGTTGGGCTATATGAGGTTTAGGTTAGGGTTCCGTGGTAGGGTTAAGGTCTAGGGTTAGATTTAGGGTAAAGGTAAGTGTTAGGAGTTCCAGTTAGGGTTAGGCTTAGGAATTAGGGGGTTGGGATAGATTTTGGGGTTAGGGGTTTGAGCTAGGGTTTGGGGAAGGGTTACATTTAGGGTTAGAAATAGGGTTAAACGTAGGGCAAGGGGTCAGAGTTAGGGTTAGAATTCCTGTGTTTGAGTTAGATGAGGTATAGGATTAGGGTTTTGTGTTAGAGTTAGGCTTTAGGGTTGGGAGTTATGGTTAGTGCTAGAGCTAGGAGCTAGGGATTAGTCTGAGAGGTAGGGTTTGAGGTTCGGGTATGTGTTTGCATTGGGGTTTGGGTTAGGTGTTTAAGTATTAGGGGTAGGATTTGATTAGTGTTGGAGTCTGAGAGTAGTATCAGTGGAAGTGGTTAGGGTTAGTGGTTAGTTTTAGGAGGTAGGGCTTGGGTTAGGGTTATGTTTAGAGTCAGGTTTAGGGTTAGAGTTAGGGGTAGGGTCAGGGTTTGATTAGGATTAGGGTTAGAATTAAGGTTAGGGCTTTTGGGTTTGGGTTAGGGGTAGAGTTTGGTTTTAGGTTTAGGCTTAGATTTGTGATTACAGTAAGAGGGCTAAGCATTAGGTTTAGAGTTGGAGTTAGAGTTAGGGGCTTGCATTAGAGTTCCATTAGGGTGAAGAGAATTGGGTAGAATTTAGGGTTAGGCTTAGGGTTGAGGGAGTAGCATTAGTGGACATAGTTAGGAGTAGCTTAGGTGTAGGAGTTGGGGCTTGGGGTAAGATTTAGGGGTTGGGGTTAGAGTTAGGGATAGGAAATATAATTAGGATTAGGGTAAGGGTTAGATCAAAGTTGAGGGGTTAGGCAGTAGTGTTAGAAAAGGTGGTTAGGGTTAGGTTTTAGAATTCTGTTGGAGATAGGGGTTCGGGTTCATGGTTAGGGAGTAATGTTATTGTAAAAGGTTAAGATTAGCATAGGAGATTAGGTTTAGGGGTGAGGCTAGAGTTAGGGTTAGAGTTAGGGTTAGGATTCTGTTTAGAGGTCAGGTAAGGGTTAGATTTCATGTTAGGGTTAGATTTCATGTTAGGGTTAGTGTTGGGTTAAGTTGGTTGAAGGGTTGTGGTTGAAGTTAGGTTAGTGATAGGGTTATGGTTAGGTTAAGGTTAGGGTTTAGGTTTAGTGTTAGGACTAGGTTTCAAGTTAGGGTTAGAGTTAGTATTAGGGTTTAGGCTTACCATTAAGGTTATAGTTAGTGTTAGGGGTCAGCATTAGGGTTATCATGTTTGTGTTAGGGAGTAGTGTTACGGTTAGTGAAACTGGTTAGGTAGGGTTAGTTTCAGGGTTTAGGGGTTATTGCTAGAGTAAGGGTGAGGTTTAGAATGATGGTTACTGGCTAGGGTTAGGGTTAAGGTTTAGGGCTGAGCTTTAGAGTCAGCTTTAGGGGGTTGGTGTTAGGCTTAGGTATTAGGGAGAAGAATTAGGGTTAGACTGAAGGATAAGATTATGGCTAGGATAAGTGGTTAGGACTTAGGTTTAGGGTTATAGTTCCTTTTAGGGTTAGATTAGAGTCAGTTATTGGGTAGCGTTACCAGTTAGGGAGAAAGGTTGGAGTCAGGGTTTGATGTTAGCGTTACACTTTGGGTTGGGGGTGTTGTTAGGTTGGGGATTGGATTTCTATTTGTGTGATGTTAGTCTTAGGGTTAGAGTTAGAGTTTGTCTTAAATTTTAGGATTAGTATTTAGGTTTACATTTAGGCTTAAGTTTTAGGATTTGGTTTAGGGTAATGGTTGGATTAGGGTTAGTATTAGGGGTTCCGGAGTTGTCTTAGGGGCAGAGTTAAGTTTTGGGGTTAGATTTAGAGGTAGGGTTAGATTAAGGTTTAGGGTTAGAATCAGGGTTAGGGCACTGAATTAGTTTTAGAGTTAGGGTTAGAGGTTGATTTAGCCTTTGCTTTAGGATTACAGTAAGTGATTGGACTAACATCAGAGTTTTAGATTTAGGGATAGGTGTTAGGGGTAGTGTTAGGGTTATTATTAGGGTTTGATTAGGATTAGGTTTAGGGTTTATGGATAGGGATGCGGTTAGTGGTAAAGGTTAGTATTAGGCTTAGTGTTAGAGGTAAGGATTAAGGTTAGGGGTTAGGGAATAGTGTTAGTATAAGCAGTTAGACTTGATGTTTTGCAGGAAAGGGTAGGAATATGGTTAAGGTTAGCACTATTTGTAAGTATTACAGTTATAGTTAGGTTTAGGTTAGGGGTGAGTGTTAGGGGTTAGAGTTAGAATTAGGGTTAGGGTTAGGGGTAAGGGTTAGAGGTCAGCTTAGGGGTTACCATTATAATTCTGGTTAGATTTAGGGTTAGAATTAGGGTTAGATTTTAGACTTAGAGTTAAGATTTGAGTTAAAGATAGGGATTAGGATTAGGGTTGGGGTAAGGGTTGGATTAGAGTTAGATGTTGGGGTTAGGAGTTTTGTTATTTGGATGGTCAGGTTTAGGTTTTAGATTTATATTGAAGGGTTAGGGCTAGGACACTGGGTTAGGGTTAGAGGTAGTGTTAATGTTATTTTTGGGATAGCAGTTTAGGGTTATAGTTAGAATGATGGGTTAGGATTTAGCATTAGATTAGAGATCGGTTTTGGTTAGGGTTTAGGGTTAGGCTTAGAGGTTAAGTTAATGGTTAGGGTTAGATAATGGGGTTGGGTTAGTGTTAATTTTAGTATAAGTGCTTACGGTTGGTGGCTGGGTTCATGGGCTAGGGATATGAATGGGGCTAGGATTAGACTAGGGTTATGTTTAGGTTTAAGGTTTGGTTTAGAGGTGAATTTCGGGGTTAGGTGGAGATTTCAGGTTAGAATTAGCGTTAGGTTAGGTTAGTTACGGCTTACCATTAAGGTTAGGCTGGTGATAGAGTTAGTGTTAGGTTAGGGTTAGAGTTTAGTATTGGGGTTAGAGTTTAGGGTTACTGTTAGAGTTAGTGCTAGGGTTAGAGCTCAGTTTTAGATTTATGGTTAGAATTAGCGGTAGGGGTTAGCATTAAGTGTAGGGTAAGGGTTGGAATAGTGTTAGGTTTCGCGGTTAGGGTGTCGTGCTACGGTCAGTTGAAGTGGTTAGGTGTAGAGTTTAGGTTTATGGGTTAGGGACAGAGATAGGGTTATGGTTAAGTTTAGATTTAGATTTAGGTTTATGATTAAAGTTAGAGGTAGGGTTAGGGTTTGAGTTTAGGCTTAGACTCAGGCTTTGATTTAGGATTAGAGTGAGGGTATGGGTTAAGCATTATGGTTAGATTTTTTTAGGGGTAGGTATTAGGGGGTAGGCTTACAGGTAGGATTAGGTTGTGAATAGGGTTAAGGTTAGGGGATGGGGGTAGAGATTAGGTTAGAGTTATGGTTTAGCAATGAATGTTCATATATGTGGTTATGGTTAGGGGTTAGTTTTATTGGTTAGGGGAAGGGTTAGTGATTAGGGAGATGAGTTAGTATTATAGTTAAGGATAGGGTTAGGGTTAGCAGTTATGACTTAGGGTTAGGGTTTCAGCTAGGGTTAGATAATGGTTAGGGTTAGAGTTGGCATTACCAGTTGGGGGAAGGGTTAGAGTTAAGGTCTGGTGTTATGGTTTTGGTTGGGGTAGAGTTAGCATTAGATGTTTAGGGTTAGACTTGGAGTTGGGGTTAGGAATTACAGTTAAGGTTAGCATTAGGGTAAAAGTTAGGGCTTAGTGTAAGGGTTAAGTTAGGTTTATGAGTTAGGATTGCATTTAGAGTTAGGGTTAGCACTAGGGTTGTCATTTAGATAAGGGTTAGTGTAGGATAAGATTTAGGGTTAGGTTTAGATTAGGGTTAGGGAATAGAGTTAGAGTCGGGGTCAGGATTAGAGTACAGGTTAGGTTTAGGGGTAAGGGCCTATGGTTAGTGCTTGGGGTTAGGCATTTGAGTTAGGGGTTAGTTTTCAGGTTAGGGTTAGGCTTACTGTTAGGGTTAGGAGTTAGGGTTAGGTTTAGAATTGGGGTAAGGGCTTGGGGTTACAGTTAGATTAGTTTTAGGTTAGGGTTGGTGGTAGGGGTTTATTTAGGGTTAGGGAGTAGCATTATTATAAGTGGTTAGGATTACTGTAAGGGGGCAAGGTTAGGGGTGTGGATAGGGTTAAGGTTAGAATGATGGGTTAGGGTTGCAGTTAGGGTTTGGGATTAGGGGGTAGAGTTAGGTTTCGGGACAGGGGTTTGGGGTTCAGATTAGATTCAGGGTTAGGGTTTAGGATAAAGATTAGGCTTTTGGTAAGTGTTGGGTTAGTGTTATGAGTTGGGGTTACGGAGTAGTGGAAGTGGTTAGGAGTAGGTTTAGGTACTAGGGTTAGATTTTGGGTTAGAGTTAGGGTTTGGATTTACATTTTGGGTTTGGTTAGTGTTCAGGTTAGAGTTAGGGTTAGTGGTTAGTTTTAGATTTACAGTTAGGGTTAGATTTAGGGGCCAGGGAGTTGTGTCAGTGGAAGTAGTTAAGGTTAGGGGTTTAAGGATTTAGGGTTTGAGTTAGGGTGAAGTTTCAGATTAGATTTAGGGTTAGGGTTAGATTAGAGTTAGGGGATGGTGTTTACAGTTAGACTTATGGTTAGGGCTTTGGATGAGGTTTACAGTTAGGATTAGATTAGTTTTAGGATATAGTTAGGGCTAAGCATTAGGTTTTAGAGTTAGGGAATAGTGTTAGTGTAAGCAGTTAGGGTTAGGTTTTAATATTAGGGTTGAAGGGTAGGACTAGGGTTAGGGTTAGAGTTAGAATTAGGATTATGGGTAAGTATTAGAGTTAGATTAGGTTTAGAAGAGGGTTAGAATGTAGGGTTGGAGTTAGCGTTAGGGGTTAGTTTTATGTTTTGGGTTAGAGTTAGGATTATGTTTTAGCTTTAGATTTAGTTTAGAGTTAGGGATGGGGTTAGCATTAGGGTTAGGGTTAGGCAGTAGTGTTAGTGGAATGGTCAGAATTAGGTTTTAGATTTATATTGGAGATGGAGGTTGGGGTTGGCATTAAGGATTGCAATTCTGGTTAGTGGTTAGGGGGTAGTGTTAGTGTAAGTCGTTAGGATTAGTGTAAGGGGTTAGGTTTAGGGGTTAGGGGTTGGGATAGCTTTAGGGTTAGGATAATGGGTTAGGGTTTGAATTACGGTTAGTTTAGTGTTAGAGTCAGTCGTAAGAGTTACAGGTTAGGAGTTAGGGTTAGGGTTTGGTTTAGTGTAGTGTTTCGTTTAAGGCTGGTGTTAGTATGATGTGTTAGGATTAGTTTTAGGGTTAGGATAGGGTTATGGGTTAGGGTTAGAGGTAACATTAGGGTGATATTTCAGGTAAGAGTTAGGGGAAGGCTAGGGTTAGGGTTTTAGGGTTAGGGAGGGTTTGGTTTAGGTTAGATTTTGGGCTAAGCGATAGGGTTAGGGTGGTGATTGGGTTAATGTTATGGTTAGTTTTAGGTGAATGATAGGTGTAGGGTAAGTTTTAATCCAGGGGTTAGGACAAGGGTTAGGGTAAGGGATGGATAAGTGTTAGGGTTAGGGCTTAGGGAGTGGTGTCAGTGGAAGTGGTTAGGGTTGGGGTCTGGCTCAGGGTCCCAGGGGGATTTGTGAGGTACCAAGGCCTGGATGAAGAGCTCCCTTCTTGGTCGCACACATCCAAAAAGACCGGGACACGTCTGTGACTGATCTGCCTGGCGCTGTCCCACCAGCAGTGGCAGATGCATCCTGGAGAGGAGTGGAGCTGCCAGGCACTGTCAGAGGATCTCCCTGAGGTGCCACTCGCTGCCCACCCAGACTCACACCCTGTCCCTGGCTGTGACAGATACACCAGCTACGAGCTCTGGACACAGGACACAACAGTCCAACAGCAAAGACCATCTCTCCTGTCCTGAAAGACTCTTATGACCCCTGGAGCCCAAAGCCATGGACCACATGAACTCACTGGACATTTTAGAGGCGTGGCCTATAGACTGAGGAATGAGATCTGTGTGTATATCCAGAGACAGGAAAGTGCTCTTGAGTAACTGGAATGTATTGGAGAGTGTGGGACCCGGGCACAACACAGATGGTACAGAATAAGGGGGGGGCACTGTCCTGGTTTCAGCTGGGAGAGAGTGAATTTTCTTCCTAGCAGCTGGTAGAGTGCGGTGTGTTGGATTTAATCTGAGAAGAATGTTGATAGCACAGGGATGTTTTGGTTCTTGTTAAGCCATGTTTATCCCAAACCAAGGAGTTTTCATCAAGGAGGCTGGAGATGCACAAGAAGCTGGGAGGGGCACAGGCAGGACAGCTGGCCCAAGTGGCCAAAGGGATATTCCACACCATATGATGTCATGCTTGGCATGTAAACTAGAGAAAAGTTATCTGGGGGACCGCTGTTTGGGATCTGGCTGGGTGTCACTCAATGGGTTGTGAGCAATTGCATTGTGCATGACTTGGTTTATATCTCCTGTTATTATTATTACCATTTTTGCAATTACTACTATTACTACTGCCATCATTATTATTATAATTACTATTGCTATAATTATTTTATTTATTACCATTATTATGTTATATTTATTGTAGCTATTGTAGCTATTGTAGCTATTGTAGCTATTGTAGCTATTGTAGCTATTGTTGCTATTGTTATTGTTTTCCCTTTCTGTCTCATTAAACTGTCTTCATTTTAACCCAAGATGTTTATTTCTTTCCTGATTCCCTCTCCCATCCCACTGGGCTGGAGGGAGTAAGAGAAGGGCTGTGTGTGATGTTCAGCTGCCTGCTGGGTTCAACAAAACAGTCCTGGTAAAAGGAGTGATCATGCAAGGTGTCCCAGAGGAAGAGGTGAACCTGAGGAGGGCACAGGGTAACAAGGGCCCTTCAATGCCAGGACAGGCTGTGAGGAGCCAGGATGCCAAAAGATGTCAGACTGGAGAATGTTTCAGGACACCATCTTGGAAGCCCAGAGGCTGGATCTGGTTCAGCCCTCCCCTGCCCTTGGTGCCATGAGAGACACCCCATGGTCCTGCCCAGCCTTGTCCTGGGCTCCTGAGCCAGCTGGGAGGATGGAAAGGGCTCAGCAGCAGTGATCCTCATCCAGCTGGGTCTGCTTCCCAGCCCAACCAGCGTGGCCAGAGCAGAGTCAGCCCATGGCCCCAGGGCACCGCAGCCCCTCGCTCTGCAGAGCAGCATCGCCAGCTCAGGGCCCTGTGGGGAGCACAGGGAGGGAACCAGGACCAGCCGGCCAGGCCAGGCTGGACACCCTCCCCTGGGGAAAGGGATGTCCCTGGAGCAGAGCAAGGGAGCATTTCTGTGCCTGCAGGGAGGAATCCAGGAGGAAGAGAAACCTCCTTCTGCAGACACTCCTTTGGGTCAGGCTGCTCTGTTGCTGGAGCAGGACTCTTGTTCTGGTCTGAGGAGAGGGGCTGGCACTGATGGACACAGCTCATCTGTGGTGGGGATCTGCTGGAGCTGGATCTGCTTTTCCTGTCTGTCCACAGCTCTTCAGGAGACACTCTGCATCAGTATCCATTGGAGAATGGAGAATTCTTCTATCACATCTTCAAAGTGCTCATTCAAAATGTCCTCTTTATCTGCTCTCCTGAAACCTCTCTAATTAACTCTACAAGCCTTGTAGAGCTTGAAGAAAATTATGCAGGAGACATGGCTTGTGAGAGCTTGGGGCATTTGAGTGAGCTCATGCTGCGTTTGAGGCCGAGTCCATGAACCTCAGGTACTGAGATCAAACAAAGCTCTCAAGGAGGCAAAGTCAGAAACAAAGCTTCAAAGCTCCTTGAAGCATTAATGGGCCCCACTGAGGCCTGTTACTGACAAAGGCTCCCCGGGCATTCGTTGGAGGCTGTGATGACAGGTGGGCCAAGGCCCTGTGCAGGTGGCTCTGATGCTGAGAAACCCCTTGGTTTGCTTTCTGAAGCAGAAAGGAGACCCATGAGCTCCAGGCGATGGGAAGGGGGATCCTGTCCCTCACACACGGCTCAGGGCTCTTCCTGGGACCGTGGGATGTGTGTGTGCAAGGCCAAGGGAAGGACAACACTGGTACAACGACTTCCAGCTTCCCCATGGGGCTGCAAGGAGGCACCGAGGCCCCAGTGCCATGAGGACAACATGTTTTCTCATTGGCCTCAGTGGCAGAGACAACTGCCAAGGCCAAGGGGACAAAGACCCGGGTTCTATTGATGCCTCCCAGCCTTGACATCACCCTTTCCCATCTCCATCACAGGCTGCTCCACACAGTCCCACACCTTCTCCTCTTTCCCTGCAGGCTATAGACGCCCATCTTGCTTCCCCACCTGCTCTCACCCCAACATTTCTGCACCTTCACTGATGTGTCTGCACCCTCACTGGCTGCTCTTTGGAACACAAAGCCATGGGCTGATCCAGACTACCTCTGGGCGACCTCTTGCACCACAGCACTGCCCTTCCAGTGACATTTCTTCCTCCTGATATTCAGTCTCTATCTTCCAAGTTGCTCTTCTTGCCGTTTTTCTCCCTCTCCTTCATTTTCCCACTTCCATGGAAAGCTCGACTATCTCAGAAACTGCCCTGTAAGCAGGGAACCCAACCTGTCAGGCTTCTTGTGGTCTTTCACCTCACCACACAGAAGTAACCTCACCATGACCTTGTAAAACCCATGCGTGCCTTTCAGCTTCTCTGGTAGACATGACCACATACCAGCTGCTGTCCCGTCATGTACTCAGGCAGAATGGACATGACAACCCATCTCCAAGTCCTCTTCGTGGGCAGGGCCTATCCTAGTGCAGAGGTTCTTTCCCAGCCATGTCCCTGCTGCTGGTCTGTCACCTCCAGAGTCAGAACTGACCCCATGGTCCCCTTCACAGCCACAGGCTTTTTCCTGGATTATGAGTTTCTGAGACACAAATTACCGCATAACACCATCCCCATCCATCGCCCTCCTTACAGCCCAGGGCGTGACCTGACGCAAGCGTACTTGTTTTATCAAACTGATCAAATATATTTCATCCTCCTGATCTGAGTGGAGAAACATTCTTCACAGGAACTGCTTTATTTATGTTGACACCTTTCCTATGTCCTTCTCTGTCTTATTTTTGTTCTCTTCCTCCATCTATTCTCTCTTCAAAAACCTCTCCAAGGGAAAAACTCTTTGAATCACAGAGTAACTCAGGTTTGCAGAGAGCCCTGAACATCATCTTGTCTCACTCTCCTGCTCAAGGCAGAGTGAACCAGGTGAGGCTGTTCAAGGCCTTCGCCCAGCACCGCGTCATCCACAAAGGAGCTGAAAGTGCACTGCGTCACATCATACAGGGGGAGGATAAAGATGTTCAGCAGTGCTGGCCCAAGTGCTGGTCCATGAGGGATGTCACTAGTAACTGGCTGCACAGAGGACACTGATGACATCGGAGCTTGATCGTTCCACCAAATTCCCACCTAGTGTCCACTTCTTCAGCGCAGAGAGTGCCAGTCTGGCTAGAAGGACACCAGAGGACATCATGTGTGAAGGACTTGCAAAATTCCACGTGCACAACTTGCCTGACTTCCCCTGCCCATTCTGGTCCAGCAATCCCTTTCTTGTCTTTCAAGTGCCTGCACATGGATGCAGGTGACCCATCCCCTTCGACCACCAGCTCCACACCCCCATGTACTTCTTCCTCCTCAACATCTCCCTCCTCGACCTGGGCTGCATCTCCACTACTGTCCCAAAAGTCACGGTCAATTCCCTGTGGGACACCAGGGCCATCTCATATGAAGGATGTGCTGCACAGCTCTTTCTGTTTCTCTTCTTCATCACAGCAGAGTATTCTATCCTCACCATCATGGCCTATGACCGCTACGTTGCCATCTGCAAACCCCCGCACTACGGGACCCTCCTGGGCAGCAGAGCTTGTGTCCACATGGCAGCAGCTGCCTGGGGCACTGGGTTCCTCAATGCGCTGCTGCACACGGCCAATACATTTTCAATACCACTCTGCAAGGGCAAGGCTGTGGACCAGTTCTTCCATGAAATCCCCCACATCCTCAAGATCTCTTGCTCACGCTCCTACCTCGGAAAATTTTGATTTATTGTGCTCAGTGCATTTTTACTCTTTGTTTGTTTTGTTTTCCTTGTGCTGTCCTATGTGCAGATCTTCATGGCCGTGCTGAGTATCCCCTCTGAGCAGGGTCGGCACAAAGCCTTTTCCACCTGCCTCCCTCACATGGTCGTGCTCTCCCTGCTTGTCAGCACTGGTGCATTTGCCTACCTGAAGCCCCCCTCCATCTCCTCCCAGTCCCTCGATCTGGTGGTGTCAGTTCTTTATTCAGTGGTTCCTCCAGCAGTGAACCCCCTCATCCACAGCATGAGGAACCAGGAGCTATAGGATTCTCTGAAGAAGGTGATTCAGTCACATGTCTCTCAGTACAAATAAGCTGCCCGGATCTTCTCACAAGTGATTTCCAGTTCATGTTAGGAACCTTCTGTGCTTTGGAAATCTTGTGCATGACAATCGTGTTTGTCCGTGAGCGTCTACATACACTCTTCTTCTCCAGAGACATGAACCCAGCCTGTCTGTCTCAGGGGCTTTTGTATGTGTGTCTGGCAGGACAGTACAGTGGCATCCTGTATTGTATCTCTGTAATAAACAGGGAATTTCCTCAATGACAGTGTCTGGAGTTCAGGCTCTTCTTCCAAATCTGAGGTCAGGAAGAGGCTGAATAAATTGTCTCCATGAGGCCATGCTTGTGTTCTCCCTGGGCTGAGGGAAGGAGGACATGGGACAATGCGTTAGGAATGGTCCTGGTTTGAGCCTTCGCCTGTGGCTTCACAGTGTCCCTGCAGATGGTGAATGACCTACAGGGACCTGCCTGGGACTGTCTCCCCACGGCTTTTGGGCACCACAGCCCGCTTGGTCTCCACTAGCCCGCTGGCTACACTGCCAGCCCAGGGCCCTGTGGGGACAAGGGGAGGGGGCAGTAGCAGCTGGCACCAGGGCAGCATGGACAGTGTCCCCTGTGACAAGGATCTCTGGGGTTAGGGGCATCCCTGGAGAAGAGCAAAGTAGCGACTCTGTACTTCCAGAGAAATAAATGCCAAAGAGAAACCTAATTCTGCATGAACCAGCTCAGGGCAGCCTGCTTTCTAACAGGGGCAGCAGGAGCAGCTGAGGAGCCCAAAGGTCAGGAACCTTGTGCTGGGGAGAGAGACCTGCACCGTGGGGCTCCTGGCACTGGGCAATAAAGAGCTCTTGAAGACAAAAGCAAGGACGAAGGAAGACAGAGGCCTCTGTCTCCTCCTCCATGGCTGGCTTCCGCATGCCCTTATGGTTTCCTTGTGCCTTGGGGTGATGTGGGGCTGAACACTCTGCCCCCAGCAGCTGCTGTGCCGTTCAGAGGGGCTGGGGCTGTGGGTGAGTGCCCAGAAGAGTTGTGATTGCTGTGCTAGTGATAACGGCTGAACAAGGAAAATGGAGGAGGGTATTTAATAAGAGCAGACACAGGTGAGGCTGAGGGACTCAATGCTGCTTTGCCTGAGTCTTTAGTAAAAAGGTCTCCAGGTCTTTTCCTTCCTCAAGAAGCAGGAGAGCACGTCTTGGCATGAACCTCAGGTAACGCAGCAACGACGAACACCACTGTTTGCCCTGCGGGGGAAAGGTCTGGGTGGGCCGGGAGCTGGGCAGGAGGCCGTGTGTTCCCTGGCAGCAACGGAGGCCTGGTCATACCGAAAAGTTGGCAAAAAGGCTCTTTAACACTGTTTTGAAAGTGTTAACAAGCAGCACTTTCATTACAGCGTGCTGGATGCTCGGAGGATTGTTCCTCTAACTGAGTGTGTGCGTGATTTGCACTCCTTGGTATTTATTACATATACCTATTGCATATTCCTTTGTCTCTACTGCTTTCTTAATTCATTAAACATAAATTATTTACATAACCCTGCCCTCCGCCAGAAGTCCATCTTTGGTATTCGAGAGTCTTCATCAGGGGTCTCTGGTGGTCTTCGCAGCTGGTGTCCCCCCAGTATCAGCTTCTTGACCTAATTTCTTGAGCATGCATATTGTCATTTTGTGCTGCTACTCAGCAGAAGTCATGTAGCTTTTCCAGCTTGCAAGCCAAGGACATCCAGCTTTGCCTCATGTCCAGTCTCTATAGAGCTATTGTTTCCCTGTTGGGTTTCTCTTTCATTAGGCCTAGTCTTGCCACATTAGGCCTAGTCTTGCTACATTAGGCCTAGTCTTGCTACATTAGGCGTAGGGGTTTCTCAAGGATTCTTGTTCCTGCTACCACAGGAGCATGCTGGGCTGTGCCATCAGGAGAGCGAGGGAGGGGATTATGCAGGTTACTGTGTTCAGATTTCAGGTCCCAATAGAGGAAAGATGTCAGCAAGCTGGAGCGGGTTGAGCAAAGGGCCCCCAAGACGTTCAGGGCCTGGAGCACTCTGCCTGTGAGGAGGGGCTGAGGGAGCTGGGCCTGTCCAGCCTGGGGAAGGGAAGATCCTGGGGGAAACATGGAGCAGCGTGGCACTGTTCCCAGGAAGACGGAGTCAGGCTTATGTCCTTGGTACAAGACACACGGACAACAGGAACTTTGCTGAATCAAGAGAGGATCGGGCTACACAGAAGGAGAAACTTCTCCAGCATAGGGCTAGTCAAGCACTGGAAGCTGTTTCCCAGGGAGTGTGACCAGCTCTGTCCCAGAGAGTGACCGAGACAAGTTTGGATAAAGCCCTGAGTAATCTGACCTGACCCTGCTTGGAGCAGGAGGTTGGTTGAGACACCTCCTGAGGTTTCTTCCAGCCTGAATGACACTGTCCTCCCTTCTCCTTCATGTTTTCAAATTAGGGAGAGCTCTCATGTTCTCCCTGACCCCAGAAGTGATTCGCATCGGTTTCCGGGCTGCTTTACAGGTGCCCCAAACAGCTCTGACCACATCCTGGGCTTCCCTTTTCATGTGCCCAAAGCAAATTTCTGCTCTTTTACTCTCTATACCCTCCCAAACTAACAGCCTACCATGTCAATTCCTTCAGAGCAGGTTGATCCGTAAATGTCAGCATCCGTGTACAGAACCCACAAATGAGCCGGGCATTGAAGCCACAATTGAAGGAAAAGAGACAAGACATGCGATGAGCTTCTTAAACCCAGGAATCACTGCACCACGCCTCCTGAGGTTCCTGGGAACACCTAAGCTTTTTTACCAGAGAAGTGCGATTCCTGTTTAGGTGTCCAGGAGAGAGGGAGAAGAGAGGACACTTCAGTTTCCCAAATCCCATGACAGTGCCCAAAACAACCTGCTCTTGGCCTCTGGCATCCCGTTTCCTGAGATGAAAAGCTGGTGGGTGATAATGCATCAATAATCCCTCAGGTGTTTCTGTGATCTGTCTAAAAGTGGCAGGATCTATGAAAAAGAAAAAAAAAATAGCACCCTGTTTTTGTAGTAGCAAGTCAGGGCAATGGCAACAAGGCATGATATCTCATCCTGAATCACACATCCAAAGTGGTTCAGATGAAGGATGGTCTTGCAGAAGTCACACTAACTGTCCCCATGTTGCGTGGACACGGCTCATGTGCCTCTCCAGAGAGCGGCAGAGGCTGGGTCCCCTTCTCCGGACAGACTCCTTGCCAGGAAGCCACAGGCGTGCGGGTCGCTCACCTGGATCTTACTGGGACATCACTCGGCATCGATTTAGACATATTTACTGCTTTTCTGTGACTGCTTTTTCTGCACAGAGGGTCATAAAAAGGCAATGTTTTCATAAGACATGGTTGAAAAGGCCCTGTTATGACCAGGAAAGCTTGCCATAAGCTCTGGAGGCAGTGAGGAAGAGCACCTGCAATATCCAAAAGACTCAGGGCTGCCTCTGAAGAGCGAGAGACCCTTAGCAGCAGTGCTTGGCCATGTGTAGGTCTGAAGAGATGTTTGGGGATGTCAGTGAGAAACAAGGGCATGGCTGATGGCTTCAGTGAAGCCTCAAAACCACGTCTGAAACCAGCAATGGAAAAGAGTTGAGGCCTGTGGGTGGAGGTTGAGGAAGGGGATTGTCCTGGGAAGATGGCAGGCAGGAAGGCACCTCCTGTGCAAGCCAAGGGTGATAACAGGTGTTTCCATGTTGTGCGCAGGCCTCAGCCTGGCAGATGGGGATTGTCCATTGCTGGGGTGGCTGCACTCAGTCATCCACATGAGCTGACCTTGCACTTCCCTTCCTTCACTCCCTGCACTTGGGTGGCCTCAGGAAACATCCATGAGCCTGGAGGATGCACTCACCTCCTGGGGTGAAGTCCCACCACTGCAGGGGAAGAGGAAGGGTTTGTGAGACACGTGGGCACGCAGGGAGAGAGCAGTGTAAGTGTAGCAGTGAGTGTGTTAAAGGCAGGAAGCAGAAATGAAATATCGGAGGGTCTCATGCTGAAGTGAAATAGGTTTTGGTTTTGAGGCAGCAAAGAAGGAGGATGTGCTTTTAAGTGCTAGGATGTGGAACTGAATTATAGCATCTCTATAGCATGGAAATAGCATGGGAGGAGTGGCTGACACGCCAGAAGGCTGTGCTGCCATCCAGCGGGACCTGGACAGGCTGGAGAGTTGGGCGGGGAATAACCTGATGAAATTTAACAAGGGCAAGTGTAGAGTCCTGCATCTGGGCAGGAACAACCCCAGGTTCCAGTATAGGCTGGGAAATTACATATTAGAGAGCAGTGTAGGGGAAAGGGACCTGGGGGTCCTGGTGGACAGCAGGATGACCATGAGCCAGCACTGTGCCCTTGTGGCCAGGAAGGCCAATGGCATCCTGGGGTGTATTAGAAGGGGGGTGGTTAGTAGATCGAGAGAGGTCCTCCTTCCCCTCTACTCCGCCCTGGTGAGACCACATCTGGAATATTGTGTCCAGTTCTGGGCCCCTCAGTTCCAGCAGGACAGGGAACTGCTGGAGAGGGTCCAGCATAGGGCAACGAAGATGATTAAGGGAGTGGAGCACCTCCCTTACGAAGAAAGGCTGAGGGAGCTGGGGCTCTTTAGTTTGGAGAAGAGGAGACTGAGGGGTGGCCTTATTAATGTTTATAAATATATAAAGGGTGAGTGCCATGAGGATGGAGCCAGGCTCTTCTCGGTGGCAAACAATGATAGGACAAGGGGTAGTGGGATCAAGCTGGAACACAAGAGGTTGCGCTTAAATTTGAGAAGAATCTTCTCAGTGAGGGTGACAGAGCACTGAACAGGCTGCCCAGGGAGGTTGTGGAGTCTCCTTCTCTGCAGACATTCAAAACCCGCCTGGACATGTTCCTGTGCGACCTCACCTGGGCGTTCCTGCTCCATGGGGGGATTGGACTAGGTGATCTTTTGAGGTCCCTTCCAATCCCAAACATACTGGGATACTGTGATACTGTGAAATCCTGGGAATTAAATGAGCATGAGGAAGGCTTTGGGAGAAAACAAATGGATTGTGGGGAACTCACAGGCATTGGAAAATCCTCTTAGAAGCACAGCTTGGTGTTGGAAGCAAGCAGTGTATGTGTACACATACGCAGGCACATCTCAAGAAGAGCCAGAGGCCATGAATGCATTGCAAGGAGCAAGTTTTATTGTAGTTCCCTCTCTTCTGGGGGATCTCCGAAGCCGCACCTGAGCTCCCAGCAGAGGTGACAGCAGCGGGGACGCAGGCGCTGGTCAGTTCACCCTGCTGGAAGGTCACTGGGCCTGCTGAGCTCGCCTGTATTTCACGGCTTCAGGCAGGCGCAGCCTCCCGCTCTTTCTCACAACAAAGCAGGAATCTCAGACACAGTGATGAGGTGCCCAGAGTTTCTCACAGGCCTGTGTTATCTAACACAGAGGTTCTGCTCATCAAGCACACAGGGTCAGTAGAACAGTTAGTGTGATGTATGTGCTTTTTCTACAGACAGGTGCAAGCCACTTGACCATATTTACATTTAACTAACCTCCTCGCCAATCGTGCGCTGCATTCCCAAACAGTGTAGCTGTGGAGGGATGGCCAATGGCCTTAACAGGGTTTGATGCCTCAGCAGAACTGAGACCCTTGTCCTCTTGACTGTGGCCTCTGTCCCTTGCACCGAGTTCCACGAGAGCACAGCAAGTCCTTACAACTCCAAGGGCTTGTTGCTTCCTCATCTACCCCCCCCAG